>NC_082369.1:3010036-3314545 GCF_027477595.1 Haemorhous mexicanus
CAGAGCAGACCCAGGTGAGAGGGGCCCTCAGCTCTGTGTGCCTGCAGGGAGGCTCAGAGCAAGGCCCAGGCTCTGCCCCGTGGAGCCCAGCAGTGGCACCAGAGGAATGGGCAGGAAATGATGCCCAGGAACTTCCACCTGGACGTGAGCAGAACTTCTTTGTTGTGCAGGTGCCCAAGCACTGAGCTGACTGCCCAGGGAAAGTGTGGGGTCTCCCTCCCTGGGGACATTCCAGAAGCATCTGGACACAATCCTGTGCCCTGTGCTCTGGGATGGCGCTGCCGGAGCAGGAAGGTGGGAGCTGATGGCCCGGTATGGTCACTCGAACTATTCTGGGGTTCATCCCCCCCACCCTCCACCCCCGCCCCGCGATAGCCGCGTCACTGTTGCCACCGTTGTCACTGTCCCATCACCGGCCGCGCTCCCGTGCCGTGCCGCGCCCCCTCTTGGCCACGCCCCCATCCTGGCGCTCCCGCGGTCCCACGTGGCAGCGCGGGCGCACGCGGCGGGGACGCACGTGGGGACAGGGGGTCCTTCGGTGGGAATGGGGGTCCCTCCATGGGGATGGGGATCCCATTGTGGGCCTGCGGGTCCTTTCTGAGGCTAAGAGTTCCTGCATGGGGCCGGGGTCACTCCATGGGGCCAGCGAGCCTTCCATAGGGATGGAGACACCTCCATGAGTCTGCAGGTCCTTTCTGGGGCTGAGAGTCCCCCCGTGGGGTCAGGGGTACCTTCACAGGGATGGGGGGATGCGGGTCCCTCCATGGGGTGGGGGTCCCATAGAGTAGGGCTGTCAGAGCTCCACCTCTCCCCTCTGCCTATGGATGTCAGCAGTGGCTGCACAGGCGATAGAGCCAAATTTTGGGTCATTTTTTACGGGGGATGCAGCTCCACAGGCTGCCACACCTGAGCACCTGCTAAACACCGTCACCCACTGCCCCAGGTGACCAGTGTTGGTGATTCCAACATCAGGGAAAGGAGGGAACTAAAGAGAAAGAAGCTTGCAAACAAAAGGGAGACATGACCTTGCCAAGATCCACCTGGGATTCTGATCCACTGCACAACAGGGGAAGGAAAAGGATTTCTCTTGCTCCCAGTGTTTTTCCCTTTGTCTCTGCCTTCAGCCTGGGATTTGCAGCCTGTTTGTGTTGGCCAAGGGGCAGAGAGAGGAGCCCAGCTCGGGGGCTGTGTTGGTTTTGTTCAGAAATAGCTGCACACATCAGCCCCTGTGCAGGAGGTTTCCCTTTTGAAGGAAAAAGTCACAGGGAAGAGTTATGTTTGCTGGAGTCCTCATGGTATGGAGAACATCCAGCTACCAGGCTGAGGCTGTGGTTGGGAAGGGCTGCCTGTGCCCACCTGAGCTGTCGCTGTCACCTCCCCTGTCCCCTTGCCTCTGACTGGGCTGCTCTCTGAGGGAATCCCCAAAAACCTTGTGAAAATCCCTTGTTTTAACCCAGCCCTTTGCAGTGGAGCTCAGCCGCTGTCACATTGTCACACTGTCACTTGGTCACACCCTCACAGCCCCAGGCAGGGGAGCCCAGGCTGAGAGGTGCAGCACCCTGAGGTGTGGGGAACATCTCTTACAGATGGATTTGGACTCAGGACTTGATCCCTCCCGACTGAATTTCCAAAGATTTCTCCTCCTGAGGCAGCCTTAGTTCAGCCCTAAGAATTGAATTTGGGACACAATTGACTTGTTCAGTCTTCTTCCTGGGTATGCTAAAGGATTTGGAATCCCCTTATGATCACCTCTAATTAAAAGCATTGCTTTAAACCTAATTGCTGCCATCGATGATACCTAAATCTTAAAATTTCCAGCTTTTGTCTTTCCTGGCTTTTGCAGCTTAGATTTTTTTTTTTTTTTAATAAATTACGCCACCTCCTGTTTTCCCTGTTGCACTTGCACAGGCAGCATTCCCAGGGAAGGAATTTTCCCTCTCCAGCTGCTGACAGAGTATCCCTAAGGAATACTGTGCCTTGGGAGAGCTCTACTGAGTCCCACAAAACACAATCCCGGCCATCACATCCCCGGTAGAGCTGGGTCTGAGCTGCTTTTTGGTTTTCCCCCGTGACAGTGCTTCCAAAGCTTTCTCCCCATTCCTGGCACTCAAAGCACTCTGTGGGTTTCAGATCTCAATGATGGTTAAAGTGGTTGTGCTTGGTTATGTTAACTGTGATTTTTATGTAAATAACAAGGAAAGACACATGGAATTGAAGGAAAGAAACATGAAACATGTTCAGCCTCCAAGGGTCCAGCCAGGTTCCCATGACAGGATGTCCACTTTGGAGTGCTCCTTTTGGGGTGTCCCATGCCTGGGTACCCAAATAGGGGTGTCTGTGTTGGAGTGACCTTGCCAGGAATCCCGTGCCAGAATGCCCTTTTTGGGGTGTCCTTTATGGGACACTCAGGATGGGGTGACTGACCCAGGGTGCCCATATTGGGGCACCCCATGTTGCAGTTCCCATGCAGAGGTGTCTGTGACAGGATGCCCATTTTGGGGTGCCTACATTGGGGTGCCCCATGCCCGGGTGCCCATATTGGGGTGCCTGTGCTGGAGTGTCTTTGCTGGGATGCCTGTGTCAAAATGCCCTTTTTGGGGTGTCCCATGGAGGGTTGTCCTTGATGCTCAGGATGGGGTGAGCGTGCCAGGGTGTCCTGCCCCCTGGTGACAATAGTGGAGTGCCCAAATTGGGCCCATATTGCAGTCCCCATGCAGAGGTGTCTGTGACAGGATGCCTGTTTTGGGGTGCCCACTCTGAAGTGCCCATATTGGGGCGCTCCCATATCGCAGTCCCCCCCTATGCCAAGGTGTCCACGATAGGATGCTCATTTTGGGGTGCCCATTCTGGAGTGCCCATATTGGGCTGCCCCATGTTGCAGCCAAGGTGTCCGTGACAGGATGCCCATTTTGGGATGCCAGTTTTGGGGTGCATCATGCTGGGGTGCCCCATGCTCCAGTGTCCATATTGGGGTGCTCATATTGGGGTGTCTGTGTTGGAATGTCTTTACCGGGGTGCCAGTTTTGGGGTGCCCCTATTGGGGTGCCCATATCCAGGTGCCCCATGCCGGGGTGCCCTTTTTGGGGTCCGCCATGCGGGGTGCCCTGTCCTGGGGTGCCGGTGTCGGGGTGTCCGCGTTGCCCCGGCACAGACCCCGCTCCGCCGGTCCCTGCTCGTCCCCGCGAGGTGGCGCCTGCGGCCCGGGAGACACGGCGGGACCTGCCGGGCCGGGGGACACGCGTGGGGGACCTGTGTCGGGGGCAGGGTTGTCGTCTTTGGGGGGAGGTGGGGGGAGCGATGCATGCCCCGTGTTTGGGTGATGGGTGAACTGTGGCTGGATGGGGCGGTGGGTTCCCGATCGGGCACCCGCTGTGGGTGACGGGTGCCCCGTGTGTGGTGCTGGGGTGACGCGTGTGGTGTCTGGTTGGGGGTGATGGGTGCCCCGCATTCGGGGGGAGGTGATGGGCGCTGACATTTAGATTAAGGGTGACCCAAATACGGTCCCACCCCCACATTAGGACGTGGGTGACGGATGAGCTGTGGGGTGGGGTGCGGGGACAGCCGGTGTCCCCGCGGGCCAGGCACGGGGCGGGACACGTGGCCAGCCGGCGCTGCGGGGACAAGGGACCCATTCAGGAGACTCCGTGTGCCGTGGCTGCCTTCGGGCGCTCCGGGTCCCGGGCGGGTGACTCGGGTCTGGCAGCGCTGCACGTGCAGCTGGCACGGTCCCCTCGCCCCCACCCAGCCAGAGCCTTTGTCCCCCCACATTCCTTTCTGAAATGGGGGTTGGATGGAGCCTGAGGGTTGAACACCCGCCTCGTGCTCACAAATTCCACATCTGATAGAATGCTTGGAATCCGTCCCGAACGATGGCGAACGATGGCACATTGGAGCATTGGAGCGGGCCGGGCCGGCAAGGTGGAGGCTGGGAAGAGCCCGGAGCCAGGGGAAAGCTGGGCACTGCTCCCTCTGCCTGAGAAATGGAGCCAGGATGTCCCCAGCCCCGGCTGCCCCCAAACAAGAGGGCAAAAAAGGGCGAGAGAGGTGGGAGGCAGCAGCAGGGACACCCCATCCCACCCATGGGACCTGGTTTGGCCTCTCTGTCCCCTCTGCCGGGGACCAGGGCAGGGCAGAGGTTCCCTGGATGGCACCAGGGGCTCTCCAGAAGCTCTCTGGCAGTGTGGGGTTAGACACAGCCAGCACTGCAGCATGGGCTGACTTAAGCTCGAGCAGAGCCTAAAAGGACCAAACTGGGTTTGTTTTCCCCTGGCAAAGCAGAACTGATGGGAAGCCCCCAGGGCTGTGTGGGAGGGAGCCACAGTGAAAACATTCCTGATAAGTTCTGTGGGTTCAGGGCTGCTCTGGGGGGCTGAGCAGGTGACTCTTCTGCCATCAGCTGTGCCTGGCACAGGCGGTGCCCCTGGTTTTGTCCATCTCGTTCCTTGCTGAATCTGGGGCTCTGGCTCCTCATGTACAGTGCTCCTATCACTGTGTGAGGGAGGCTCCAGCAGTGGCAGGCACGTCTCCCTAGGGAGAAAAAGCTCCCAAACTGGGCTCAAACCCAGTTTGAGACCAGTTCCAGGACCAAAAGGGAGACACTGACAACCACAAGTGGCTTTATCCTGCCTGGACCTCCACTGGCACCAGCATAGCTTTGATGCCTCACCCACCCCAGGTCCTCAATATCAACAGGACTCCCAGTGCAGAGGAAACTGTTGCATCACTGTTGTTGTGGCAACTGCAGCCAGAGCATCCCTGGAGAGCTTTTGCCCAGAGAGCTGGCAGGACAGATGGAAAGGACACATGCTGCTCCATCATGTGGAAGGGAACTCCCTGGTGCCATGAAGGATTGACCCCAAGAAATTAAAGTGGGGCTTGGAAAATTGCACGTGGATCATTTTGCATGAGAGAAAGGGAAGTTGTGCATGGCCATCAGAGCCTCCATCCCTGGGGCTATGGACCACCTGCATCCTGCCCTGCCACTACCAAGGCTCCCCTTGGGATGTTTCATCTGATGGGAACAAACTTGCCTGCAGAAACCTGCCTCGTGATCCAGCTTGTTGTTGTCAGCTAAATTGGGTCAATAGTGAAGATGAGGTGTTGCTGGAAGGCAGGTTCACATCAGAGGAGCTGATGTGCTCCTCAAGGCCCTGTGCCAAGCACTGGCCCTGCCTGAGGGTCAATGGACACATGAACATGATAGAAGCTGACCCCACATTCCCAAGGGACTAACCCCAGTGTGGGATGAGCTCCAGAGCAGCCTTTGTACATGGTTTGTGCACAGAGTGGCAGAGCACTGCCTGTGCAAAGTGTCCTTGGTGCATTAATGCCCTCCCTGTGTCCCCCCATGCCTGCACAGGCAGAATCCCCATTCTGGGGGATCCCTGGCTGGGGCTGTGTGGGAGCAGAGGTGGGATGTGCCAGAGCAGGGCAGGAGGGGCTGTGCCAGCTGCCTGTGAGTACCAGCTGCCCACTGTACACTCTTGACAGGGAAAAATCTCTTTTCCAGTGCTACAGGAGCAGATTTGTGTGCAGAGTAGTGCAGAGCTTTCCCATTCCTCCCTATCCAAACTGGTTCATCTAGTGGTGGCAAAAAAAAAAAAAAAAAAAAAAAAAAAAAAAAAAAAATCAGCTCTCAATTGTGCCAGCCTGGAGAGCCAGGAGCTGCAGCTGGGGGATGCAGCAGGACCAGTATACCTGGGGAGGAGATGAGAACCTCTCCCCCACCCCCCCACAAACCTCCACACCAGAAAAATCCAACTGCTGCTCATTTGGAAGTGGATTCTTGATTCTCTGGAAGGGCCAATGCTGCAGGTCACTGCCCGGTGTCCCTGGAAAATCATCAGCCTCTGGAACCCTGGCAGCACCCGGCGTGTCCTGGTGCAGTGCAGAGAGGAGCTGCAGGAGAGCACAGGGTGAGTGGGAAGAGAATCAGGGAATGCTTTGGGTTGGGAGGAACATTAAAGCCCATCCAGTGCCACCCCTGCCATGGCAGGGACACCTCCCACTGTCCCAGGCTGCTCCCAGCCCTGTCCAGTCTGGCCTTGGGCACTGCCAGGGATCCAGGGGCAGCCACTGCTGCTCTGGACACCCTGTGCCAGGGCCTCACTGCCCTCACAGAGAGGAATTCTTTCCCAAAATCCCATCTAACCCTGCCCTCTGGCACTTGGAAGCCTTTCCCCTGACCTGTCACTACATGTTTTGGTCAGAAGTCCCTCCTGAGATTTCTTATAGACCCCTAAGACACCCAAAAAAGCAAAAATCTAGAGCTGTCCAAGGGACAGAGTGGCTCCCAGCTCTCGGGGATTCTCCCACCTCTCAGGGGTCAGTTCAGCTCACTGAACCAGCAGAAAACAGGGCATTGCCCTTTCTTGCTTCCCTCTCTTCTTCCAGATGTAAAACGCAAAGAAATCAGTGAAAAGATGTCCTGAGTCAGGCAGGTGCTTCAAAAATGACCCACTCCTCAATACCTGCCAGGAGCCATCAGCTCCAGCACTGAACCCCTGCATGGTGGCCAGATGGTTGGGATTCATCTGGGAAATCCTGGAAGCTTCCATTACTCTTTATTAGCAGCCCAGGAGCCTGCTTGGGCCACACAAGGACTTGGACGACAAACTGATTAAAGACCAACCTAACGAACTCAAAGAGAATTCTTTAAATGGAGCCTGCTGTGCCTTGGAGAACTCCTGCCATGTCTATTTATTTAAATTTAATGGAATTTTTGTGGTAAGCTAATTAAAAATGAATTGATTATTTAAGAGGCAGTCAGAGCAGTTTAAGCACTGCTGACTTGATGATTTTAGTGTTTTCTTTAGAAAAGGGTTCCTAGCTATGGAGCTTTCTGCACGTACAGACGTTTAAGAGGGAGAAAAAGGATACAAAAAGGGGAGTGGATGAGTCTGGAGCCAGCCTTGGAGCAGTTTCTGGATTAGGGAGCAGCCATGGGGACAGGAGCAGAGGCACATCCCAGCCCCCATCACAGAGTTGTGCAGCTGCCCCCAATAAACAGCTCCTGTCTCTGCTGAAGGCAGAGACCTGTCAAAAATACAGCTGTTAAATAATGCACAAAATCCCTGTGCAGAGAATATCCTGCACTGGCACTCGCTGGCTCTGGATGCATTTCAGGCATGGTGCATTCCCTGCCTTCCTGAGGAGCACAGGGCCACAGGCAGTGGCAGTGACCCCAGCCAGGACACCAGTTTGCAGCCCAAACACTGGATGTCTCCATGCCACATCTCCATCCCAAAGGATTTACAGGGCTTCACTGAATGCAGGAGGTTTTGCTTGGCCCTGGAGCCACATCCCAGAGCAGGAGCAGAGTGGATGTGATGGCACCAACACGGGCACCAAAGCTGAGCTCCATGGCCCCCAAGCTCCCCAGCATGGCTGAGCCACATCTTCTGCAGCACCATAAAAGAGTGATGGCATTAATAAACTGGGAACAACAGCCAGGAGAGCCAGATGGCAAAAGCATCCTGCCCCAAGCTGTGTTTACTTGTCTAGCTGAGAAAGTGAGGAACCACAGGGGGAAAAATTCCCAGCCCACACTGGCATGGCAGGGCAGTAGCTTCCAGCAGAACTTCCACCACCAGTTTATTGGGAAGGACTGGTTTTCCTTCCAGGTGCCAACTGGCTCGGCTGGACCCGGCTGTAGGTCAGAGCCTGGGCTCAGCCATGCCCAGCTGGGCTGAGGGCACCTCCTCAGGATGCTCCTGTCCCTGCAGGGATGCTCATCCCCAGCAGACACTGGCTCCCAACCCTCAGATGGAGCATGGTGAGCACCCGGCACGGTGTCATTGTCCCCTGGCCCCCTGGGCAATGCGGTGTGAGCAGAGAGTGTGGGTGCTGTGGTGGTGCTGGGTGCTCTTCCCTCAGAGTGCAGGACAGGGTGGCAGGGCCCCCAGATGTCCCTGCACCCCAGGGCATGCGCATGTCCCCGGAAGAGGGAAATTATCACCCGAAAGGCTGTGAAGGAAGAAGCTCGGGCCTGTTTTTATCGCCCTGTTGGGCACCTATAGACATGCAAACGGTGTCACTGAGCCCATCACCGGCCTCTATAGAGATGCAGTTCCCAGCCCCCACCCAGATGTCACCGCTCCCAGCCCCCACCCAGGACACTTCCCGGTCCTGTCGCTGCCAGGCTGGGGTGCCCTCAGCCCTACTCCCACGTTACACCGTGTTGTAAGGCTGTAGCTGCCACCACAGAGCTCCCGATGCTGCTCTCGGCACTCAGTGGTGGTGTCTGTGGCTGATGGACCCCGTCCCCATGTCCCTCCATCCCTGTGTCCCCCTGTCCCCCACTGGACACTGCTGTGCCCAGGGCTCAGCTCTGCTCCCCTGTGCCCGTAAAGCTCCTCCTTGGAGCTGTGTAGAGCTCCCTGCACAGCCTGGCACACACACCCGTGTGCAATGGGGGTCCCTGCCTGTGCCCCCACGTGTGACACACCCCCACGGTGACTGTCACCGTGTGGCACCGGGCAAAGCTCGCAGGTCACTTGTGTGCACTTGTGTGCACCAGGAGCTCTGGGGGCTTGCTCCAGAGACCCATAAGCACAGCCTGGCCTCACACGAGTGTGACAGCCCTGTGCCATCACGTGTGTGCCAGCCTTGTGTCCTCTTATGCGCCAGCCCTGTGCCATCACAAGTGTGCCAGCTGCGTGCCATCATGTGTGTGACAACCCTGTGCCCTCACACGAGTGTGACAGCCCTGTGCCATCACGTATGTGCCAGCTGTATGCCATCACGAGTGTGACAGCCCTGTGCCATCGTATGTGTGTGCCAGCCTTACACGGCCACATGGGTGACCCAGCCCTGCAAGGCCACATGAATGTCCCATGCCAGCTGGGTGCTGTCACATGGAGGGTTCCAGCCTTGTGCTGTCACATGAGTGCTCCACCCTCACACAGACCCTGAGTGCCATGGCCACCCTTGTACCATCTGACATGTGACAATATGGCCAATCCTTCTCCTGTGTGCCATGTGCCACCCTTGGCCTGGTCACGTGTGTCACAGTGCAACCCATTCTGCTCCCATGTGCCATGGGTCATCCTCACTCTGTCATCTGTGTCAGGCCACAGCCCATCCTGCTCCCATGTGCCACCCTCTCCCCATCATGCATGTGACATGGCCTGTCTCACTATTGTGCCCACATGCCAACCTTGGCCTTGTCACACGTCATGTCACAACCTGTTCTGCTCGCATGTGCCACTCTTGCCATGTCACATGTGTCACACCACAGACCCTCCTGCTCCCATGTGCCACCCTCACCTTGTCACACGTGTGACAATGTGGCCCGTCCCTTCCTGTGCCCATGTGCCACCTTTGCACCATCACACACGTGACACTGCAGCTCAGCCTGCTCCCATGTGCCATGTGCCACTCGTGCCTTGTCACATGCGTGTGACACCATGGCCTATCCTGCTCCCGTGTGCCAGGTGCCACCCTTGTCCCTGTCACACGCGTGTCACACTGCAGCCCAATCCTGCTCTTGTGTGCCAGGTGCTCCCCTGGCCCAGTCACATGCGTATGACACCGTGGCCTATCCTGCTCCTGTGTGCCAGGTGCCACCCTTGTCCTTGTCACACGCATGTCACACTGCAGCCCATCCTGCTCCCATGTGCCACCCTTGTCCTTGTCACACGCGTGTCACACTGCAGCCCATCCTGCTCCCAGGTGCCACCCTTGTCCTTATCACACGCATGTCACACTGCAGCCCATCCTGCTCCCATGTGCCACCCTTGTCCCTGTCACACGCGTGTCATACTGCAGCCCATCCTGCTCTCCTGTGCCGTGTGCCACCCTGGCCCTGTCACACGTGTCTGACGGCGCAGCAGCCGGTGCTGCTCTCCATGCCGGGTGCCACCCCTGTGTCACACCGCCCTGTCCGAGGGTCCCGTCTCCGCGTGCGCCGCTCGCTCCCCCCCCCTCGTCCGCGCGCGACCCCCGCCCGCATCCCGCGTGGGAGGGGGGGGGGGGGGGGGCTGCGGGTGCGCGCGCGCGAGAGGGCCGCGGGAGCGCGCGCGGTGCGGGGGCAGCTGAGGACAGGGGGGAGGGAGGGGAGGGAAGGGAAGGGGGGAGGGACCGCTGGGCCGCGCCCGCCCCTCTCCCCGCCCGCCCCCTCCCCGCGTCTGTCGCGTCGCTCGGGCCCGGCCCGGCCCGGCCCCGGCGCCTCATTGTGCTTCGCCTCACGCCGGCCCAAGATGGCGGCGGCGCCCGAGAGCCCCGCGAGCCGCCAACGACAATAGAGGGAGGGACGGGACCCGCCGCCCCCCCGGCACCGGCCGCCCCTCCCCGCCGCTCCCGCCGCCCCCCGCCCGCCGCACCGCGCCCACGCCCCCGGCCCGGCCCGGCCGCCGCACCCCGCCCCGGCCGGCCCCTCTAGCATGGTGCGGGGCCGCCGCCGCCTCGTCCTCCGGCTGCCGACATGGGCGAGAGGCTGGAGCTGCGGCTGAAGTCGCCCGTGGGAGCCGAGCCCGCCGTGTACCCCTGGCCGCTGCCCGTCTACGTGAGTATGGCCCGGCCCCGCACCTGTCCCGCGCCCTGTCAGCGCCCCCGGCCCTGCCCCGGCCCTGGCACCCGCCGGGCGATCCCTCAGCGCCGGCCCTTCCCGGGATCCGTCGGGATGATCGCCCCCCGTGCGGGAGCCCTCCCGGAGCCCCGGCCCCGGGTGCCGCCGCTGCTCGCCTGGAAGTCAAATCCCCAATTTCATTTTATAATTGGTTGACTAAACCGAAGGGCGGGGAGGAGGAGGACTGCTTAATGAAAAGTTTTCGTGTTTTCCTCGCGCTGGGCTCGTGTAACTGGTTAATAACCGGTGCTGCTGCGAGCGGGGTGGAATCCAGGGATTCTGGATGGGGGAATAGCGCTTAAATTATGGATGGCCTCGGGTGGTCGTGGGGACCCCAGGACCAGCCGCAGAGTGGGAATAAACAGCGGCCAGCGGCGCTTGTGGGTCTGGAGGCAGCGCTGGTGTCTGGGGCTGCCGCCAGTTCCCCTCCAGCCGTGCCCTTGGAGCTCCCCTTTTATTTATCCCGAGTAGAATTCGAGCCAGCCGCAATCCTCGTGCTTCCAAAAAAAATGTCACTTGTCCTTGCTTAGCTACCGAGCGGCGTTTTTCCTTAACTTGCCTGACTTTCTCCCGAGCCCGGACGAGCGATGTGTGACCTTGATAACAATGTCCATGTTCAAATTAGTGACAATCCCACGAGAGGCGAAAGGCTCCGGGAAGGGTATTTTTGGATGTGTGTAGGCTTCCTATCAACCCTTGAGCAATTTCTCTCCCTAACTGCGTGTAGCCCCTCGGAGCACAGTTTGCAAAGGCAAAACGTCTCTCTATATGTTTACTTGGCGCAGGCACTGTTGATTATCCCTGCGTTCCAGGCTGTGCTGTTGTACGTGAGCCGTTTCCCGGCGAGAACACGCTGGGACGCACAGGCTGGGGCAGCTGATACTGCTGATGTTGTTGCTCGCTTTGGCAATCGCTTGTTGTGTGAGTGATTAGGAATATATCGCTCGTGGCAGGGGGAGACGGCTGCCTGCTCCTATCTGCCGCCTGCCTTTCGGGGCTGCTGCTGTAGCCGTGCTTTTCCAAAACATCCTCCATGCAGTGCTGTTCCCGGCGTGTCTCCCAGCCCACACTGGTTAAACGCAGCCTTTCCTGTTTGGGCAGCTCTGTCAGTGTTGGCGGGCGCGCGCTCTGCTCAAATTGTCAGAAACTGAAAGTACAAGCGATGACCGGGTTCGGTTTTCCTCGCCAAATATTAACTCGTGTCTCCTCCACCCCCCTCTCCGAGCGGGTTGTGTGAAGCGGAGGTTAAAAATTACGAGGGATAGGGATTGTTCTGGGAGGGAGGGATGGTTTTATGTCTGTTCACAGAAATTCCTACCGGCTTAAAAACAGAAAAACCGAACCCCCCGCCCTTTATTTTAAGGGTGAAACGTGTGTTTTGCAGCATGGGAAATAAGGATTTAGTTGATTTGGGAAAACTTGAGCAGCTGTTTTTCAGGATGGCAGAATAAATAGAATTTCTTCTCAGTTAATCAGAAATGCGGATGGTGGTGGTGGTGGTGGGCGGGGGGGAGGGGGCTATGATCCCCCGATATACTGAGGAATACCACGAACCCCAAACATCCTGCCCTTAAACCGTCCGCTTGGCACTGCCAGCCTTTCCAGAGTAATTCCCGAGTGGATGTTTCACCGGGAGCCGAGCAGCATCGCGCCCCGGGGAGCTCCGGGGAGCGGAGCGCTGCGGTGCGGCCAAGGCGTGCTCGCACACACGCACGCCCCGGCGCTGGCCGCTGCTCCGGCTGAACCCCGGGGCTCTGCAAACAAATCCCTGTGTCCGTGGCAGCGCTTGGCCTGCTGACATCGTGCTCTGCTGAACTGCAGCCGCGCTTTCCCCGCGCTGGCGCGGCCCCGAGCTGCCGGGAGAGCTCGGCTCGCTTTGACGTAAGCAGAACATTTCTTAGTTTCACCGCCCGTGGTTCCGAGGAAGCAAGGTGGGATAGCTGAGGAGAGGGAAAATAAAAAAAAACCACACCACGCTGATTCAAGGAGTTTTATTTAGCAGCGTTCTGGTTGCTTCCTGTTGTACTCTGAGATGTGTTTTCCGAGGAGGGCTGTAGGGAAAGGGAACGGGAAACTCACGGTCCCGGCAGGTTATTTTTGGTGAGAGCAGCAGCAGTGGCACGGAGTCATCTTTCCCAACATCCGAGGCTCTGTAGTGTGAACCTGCTGCGTGCCCGGGCTCCGCGGTGTGATGTAACCCTGCCTTGAGTAACTTGGCTATTTTTATGCTCTTACTACATCTTAAATTAGCGGCGTCAGTGTTGCTGCGTTGAAGGCTGGTCTCTCCTATTAATGGACGCCTGGGTTAATACCGTGTCTTTTTATTGCTGGGCTGCTGCTTATTTCGTGTATAATAGGAAAAGTGGGGTCTCTCCAGACTGCTGAGTCCGAATAATAGCCCGGCTGACAACCCGGCGCTTTTTGGGATGCTAAAAGAGCCGGGGAGGCTGATGTGAAACATGTATTTCCCTCCGAGTCTAATTAGGGCCGTGGGAGGAGAGAGAGCGGCGGCGGTGGTGCAGCTCCAGCCTCCCACTGGCTTCCACACAAAACTGAAAGTGCGGCTCCTTCCCCCGCCTTCCGCCGCCTCAAAGGAAAGGCCACGGTGCCCTAATGAAGCCGTGGTGAGCCGTGCTGGCCGTGCCACACTGTGATGAGTAAGTTGAATAGTGCATGGTGAGTAATCTCTCCTCATGACTCACAAAATATTTTCTGATGTTGACCTCTGTTTTTGTGACTGCCCCGCTTAATCAGAGCTGAAGTGAGTGTACTCTTTTGTGTGCTGGTTAACTCCTCGGCTCCCACGTATCTGCCCCACTTTTTGCTGGTGCCAGGTTGACAAGACACTCGGGGATATGGTGTTAAATTTTAATATTGGTAGTACGAAAGATACAGGCCTAGATAAAGGAACTGTTTGGGCGAGAGACCGGAGTTATTGGATCTAATCGGTCTTAAGTAGGCCACTGCTGGTAGAGGATGGCATTTTCAGTCATGCTTCAAGTGTTGCTAAGCATAACTTGGTACTCATCATTTAGATCTGAAGGGTGTGAGGAGTGAAGTCCCCTTGTGTAGTTTTAAGACTTGCAGATATTTTTTTTTTTCCCTGAGATTTTTTCTTAAAATGGTTCATTCTCTTGTCTCTGACTTCTACTATAGTTAAATTTGAATATGCATTAGGTTTAAATGTGAAGATTTTTCGTTTTATACCACAGTAAGGCCTGCCTGATCTGTGAGGTGTCTCAGGTTGTACTTTGAACTCCTGACAAGTTCCTGTGTAGAATGGCAGGGTGTTGTGTGTGCAGGAGAGAGAAAGGGGTGGGATGTTGTGGGGTGGATCAGCTCTACAGTCTGGTCTGGCAGGCTGTTATATCTGTGGCACCAGAGATTGCTTGCACAGAGAGCTGAGCAACAGAGCTGGTGATAATTGTCCCCAAAATCGATGTTTGCTGGGCTGCACCCTATAGCATCAGAGAGTTGGTGAATGTGGAAAAGCCTGTTTGCAGTGTGTCAAAGAGAGGAAGGACACTGTGCTTCATTCGTTTGCTCTCCTTAAGGCCTGCACTGCAGGTTGGCAGTGTCAGCGGGGACAGGAGGCACAGCCAGGTGCTGAGAGAGGCCCTGCCTGTGCAGGGCTCTTGTGGCACTGTGTCCTTGGCCCTGCTGGCTGCAGGTGACTTGCTGCCTGCTACTATTCAATAGGCTGCAAGTCCCTTCCAGGTCCAGAATGAGCCATCTGCCTGTTGTGCTGTGATCCCTGCTGGGTGGCATTCCCATGGAAGGCCTTGCAGGTGTCCACGTGCATCAGGTTGTTGTGGGTTGTGTTCCCCTCTCCGTGTTGGACTTGCAAGGGCCAGGGGGCTGAGCTGTGACAGCACCTGGGAACTCCTGCAGCCCCTAGGGATCCCAGTAGGGTTGTACTCTGGGTGTAGGATCACAGAATCATGGAATGGTTTGGCTCAGAAGGGACCCTAAAGCCCATCTTGTTCCACCCCCCTTCCACTGTCCCAGGTTGTTCCAAGCCCTGTCCAAGCTGGCCTTGGACACTTCCAGGGATGGGGCAGCCACAGCTGTTCTGGGCAACCTGTGCCAGGGCCTTACCACCCTCACAGCCAAGAATTTATCTTCTGCCCTAGTTACCATATGGTAATACCACTTTTTTTCATCTACCAATTTTCTTCCCTTCTTCCAGCCTTTGACTCTGTGCCAGGAGGGGACAGTCCTGGCTGTGCCACTGTGCACATCTTATGGGGCTGAGGTGCCTCTGCCCTGAGCTGCTGGAGCTTAAACCTCCATATCAGCACCTGGAATGAGAAGTCTGGCTTGAATAATTAATTTATTTGTTTGTGTTCCTCATCGTTACTGCTGACTTTCTGCTCAGCTGTGATGGCAAGAAAATTCTCATTTTCTAATTGAGTGTTGTCAGAACATCCCCCTGCACCTGGAGGTGTGTGTGTGGCTGCTACTGGGAGTAATAGGATACAAGCTTCTTACTACTAGATTCTGTAGAGGTGGGAGGGTGCAGGGTGTGGCATTTGGTTTTTTTTTTAACTCTACTGTCGAGATCCAGCTGGTACCATTCTGTCACCAAAGGAATGTGCTGTGCA
The DNA here is from genome assembly GCF_027477595.1 of Haemorhous mexicanus. NCBI lineage: Eukaryota > Metazoa > Chordata > Aves > Passeriformes > Fringillidae > Haemorhous > Haemorhous mexicanus. The sequence goes on from NC_082369.1 coordinate 3,025,208, forward strand.
GGGAGACCTCAAGGGCAGGGAGTGTTAATGAAAATCACAGCCCAGCGGGGATTGTCACCTTTGAAATTAAAGATCACCGGTGGAGATGAATAACAAATCTTGTCTGAGAATTTAATCCTCTTTTTTGTTAGTGTCACTCAGCTTTCCTGGGAAGAGGTTCTGTGATGCCTGGTTTTGACTTCCCAGGCATCGAGGCAGGTGTGGGAGTGCCATAGAATGGTGCTGTAGATGATTTTGGGAAGAACCTAAAGAAAACCTAAATTGTTCCCTTGGGCTTGGAGCTGCCCTGCTGCTGAGGGTGGTCCCGTGCATCCTGCCCTCTGCCACAGATCCATCCCCTGGGGTCCTTATTCCATACCCCACTGCCCTCCTGTGGGATGAGCTGATGGAAAACACGTTTTTCACGTGCTCCTGGCTTTTCCCTGGGACCAGCCTGAGCTGGAGGGGGAAGGTGAAGCCCCCCTGATCCTCCCTGTGGGGCTGTGTGTGGGGCAGCTCTGGGAACGGCATCGCTGGAAATATCTGGGCTGGAAAAAAATGTTGCAGTGTTTTCAGAGGCGGCCCCCCGCCCTGCTCTGTGAAATGTGAGTCAGGTTCTGCCCGGGGCAGCCGGCCCTACAAAGGAGGCAGAGGAGGAAACTGTTGCTCTGCCTTTGCCAGGCAAAAACCTCCTCACCCCCTGAGTAATGGCCCAGAAATTCGGCAGAGTCCGGGGGTTTTCCCTGTTGCTTCAGCTTGTTGGGAAATGCTCGTGGGGATGACTAATCACTTAGAAAAAGCTTGTCTGCTGAAGGAAAGGTTTGAACATTGAGCGCAGTTCCGATTTCTCAGCACCTCTCTCTCTCTGCCTGCCCTCCCCAGTTGTAAAAACACCTGGAGTGGGGAGAGCACGCAGTGTGAAGCTGGGAAATATTGACTCAGTCATTTCAAAAGCACTCGGGTTTCTCTGCTGCCCAGCAGATCACAGAGCTGGCACAGTTACATCATTTTCCTGCCCTTTTCCCCAGTGCCAGAGGGACTCAGGGATGTGCTCTTGGGGGGCACAAGAGCCCTACAGCGTTAATTGTGCAGCACGTGGGCAGCACAGAAGAGCAGTTTCCTTCTGGGCTTTACCCTTTGAAGTAGAACTTGCCCTGAGTGACAATCGGTGCTTGTTCAGTTCTCAGACTCCTTTGTTCCAAGCCCTGACCCGTTGGATACAAGATAAATCATGAGTTCAGTTAGCAGACATTTTTTTGCCCAGTTTGAAAAGTGAAAGTTGGTCTCTTGTCTTGCATCTTAAAGACCACACTAGTATTTATTTTTTTATATAACTGATTTATCTGAAAGGCAACTGTTGAAAGACAGAGTAGCTGTCCAAGATTGCTTGTTTTCTCCCTTTCATTCATCAGCAGATGAGTGAGGATTAATGTTCCTGTCCAGGCCAAAGTTCCAGCCCAGGCAATTCAAATTTATCTACCTAAAAATTCACCCATCAGCTCCAGTTGGACACAGCACTGAAAGCTTTCAGTGTGCCAAGGGAAATCCATGCCCCCACATGCAGCTCCAGCTCTTGTCCTTCGTGGCAGCCTTATTATATATGGAGATGATTATCCTTTCAAGTCTCAGATACGGGACTGAATTGTGTTGCCTCTGGGAATTTAGGCAAAATATCTTACCTCTTGGTATGTGAGATTTATGGGGGATTTAATCACCCTTCTCCCCAGACATCCATATGTCTACTTTTGTACTCTTCCTTCTTTCTTTTCCCCCTTTCTCATTGATTTGCTTTTTTTTTCTTCCTGCTTTGAGTTAACCTTTAACTGTCTGATTAAAGTTTTGCCCTGTAGTGATCAACACAAGGACCAGGGGTGGGGTGAATTTTTTGTGTCTTTTATCACAGATTGATAATCATAAATTGTCTCAACGTATTTTTGCTTCAATTAGTTTCTCCTTCCTAACAGAAGGATCCACAGAAGGAGGAAAAGTTCATGTTAGGAATTGTGAACATATTTACTTTCATGGTAATTATTAAAGACAAAACTAACTCTGAAAAGGAACAAGAAATAAAACTGAATAGAAAAGTTGGCCACATGCTGCTAGAGCTATTGAATCAAGTAGGAACTATTTTTAGAGCATAGGAAGAGGATGGGTATATTTTACAGCAGGAAATGATGGTTTCATAGACAGGAGCAGATCAGTGAATAATGAAAAAGTTCCTGTTCAGAGTATTTTGGTTTGTTTCATTTCACGAGTGAATGAGAGTTTTCTAAACATTTACACTGAATGGACTTTGTAGTGTTGGATGAAAAGTCTAAGGAACTACTGAAGACAGATAAATGAAACATTGGAAAACTTTTCTGAACCAAATCCTACAAAAAGTTCTGAATTAAGTTTCTTAATAAAAATGAATGGGTTTTAATAGTGCTTTTGATTTTCTGTGTCCTGTGAAGGCCAGTTTCCTGAGGTTTTGTCAATAATGTGTCATTTACTTTTTGGAGCTCAGCAATATTTTTATTTGACACTTGTAAAATCCTAACAACTGTGAGCTTTTGAGGCTTCTCGTTCATTCCTCAGTGGGATTCCTACTGGGCTGCAGGTGGTTCCCTCTGGTTCCCACATCCCACAAGACCTGTGAGATCAGGTGCTGGCTCAGGGTGGCCTCTGACCTCTGGAGCTGGGTTTGGAGTCTTTGTGGATCTTGGCTTCCACCTCTGCTCATTACAGCAAACACTCATTTGAAATTCTGCAGTCTGTGAAGAATGCATTGTAATATTGGAGGGTCATTTATAAGTCTTTAAAGTAAAATGGCTTGTGGAAATGGTTGGTGGCTGGAAGTTGATGTCTGCTGTTCAGAACCTCTGCTGGATCACTGCTCTGCTCCACAAGTTGAAGCTTATAAAGGAAAACCCATATATATATATATATTTTTTTTTTTGTACCTATTAAAACTCCACACGCAATGAGCTTCAGAAAGACAACAGAATTTTACTGCTAATTTCTGTTATGTGGAATATTTATGTGTGTTAAGTAGGAGCAGAATTTCTGAGCTGTCCAGGACTGAGTTATCTTTACAGACTATATAGTGGTTATTTAAGCTGTTGTCTCACCAGTTTTCCCTGCAGGAGATGGGGCTCAGACTGTGCCATGAGCTTCCTCCCCTTCCTTCCCCACTGAGGGTGTGGGAAGACCCTGGTCTTGAGAAGGAGATGGTGGCTGCTTTCAGCACCAGCAATTTGGGGGCTGTGTGTTGGTTCCTTCCCTTGGGTTCTGTGTGCAGGGCTGTTTGTGGCAGTGTGGGTGATCAGAGATGTCTTGTGCTCTCCTGTGCTGCAGGGGTGGGGTATTTCCCTGCTAGCACAGCTGTGGCTCCTGGGGAGGTGCAGCTTTGTGGCTGGGACATCTGCAGGTAGAAGTGACTCTTGTCATCTCTGTTCCCTTGTGCTGAGCTGCTCTCACCCTTGGAGCAGTGTTTGTGAACTGGGCTGGTTGAAAGGGAACTGAGCCAAAACCCCACCAAGGTTTGGTTTTAGTTCAGGCCTCCCCTGCCTTTGCTGTGTGAGAGCACAGGCACTGCTGGCCCAGAGCAAGAGGTGACTTAGGGAAGTGGTGGCAGGGCAGGTGGCTGGGTGGGGTTGAACTGGCTGTGAAATGGTGGCAGGGCTGCCTTCCTCTGCTCCAGGGAGTGAAAGCCCAGCAGTTCCCTCTGTCCCAGACAGGCAGTGCTGGGTTCTCATGTATGTGCACACGGGATCACCACAGCACCTGTCCCCTGCCTGCAGCTGCCTTGGTGTGGGCAGGGTGTGCACTGCTTAAAACCCACCTGGGAGGGCAGTGGGACACACCAGTGAATCACTGTTTTACCAGAATCATTGCATTCCCTTTTGTATTCTGTTTATGTTAAAATACATTATGTTATGAATTCTAACATAAACATTATTTTTAACTGGCTTTTTGCATAGTGGAATTTCTTCTTTTGTCTGGCTCATCTTGCTGTGGCAGTCCTGTGTGCCTCCAGCACTCCTGCAGGCTGATTGCATGTTAATGGATTGACCCAGCCCCTCCTGCACTACCAGGGGAACCATTCCCTCCTGCATCTGTGCAGTGTCCGTAGCAACAGTTGGGATTGCTGTGTGCAAAGGCAAAACTGTTACTGTGCTTGAAGCAGCAGCAGTGAAAGTGCAATCCCTGTTGCAACCATGCTAAATGATTATCCAGAGCAGTTTGGATCTTCTTTCTCCATGCCTGTTTCCTTTGTTAGTTTATTTTGGACCTTGGACCAGCCTTTTCTTTTTATTTAAATGTCCTTATGTAGCCATTAAGGAGGCCGTGGTGACCACTCTGTTTTCCAGTTGGTTTTGTGTGACAGTAACCTAGAAACTGCTGAAACTACCTCAGGCTTGTCTGCCTCCTGCTGTGTGGGAGATGGGCTTCCAAATGCAGTCTTGGGAGATCTTCCTTCTCTTGTCTTTTCTTCCCTGAAACTGGATGGTTACAAGGTGTTCTCTGCAGGAGATCTCTTTTTATACATTCTAATAAAAATGTATTCTTGTGAATGTCCCTTTGCTTTCTTGATTAAGGGAGTGACAGTAATTGGGTGGTTCAGAGGAGACTTTTGGTCCCTGTCTCTCTCGGTAAGGAGTACTGTGCTATGGTTGTTACTAAGGAAGCTAAAATGGCACAATCTTGATTTGGGATAAAATCTGGTAACATTAAACTGAGTCCTGCTGTCCAATATGGAGTACTGCAAGGAGCAGGCTTTCCCTTACTCAAGGCTTAGCTGGCATTTGAGCACAAGGCAAACACCTGAAAATGCAGAGTGGTGGAAGGCAGAGCTGGCAGGATGGAGCCTGAGATCCTCCCTTCTTGAGCAGCTCCTGGCTGCTGCAGTGACTGGAACTGCTTTGGCTTTTCAGAGACTCTTGTGACCCTCTAGTGTTCAGGTGTGTTGGCCATGGAGCTGCCCTGGGCTGGGGGACTGTGCTGGTGGGTCTCTCTAGGTGAGTTAAGTGAAATGAAACCCTGTGGGAGGAGGAACACAAACTTGTGACAGGCTGAAATCCCTGGTTTGTGAGGGTATCTGTGTGCTGTGCAGAATGCTGGATCTTTCCTGGCTCCCAGGGAAGCTACAGTGGCTCTTGTTGCCTTTCCTGGTGTCCAGAGAAACCCTTATCATCCTCCCCAGATGGAAGGAAGCAAGGGGCTTGAAAGAGGCACTTGTCCCACCAGCCTTCTGCAAGATTGATTGGCTTTTCCTAATCCATCTTTTTGATCTCTGCTAACCATCTTGTCTGCAGCTGTAACATCCTCTCCTTTGGATTTATGGACTGCTGCCTGGGGAGAGAGCTGCCACTGCAGGCAACCAAGCTGTTGTTTAAACCCAGGGGCTGGTGGGACTGACCTCTTTTGTTTTGCAAGTTAAATGGGTCATGTGGAGATCAGAATTTGGCAAATCCCTATGATTTCTGTTAATCCATGAGTGGGGTCAGTGTCCAGGATTTGGGAGGGGCTGGTGTTACATTGGAGGGCTGGAAGTGTATCCAGAGAGGTCATTAAAAGGTACACAAGGTTGCCATTGAATTATTTGTAACTGCCTTGTTTCAGCTTTGTTTTTCACACATCTGGTAGACTGGGGAAAGCTGTAGGAGATCTGTCCCTTCTGCTCTGCCCCTGCTTGACCACAGCTGCTTTTCATATTTCTGAAGAGCTGCTTTGGTCACCTGGCCTGCTTTTAGGGGAGGAAGCATGGTCTGGTGAGCCAGAACTGGCTCTGAAAGGGCAAGGGTTGCTTTGCTGTGGGACAGTTTAGTCTGGGCAGCCAAAGCTATGCCCAGAAGTGTTCCTGCCTATGAAAAGGAGATAAAGAGTCATAAAAGTCTCTGTATGATGCTGGGAGAATGAAAGATTGAAGGGTCTGAGCTGTATTTCCTTTTTTTTTTTTTTTTTTTTTTTTTTTTTTTTTTTTTTTTTTTGTGCAAGAACTTGTGTTTTCAAGCCATGTTTTTGTTTTTGCTGCTCAGGTCTGCAGGCTTTTTGGGGTACTCATCACTACCTGTGCTATGTAGATGATCAGATCTCACAAAGATCCCTCTTTCAGAGAATCATGGAATCCCAGATTTGGGTTGGAAGGGACCTTAAACTCATCCAGTCTCACCCCCTGGTGTGTGGAACACCTTCCACTATCCCAGGGTGCTCCAAGCCCTGTGCAGCCTGGATGAGGTGTAGCTTGGCATGTGGGGAAATAAAATTTAGAAAAATATGGTGTTCACCCTCAAGCCCCAATTTAGGCTTACCCCAAGGCCAAGCACAGTTTCATAAGAAGAACTCAAATAAAAAAAGAAGAAAATCTGGAAGGGCACTGGGGTGGTGTTTCTTGCCTCCAGGCAGTGCTGGCTGCCCAGTTTAACTGAACAAATTCTTTGTGTTTGAGGATGGAAACCAGAACATTCAAAGTTGTTGCTTTAGGTTATAGATTCACTATGGATTGTTGCACTGGGGGTTAACTGTTCTGTACAAACACACCCAGGAGTCTGGGATATTGTGCTGGAACACAGAATTAAATCAAAATCTTGCCATTTAAGTATCTTAAGAGATGTTAGTTTGAAGATTTGATGTAACCAAAGCAGCCACACCTGGAGGAGGGGTGTAGGGCTTTGTGTTCAGGGGGAATTACAAACTCTTCCAACAGCCAACTTGTGGCAAAAATGTTGCCAACTCTCATTTGTGCCTTACCTTGCTCTTACAGAGTATTCTGTAGAAATGTCTGATTTGGCTGTTTTTAGTAGGAATTGGTGCTTTGTAGAAGAAGGTTGTGCACAGATTAGTGAGCTGTGGCTGGTGCTGATCATGTCATGCACACTGTGGTCTCTTGGGGCTATTATCGGGGTGTTATTGGGGCTGCTTTAGTTTTCTCACCCTGGTCACAGAGGAAGAGCTGTGAGTGCTGCTGAGTCCTGAATATCCTGAGCTGGAAGGGACCCTCAGGGATCATCAGTGCAGCCCCTGGCCCTGCACAGCCACCCCAACAACCCTGAATATCCCTGAGAGCTCCTGGAGCTCTGAGCATCCCAAAGGCTCCTGGAGCTCTGGCAGCCTTGGAGCCATTCCCTGGGGAGCCTGGGCAGTGCCCAGCACACTGAGTTCTGGTCATATTGGTGATTTTAAAATTTGATTTAACAAACAAAGAATGTGATTATGGAAAAGGATAATGATTGCTTCAATATACACTTTTGGAAAGAGCTTTTGGGCACTGTCTTATTTGGCTTTCAAATGACATATTAGGGCTTTTCATATCTGCAAGATACAGAAGGTCTTTTTTATGAGGAGGTGAAGGGAAAGATGGAACTCTTTAAAATTGCTCTGTGGTCCAACCTCCATGGCCTGAAGGGCGACAGGAGTTGGTGTCTGTAGAAGAACTCAGCTCTGTATGTGTGGGACAGGAGCTCTGTGTGCTGGGGGCTCTGGTGTGCTCACTTACAGCCCTGGGGCTGTTCCTGGCTCCAAACTCTGTGCTCAGAGTTGTAGGAATGTGTGGTTGGAGAAACCTGTTGTAAGAATCAGAAGGGTGAAGCTGTTCAGTCCTGCTGGCTGAAACTGTGCTCCACTTTTCCACAGAATGTATTGGATGCTCTTTGACATGACTTTTGACAAAGTGTCTGCTTTCTTTCTGTTATTTTTTCCAATGAAATATTTTGGCAAAAACTATGTAACTTTCTCTGGGAACTCACGTTTCAACTTAAAATTCAGCGTTTAGGTTGAAGACCAGAACTCTGTGAAAAGTTCAGCTGGAGAGGGTTGGCTGCAATAACTCAATGTGTGTTTAAGTTTGGTTTGTTTAAATCTTGTTGTGAAGAGCTTTGGGCAGTCTCAATAATTACTGCAGACTGTAACTCTTTACTTTAAATACTTTCCACATTAAAGAGATAAGGTTGGTTGTGAAAAGCTTCCATTTATGTGGCTCAGAAGATTCCAAGGGCCTCTCAGGCAACATAAGTACAGGAACATTGGAAAGTACACACAGGGCAGGAGCAGCACGTAGTGTGCTCCATCCCCTCCAGTGCAGGGAGGAGGGAGGGAGGGAGGGAGAGCAGCCTGGAGCAGGAGGAGGGTGAATGGAGCTGCTCTTTGTGACAGGGAGCACCGTGGTGGCATCATCTCATCTCATCTCGTGACTGGGAACAGAACACAGAGGCTGCTTGAGCCTGGGCCAAAAGGCTCCTGCACATGGGATTCCAGCATCGATGCAGTGTGTGGGAGGCTCTTCCCCAGGAGCTTCCACTGCCAAAGCCCTGTGGGTGTCAGAGTCCAGCATGACACACGAGCACAACCTGCCTGCGACCTGAGTCATGGGCACTGCAGCTGGGAAAAATAATCTCAACACCCTGAACTGTGCCAAAACCTCCCAACTCAGACCCCTGGCTGAAGGGGAGAAGCTTCAGGCCACCTTTGGGGCTGCAGGGGTGGCTGTTGGCTGAGCAGGGTGAGGTTGATCAGCAGAGCAGGAACCACCATCCATCCTCCCAGGCTGCTGGGCTCAGTGTTCATCCATCCCAAGGATCTGGGTGAAAGCTGCTGCTCCAGCTCTGCTGTCCCTGCCCTGCACCACTGCACTGCTTGGGTGCTGATGCAGCAGGGTCAGGATCTGGGGGGGTTCTGTGGGAAATGGATTTGTAGAGAACTGTTAAAGTTTGATAGAAGGTTTGCATAGGATGTATTTGTATTTAAACTTTGAAATAAGAAATGCTGAATTAGAAGTGCCATGGAATAGGACAGACATTGCTGAGAGAGAAATGGAACTAGGAATGAGTTTCAAAGCGTGGCCTTACAAATAAGATTAGATGCTTTGGAGAAATAGAATTATGAAAGGTGCATTGTTCTGGGACCCAAAAGGGGTAATTTTAGATTGGCTTTGAGGCATTTACATCATGGTATGACAAAAACTGATTAAGTCAAGAAATGTTTCTAATGTATTGTGATTAGGAAATAGTTAACTTCTAATTGTGATGGTGTGAATTATAACATCTGTGTTGTCTCAGCTTTCACACAAGACTAAAAGTAGAATAAAAGTTTTTAAAACACCTCTCAGTTGTCTCATCTCTGGGTCATAAAAGAGCATAATCCAACAGTTTCTATTCCATTTGCCTTTTGGTGCCATAACCAGTTGCCTGAACACAGATGTGATGCTTGTTGCTGTTCAATGTCTTTTCTGATTAAATCATACAACCATAATGATGAAATGGAGCTGGAAGTTTGTCTAAGAAAAGAGAAGCTGCTCTGTAGTCCCTTCAGATATGTTTCCCCCTTCCCTCAATTTTCCACAGCCAGCTCTGCTTTGAAGAAATGTAGGAGATCCTACTGGATTTAAAAAAAAAAAAAAAATTTTTTTTTTTTTTTTTTTTTTTTTTTTTGCAAGATTTGCTTGAGACCTTGGGAGCTTCTGTGCTCAGCCAAAGTCTGTTAGAGAGTGAAGTAAACTTGGGAAGTGTTTCAGCATGGGGAGTTCAGCAGCAGTAGATGTGGAACTGGTTTGGATTTCTTTATTCCTTGGTAATGTCACAAACTAAGCTCAGAGGCCCTTTCTGCCTGGAGGTTTCACGTGAGGTTGTGCAAAGTCACTTAAATTGGCTGATCTGGAGTTGTAGATTTGAATTGTGATTTATTATTCTTATTTCTTAGATTGATTTTTTTCCTTTTTAACCCAAGACTGAAGAATCTGTTATTTGAACCATTTTAGTCACTTCTAGAGGTGTTTTCATGAAGACCTGTAGGACCAGGGGTCTCTCATGTGCTCTGCTCTCACTGCAAGTGTCCAACCCCAGCAGTGGGGAATGGAACATCCTCCCAGGAAATGGTTATGCCAGAATAAGCCTGAATTCACTTTCCTGGTATAATGTGCTTATGTTGATAAAGCAAATTGTGACTCTGCAGGAACACAGTTTACTGGGAGAGCTGGATCAGCCCAGGGGGGCTCTGCTGGGATAATTCTGCATGGAGTGAAACATGAACATTTCTGGGAGATGTTTATGGATGAGCTGCTGTCCTGGGGTATTCTTACACTTGGCAGATAAGGAATGAGAAGAAAGAGAAGTTCTCCTCCCTCCTTGTCCCCTCCTTTCAGTGCACAGAGAAAAGAGGAGAAAGCACATTTCTCTTTTATTTGTGCACTGAGAGGCAGGAGCAGGTTTTAGTTTGTTTCCCTGGTTTCTAGGCCAACACTTCTCAAAAGAATTACCTGACATTCCTGGGAGACTGGGTTATGAATGCTGCTGTTTTCTGTAGGGTTTGGGCTGTCCCAGCCCAGGAGACTGGAAGAAGCACAGCCCCAGATCTGTTCTGTGCTGTTTGGGCAGCAGCAGGTTGTTAAATGTGGCCAGGGCAGTGCTCAGCTCCAGGCTCTGTGTGTTCCATCCCAAATGTCCTGGCTACTGTTGTTGGCTGTTTTTCCTTCTCTGTGTTGTAGCTGGAATAATTTGATTTTCTTGGCTTAGCCTTCTTTGTGACTTCTAGATTTGGGGTTAACTTTTTGTCATCTGAAAAGAAGAGCTGTTTTTCTGATAAAATTGTGTGCTCTCATAGCTTTAGTCCAGAATCCCAGACTGGTTTGTGTTGGAAGGCACCTTAAATATAATTTAGTTCCATTTTCCACCATCCCAGGCTGCTCCCAGCCCTGTCCAGCCTGGCCTTGGGCACTGCCAGGGATCCAGGGGCAGCCCCAGCTGCTCTGGGCACCCTGGGCCAGGGCCTGCCCACCCTGCCAGGGAACAATTCCTGCCCAAGATCCCATCCAGCCCTGCCCTCTGGCACTGGGAGCCATTCCCTGTGTTCTATCACTAACTCCCCATATTTAAATTTCCTCTCCCTTCTGTTTATGAGCCCCTTTAAGGCACTGGAAGGATGGCAGACCTCAGAGATTCTTGCCTATTTGTCCTGAGATTTTTAACTAGGTCTTGAAAGGGCTGTGTACAAATTTCTTGGAATGAGAACTTCTGCAGGCTTGGCTGATCCCAGAGCATGAAGTGGTTATACAAGGGAAAATGTGTTTCCTCCTGAAAATAGGAAAGCTGAGATAATGGTGGAAAATGCTTCCATTTGACTCAGATCATGTCCTTCCATGTCTTGAAAATGAGATAATCCAACCATTTGCTGTTATCAACCATCAGTGGTTTTCTTCTTGCCTTTCCTTCCTTCCCCTGCCCCCAGTCCTCTGCTTTGTTACCTGTCTCTGCCCTTTGCTACAGAATTTCCCCTGGTAACTCTACAGAAATGACATTTCTGCAGCTCAGAGCAAGGGAAATGATTTGAGGGAGCCTTTGCACTTGTATTTCTGGAAGGGCTGTAGATACAAGACTCCTAATTAAAAGGTCAAAGCTACTTGCAGAAACAAATGTCTAAATATAACTCCAGCTTTGTGCAGATGGACTCTGGTAACTGAGGCTGGATACATTAATGTGTATGAGGAACTCCTGTGGCTTCCCTAAAATAGAACTTTTTTTGTACAATGGTGCATATAAATGCAGCTCCAAGAGCTCTTTTAGCATGACATTGTAATAATTTGTGTTTCTGTTGCTCCTGAATAAACTCCCCAATGAAATCAGCAAACCTCCATGTCTCGCCCTGGTGTGGATATGTGATGCTCAGGGTTTGGTGTGTTTTGGCTTTCAGTTCATGAGCAGGGCTGCATATCCAGGCCTTTTGCTGTGTGCTCTGAGGCTGTTTTTCCTGCACTGACATCTGCTCCCACTGTTTATTGGATGCTTTATTTTGGAAAGCCATTCCCTGTGCAAGAATCTCACTGCCCATCTGGAGCTGGGAGCCTGTGCCAGATGCTGGCCAAGGGAATCAGCTGTTCTTTGGGAACTTGCAGGCAAGTACCTGCTGCATCCCAGCAATCCCAAAGGCTTCAGTCCCATAATCCCCAGCCACAGTCCCTAACTGCAGGGAATGACAGAGAAATGAGTAGAATGGCAGTTCAGTCAGAGACACTTGAGAAATTTATTTCCTTAAGCCTTATTTTCCTTAGAGGGCTCATGTTGATGGCTTTCATGGGTGGAATTCAAACACTCCTTTCCCTGTGTGCTTGGCACCTGTATCCTAAATAACAGTGTGTTTTTAATTTCTGTAAACTCCTGACAAACAGAACCTGATGTGTCTTTTTTTGTTTGTTTGTTTAATTTCAGGACAAACACCACGATGCTGCTCATGAAATTATTGAGACAATTCGGTAAGTGCTGGGTGCAGCCTGCCTGGGACCCTTCCTGTGCCTCACTGCAGCTCTGGGAAGGGATGGCTGGGCTCAGGGCACACAGGAGGGCAGCAGTTACCACTTAGCAGCTCTGAGTTATTTTTCTAAGCTGAATTTGTTGCAATACAGAGCTCCCTGCCAAAGAGATTTTTGTTTTATCTTGCCATATTCCATTCTGTTGTGAACAGAGTTAAAAATGAGTGGTGGTGCTCAGCTTTAATACTTGTGGCAGTTGGTATTTGAGCTGTGGACAGACAAGGTTAAGGGAACAGTCCTGATCTTGCCTCTGCCCACCCTCTCTGCTTCCCCTGTTGCTGTGATCTTGCAGCATTTGGGTTGTTTGGCAGTGATCTCCCTGTAGCATTGCTCTTAATCCTGCTGATAGAGTTGGAACAGCGTGGGGAAAATGGGAGGATAAAGGTGAAAGACAACTGAGAGGAGCAGGAAGTCAGAGGATTTCCCAACACAGGCTCTCAGGACGTGACTGGCTGTTATTTCAGCAGGATTAGGAGGGGACTTGCCAAAGAACAACTTTTAATAAATGCTACATGAATTCCCCAAACACCTGAGGGATGAGGATGAGTTATCCCCGTTACAAAGCTGCTCTTGTTAACTGTTTTAGATCCTCACAGGCTGCCCTTGGCTCAGCTCAGGGCTGTGTCTGCAGCAGGGTTTAGTGCTTGGGTGGTGCAGATACAGGTGAGGGTGGAGGTGCTGTACTTGCAGAACCACCTGAGCTCAAAATCTGGTCACAGATGGCAAAGGCAAAGGTAGCAGTGAGCCTTGTGTGCTCCCAGTGTGAGTGTGAGAGAGCCAATTGCCTGATAACATCACTCATGTGCCTGAAATCAGAGCATTTCCCATGGGCTGAGGGGCAGAGGATGTGGAATGAGGCTGGAGCTGAACATTTTTCTCCTAAAGGAGTTTCTTTTTCTGTCTACAAAGCACTGCTGCTGGTGCTGCCAGTTTGCTTGGACTGGTGGGGATAAGATCCTGTGTTGTGGGGTTTGGGGGCATCAGTTTTGGGGTGTGGAAGGCCCTTTTCAAGGGGCTCAGAGGGGGTGGCTGGAGTGGTTGGTGCTTTCTGGCAAAGGGAAGCTGCCTTAGGAAGCAGTTGGGTCAGGTAATGTTTCACAACTGCTTTCAGCCAGGCTGGAGTGAGCTCGGTGTCAGAAGCTCTCGTGCAAAGTGCCCACAGTGTTGTGAAAGTGGTGGTGAGAGAATGCAGGGAAGCCTTTATCTCATCAGGCAGTGGAGTCTGGGAGTATCCCTGGACACAAGGATCCAGCTGCTGACTGCCTGTTCCTGGGATTTAAGAAGCACCAACCGCTCCAGCCACCCCCTCTGAGCCCTGGTGCTTTTAGGGGAGATGTGAGATACCAGAGGAGGGCCAGCCATGCATGTCCAAGTTCTGGTTTTCACTGGCCTGTGTAGTTATTAACCATGTGTGAATCAGCCAGAAGGAACAGAACTGTTGGATCTTCAGTATTTTTTTTTATTCATTATTTTAATAGTGAAGAATGGAGCAAAGTTCACAAGGAAGAAATTCTGTGATTCCTATTGGAATTCATCCTGTGATGTGGGTTTTTCTGATGCTGACAGTGCTTTCCAGTTTGATAGTTGTGGAGGAAATTTGTGTGCAAAGCTTCTGTGGCTTTTAAATTGCCTTTGAAGGGAATTAATCTTCCTCCATTCCACAAGTGAAGCTCTCTCCTGTGAGCTGCCATTGTTGGATGCACTGCAAGTGGGCATGTGCTTCCCCTTTCTGATGGCCACAGCACACAGGGCTGTGTTAATTCAGACTATCAAAGGGGTCTTTTATCAAAATAACTTCTAAAAATATGGTTAGGTTGGGTGTGTAAGGTGTGAGAGCAGTTTAGGCACTCCCCAGAGAACATCTGGGCACTGAGTGGTTTGTGTCTGGGTTTTTGGGCTGCTGTGGGAAATGTCTTCTCCACATTCAGCCTTGTCAAAGAATTCCTGCAGCATCAGAATTCTTTGGAAATGCTGCACTTCTGCATTTTATGTTAGATTAACATCAGCCATGACTTTGAGTATTTTTAGACACGTGGAATATATTTATCACCTCATTTTGAAGCTTTATGCTCCTGCCAGTGTCTACAGACATCTTGCTGTTTATTCAGTACAAATGTGAACTGTTGCAGTTTCCCATGATGTCTGCCTTATTCCTGAATTACTTTGAGCTCCCAGGGCTGCTGCAGTGTCCTCTCTTCCTGTAAAGCAGTCCAAATTGAGACAAATGCCCTTATTACACTTAATTGGCAATACCTCTATTCATTATTTCTTCTCTCCTTCTAGGTGGGTCTGTGAAGAAATCCCAGATCTCAAGCTTGCCATGGAAAACTATGTTTTAATTGACTATGATACAAAAAGGTAAGAGGAATGTTTTTGTTCCCAGCAGGAGTGGAGGGTGTAGTGAACCAGTGTGTAACTGGTTATTCTTAGACACTACCAACTGAAGTTTTCTCTCAGAACTGGCTTCAGGCTCTGCTGGAGTTATTTTGGTAGGAAATGTGTAACAGCAACATTGGCAAAGGCAGTTGGATTAAGGACATAATTGGAAACTCCACGAGCTCCAGTGCAGCTCTGCTGTACATTGAATTACTCACTGTGAAACAATGATTGGTATCTGCACCTTGGAGCAGGGCCAGGCTGGGAACCTCAGTGGTTCCTGCTCCTGTAGCAACCAGGAATTCCTGTTCTCAGCAGGCCATGGCAGAGCTGGGTGTCAGTGGGAGCTGCACCCTCCCCTCCTCCCCTTCCTGCTGGCTGGGGGCTGAATTCAAAGGTGAAATTCCCAGGAGTGTTGTGGGCAGTTGGAGGGGTTCTGAGGTGCCTCAGCTCCATGGAGTTCAGGATGAATGTCTCTTATGGGACATTCCCCTCCTGGGAGAGGCAGATCCTGACCTGTGCTGTGTCTGTGGAGACTTCTGAGGTTCTGTGCATGGACTTGGCTCCACTGACACCAGGGAAAGGGAGGATGCTCAAGCTGCAGTTTACCAAAACCTCCCTGGTTGCCTTCATGGGGAAGACTGAATTTATCCAAGTGCACAGAATGACCAAACTGTTAGAAGAAAGTTTACTGATGAAACTGCACTGCTGTGAGTAGAATCCCAGAATATCCTGAGCTGGATCCCACAGGGATGATCAGCTCAGCCCCTGTCCCTGCACAGCCACCCCAACACCCCCACCCTGAGCAGCCCTGAGAGCTCCTGGAGCTCTGGCAGCCTTGGGACCATTCCCTGGGGAGCCTGGGCAGTGCCCAGCACCCTTGGGAGACCCAGCCTAAACCTCCCCAGCCCTAGATATTTCTGTCATGATCTACTTAAGGTATTTCTTCCTCTTCTCTCAATTTTCATTGTTTCATTGAAAGACTTGCTAATCCCTGCCTTCCTCCTGGAAAATGCAAAAGGAATGTTCAAGGTCAAGCATCCTTTGTCATTAAAATCCATTAATTTGGATTTGTGGATTACTCCCAGCAGCTGCATTACTGTGTTTTTGTGGTTCTGACATCCTCACTGGGTGTATTTCACTGGGGACCATCAGTGTGGTTGGCAAGAATGCTGAATAAAAGTAAAACCCCTCTGTTCCCCAAAGTCATCCCCCACTATCTTCCTGCAGCTTTTCAAGAAAGTCATGAACTGGAATTCTGATAATGATTTCAGTCTTTTTTTTTCCTTTGAAAAAAAATTGTTGGAAAAATCCGTGGCAGCAGATGGGCTGAGGCAGGGATGTGAAGGAGAAGCAGCAGGTTATGGAAATGCAGACCAACCCCATGGCAGCCTTGCTTTTCCCAGCTTGGAAACAAGCACAGGCAGCTGGGAGAGATCATGGGAGAGGTGTCCTGGCCAGTGTAGTGACCCTGAGGATCCCAAGAGACTCAAGTGTCCCTTCTGATGTCCCCTGGCCCCCCATCCCTTCCCAGCTTTGGGAGTGCCCATGGTTTAGTGTCACTCCTGTAACTCCTTGTGTTGTTTTTGCTGCTGCTCTCTGGGTCTGGTTACATAACCACTGATGTTCCCAGGAATATACTTTCATTCCTGGCCCGAGATGAATTGATTTAATCCTCTCAGCTTGTGTCATTAGGGCATCTGCCTGGGCTGACCATAATCCCAGGCAGCCCATGGAGCAATCCCCAGGCTTTGCTGATGGGTGATGCTTTAGGCTGTGTGCTGGCTCTGTCTGCACTTCCAGTCCCTGGGTGAATTTCTGGAAAAGCATCTGCTTGTCTCAGGACTGATTATTGTGGAGAGATGACAGCAAAAAGGAGAAAAATGTACACAGCTCTTTAATTTCTGGGTAGCTGAAAGTATGGAGAAGAGGTTCTGAGAATACAGAAGTTTACCAGGAAAAGGGCTGTACTCATATATGACTTTAAATAAAGGAACTAATATTTGTCATGTACTCCTGGTCTACTAGGGATTTTATTTAAATCAACAAACAAAGTCCTGAGTCTATGTATGTAATTACATATTCTGAGAGAAGCAAACCCTAAATACCTACTAGCCAAGAGGATGGAAAAGCACAAGGTTTTACCTTCAAACTTGCCTGTTTTGAGCTGTCCCTGTGTTCTTCCCCCAGCTTTGAGAGCATGCAGAGACTGTGTGACAAGTACAACCGAGCCATTGACAGCATCCACCAGTTGGTGAGTATTGAATTTGGCACAAAGCTGCCATGGGTTTGTGTGCCACCTTTGAATTCAGGGAGTGAACAGCAGCAGAAAGCTGTGACTGACTCAGTTCTGCATTTCCTCAGTTCAACATCGGTTCAGTGGGGATAGCAAAGAAAAAAGGAGTGAACAAACCTTTACACCCACCCCAACTCTATTCAATGTTGTGCTGTACGTTGCCAATCGGTTTTTCCATCTCTTTAAATTCCCCTTTTATCACCTGTGAAATTACCTGTTAATTGAGGTGTGACAAATGTGGTGTTCCAGGAACAGCCTGAGACAGCAGCAATATCCAGCACTTCCAGTTTTTGGGGTCTCTAACTTGGTATTAATATTATTTTCTTGATCACATCTGGGCAGTCAAGGAGTTAGTGTTGGAGGGACATTCCTACAGAGAAAAAGGGAATTAAACATCACTTTTTGTTCCCAAATTCAGAGCTGTTGCTCTTCCTTGTGCACTTCTGGCACTGTTATTTTGGCACATGGAAACAGCTGACTTTCCTTTAGGAGGAAGGAAAGGTTTCTCTACATTTAACACAGGGATTTCTCATATAGATTGACTTTTGCACAGGGAAATCTGTGACTTATGGGTACTTAAATAATCCATATGAACTCTCCTGTGTGTTGTGGAAGTGATCCATGGCTTAGGAATTTCCTTGCCACAGTTCAGCTGCTCTGGCCTGTGGGATCACTGGCTAAAGGAGAATGTAATCTCTTTTCAGGCCAATTTAATGAGCTTTTTGGTTCTCTTACCCCCAAAAAAGGTTGAACTGGAGGAAGCAAAACCTGAGCAATGAATAATGTTACTATTCTGCTTAATTTGAAAGCATAGGTGGATTTTTTTCCGCTTCTGGGAATTATTTGAAATATGCAGTATTATGGCAACAAGCCTTTTTTGCTGGGATTTTCTTAATATTTTGGGTCTTAAAAACTTGTGCTTATTTGGATTCAGGCTCCTTCATGTCTGTGTTGGTTAATAGGTAAATATTAGCAGCTATTCAGCATTTGCAGTTGCTATCTGAACTGGCAAACCTGATGGCTTTAATTTTTTCCTTCCCATCTGAATCTCACAGGAAAGTTTAGGAGGGGCCCTGAAATTGCCCTTTTTTGGTTTGTTTTTATCAAGGGGAGAGGTAGACATTTTTAAAACTTAACAACTTTTCTGCTTAGCATGGGTTTTTTTCTGAAGAAGAAAGGAAGCTTGATTTCCATCTCTTTCCTGCCACTCCCAGTTTGAGTGCATCTGATCCCTCCCATGTGACAGCTCCTGGAGCAAAATTAACCTGTTCTTGTGTTGGCAGTCAACATCAGTTCAGTGGGGATAGCAAAGAAAAAAGCAGTGAGCAAACCTTTACACCCACCCCGAAGTGCTGTCCTTTACATTGACAATTGTTTCTGGCATCTCTATAAGTTCCCCTTTATCACCTGTGAAATTACCTGTTAATTGAGGGGTGACTAAGTGCAGAGCAACTGCTGGTGTGCAATTTCTGCAGAGTCACAGAAAGGTTTGGATTGGGTTGGGTTATTCATCACTGTTATAGATGGATAATGAGATGATTGGCTCTTGCAATTAAAAGATAACTATTGTGTGAATATTAAGAAAAGCTTTAGTGATGTACAGTTATGTTATTGTAGTTTAGATGCCCTCTGTTCTCCCCACAGTTCCCTTTTCCCCCCTGTGCTGTGAGCATCAGCCTGGGCTGTCTAGGCCAGGTAAAAGAAGCTGCACATGTGTCCCTTGCATGGGGCAGTTGGGAATGGAAAAGCTTGGGGGTGCTCAGGGGTGAGGCAGGAACACCTGACCTGCAATCCAGTTACAAAGCAGTCTCCACTGCAAATGGCAAAGAGCTGACTGACAGACTTTGGGAAGGGCCAGGGCTGGCTGATGCAACCCCGGAGTCTAAAAGACTGAGCATCCAGCTTGAAGATGAACTGGCCACGTGGTGTGTAGTCCTTTGTTGTATTTTTGCCAAAGTTTAAGAAACCTTTTTAAATTTTCAAAGTGAGCAGTTGTTTCTCACGATCATTCAAGCTTTTCCTAATATTCACACAATAATTTTGAGAGCCAACCTGTTGCAGCCTTAATTGCTGCTAGTAAAGTCCAGGGTAAAGAAGCAAAAAAGGGCCTTTGCATAAAGATGTGTGGTGAGATGTTCAGGTCCCAGCATGCACATGAGCTTTCCCTCTCTAGGGGCTGCCCCTGGTCTGGGGCAGTACAAAGATAAGGGCCAGTCAGGGAGATGGGAGGGAATGGCTCAGGAACACAGGGACAGACATAGGAACAGGGGAAGGAGCAAAGGGGGTGTAACTCAGGGAATGCCCCCTAGGGCCTCCACAACTCCCCATTTTTTATATTATTAAGAAAGCTTTTCTGGAGGATCAACTGATGTTGGAATTCAGGACATCCCTCTGGCTGTCCTGGATTGTCAGAACCCCTGCCAGGGGGCTCAGAGACCCTGGCACACAACCCAAGACACCTGTGACTTTGATTATGACCCATGGAAAAAAATACCAATCTTGTATGAGGATCTGCAAGCCATGAAAGTCTAAGCAGAATAATAATTGGTTTGTCACAGGGTGAAAAATCGATTTTTGGGGTTTTTAGAATGGGGGTTCAGGGGGCAAGATGGAGGAATCTGGGCATGTCCAGCCTTTCTCCTCCTTCTTCTTGGCCTCCATCTTCTGCTGTGATGGTGGCACTTTTGGATTGGTTTAGAGTAGAAGCTCACTGTCTAACATAGGTGATAGGTATTGGGAAGTTGTGGTAAATAATGTACACACAGTATTTCATAGAAAAAGATAACACCACCCCGGGGGCAGCCAGAGTGCCTCTGTCTGACCTGCTGAAAGGACCTTGGCAGGCCAGGAGAATATTTTATAGATGAGACACAAAATTCACAACCTTGAGAAGGAGAACTGAAGAGTTCAGACTCCTTCTTCCATGGCTGGGCTGGGAAAAGAGACTTTCTAACCCATCTCAGGGTCACTCTGACCAGCTAATGCCTCGAGAAACTCAACACAAAAAGACAAAACCAATTAAAAGTGGCCATAAGACAATTTTCAAAATGCAAACAATTCTGAGTCTTCAATGTCCAAACATTTTCTGGAGTGTCTTAGAGCTGCCAGGAGGGATGTGGGGTTTTCTTAGCAGAGGTTATCAGGAGAGGGTTTCTTCAGCAGGGGCTGTTTGTCTGTCACCTGTTGTCAGGGTCTCTTGCTTGTCAGAGTGACCCCAAGAAAAGTTAGAAAGTCCTTTTTCCCAGCCTGGTGCTTGAAGAAGGACTCAGAGCTCTTCATTTCTCAGTCTCAAGGTTGTTTATTGTATCTTATCTGTAAGATTCTTTCTCCTGTCCTGCTCAGCAGGACAGTCCAGGGCCCTCTGCCTGCCCCCGGGGCGGTGTTATCTTTTGATACTAAAAACTACTTATACAGTGTTTACAATTACTTCCCAATACCTGTCACCTGTGTTAGACAGTGAGCTTCTACTCTAAACCAATCTAAAAGTGCCACCATCACAGCAGAAGATGGAGGCCAAGAAGAAGAAGGAGGAGAAAGGCTGGACATGCCCAGATCCCTCCATCTTGCCCCCCTGAATCCCCATTCTAAAAACCCCAAAAATCTATTTTTTTGCCCTGTGATAACTTCACTGTCATTCTGCTTAATTTGTTGTGGCTTGCAGATCTTCATCTAAGGTTGGTAACTTGGGTTATAATCCATGGGTCATAATCAAAACCACAGTTATTTTGGGCTCTGCACCAGGGTTCCCGAGACCCCTGGCAGGGTCTTGGCTGCTCAGGACAGCCGGAGGGATGTCCTGGGTCCTGACAAGCTGTGGTAAAGAGGTTGGCTGTGATGGACTCTGTATGAGGTAGGAGGTCCAACCATCTCAAGATCCACGTCTGTCCCTGCAGTGGAAGGGGACCACGCAGCCCATGAAGCTGAACACGCGTCCCTCCAACGGGCTCCTGCGGCACATCCTGCAGCAGGTCTACAACCACTCGGTCACCGACCCCGAGAAGCTCAACAACTACGAGCCCTTCTCGCCCGAGGTCTACGGAGAAACCTCCTTTGACCTGGTGGCCCAAATGATCGATGAGATTAAAATGACAGAGGATGATTTGTTCGTTGACTTGGGCAGTGGTAAGTGAGCAATAATTCCTTTTTCTCCTTTGATTTTTCTTTTCCTTTATGCTTTAAGAAACTCATATTTGGGAAGCCAACCAGGGCTGGGGGCTGTGTTACAGGATAAACATTGTGAAAAACACCAATCACTCGTTTTTAAAATTTTAAAAGTTTAATAGTAATAAAATGGTTGTAAAAATAGCAATATAATTAGAGTAATAATAATTTGGACAATTTGGATTAGGACAATATGAGACAATAGAAACAAAGAGTTATGGATGTCCAGGTACCTTTTTCTGGGCAGCACAAGCCTGAAAATGGACACAGTTAACAGAGGATTAACCCTTAAAAACCATAACCTGTTGCATATTCATACACCTCATACATGATGCATCAATTCCATTCAAACACAGCTTTCTGTCTGGTCATCTTCAACTTCTTCCTCTTAGTCCTAACTGGCGTGTTCAGGGCTGGGCAAGGTGGGAAGAAGTTTGTTTCTTCTGATAATGGAGCAATAAATTCTCTTTCTCTGAAAGATTCAGGTGTCCTGTGGCTGCTATCTCAGTGAGAGTCCTTTCTTTAGAAAGAATTATCCCACACAGCATAGTCTCCACTCCAACCTTATGTTATAACCTAAAACTATATTTACCACTTAAGAAAACCAATACAGCATCACTTTCTAACATAACACATATAATATTCATTTGAATATTTGTGAAAAGCCAATCATAAAATATGCATTTTTCACAAGCATCTTTTCCAGATAATCCCCAAAGATGCTCCTGCTTTTATGCCAGGATTAAATGGACCAGACAAACCCCCCAGACCTCTTTTCTGGTGGCAGTGAAATATCAGCCTGCAATGCAGTAAAGCCTTGTTACAAACCCCTTTGTTTGTGTTGGTATTGTTGGATACACTTGTGAAGAAGAAGCAATGTTAAAAATGATATTTGACCCATCAAGTTGCATTCCTAAGGATTCATCTGTTTTCACTGAATTTACTTTATGCCCATTTGTATCTGAAAATTTGATTTCTTGACCCTTTCTATGTGAAACACTTGGTGTGGAATCTGAAAATTTAGGGGGTTTTTTTTTTTGCCTCTGACTTGTCAGTGTGTCAAGAAAGCTTTTGTAGTTTACTTGAACAGTTGTTAAACCCACAAAATCTAACCCACATCTGCACCAGTGTCGAGTTTTAAAAGGAAATTGATGTGTCTAGTTGGTGAGGAAACCAGGTATGACTCAAGCACATGTGCAACAGAGACACTGAGTAAGAAAATGTTCTTTTTCTTGGTAAATCTGCTTCAGAGCAGGAAAGGAGTAACAAGAATTTCCCCTCTTGCTTGATGTGTTCTGAAGCATTAACACATTAAACCCAAACAAGAATGTGTGATACTGGACTTCTGGGGAAAAATAGATTTTAAAAAAAATGTGTTTTCAATTTGAAAGTATATGCAAATATTAAACAGTTATGTACTGGACATTAACAGTTAAATACTGGATATTTGTGTATGTTCTCCATAGTAAAACAATAGATTGTAGAATAATTTAATATTTAGTAGTATGCTATTAGAAAGTATAAGAATATGGTATACATATGATGAAATATATAATATATTCACATATAATATATAATAAATATACATAATACATTATATAGTACGTTATAATAATATGATATACTACATAATATTAGTTATATTACATATAAGATATATAATATATTGAAAATATACAAATATATATTATAAATAAATAATTACAATAATAGATACACATATTACATATGTATATATAATAATCTATATTATATGTAATATATAATATGCATAATTTAATAGAATAATTAAAAATTAAAGATATAACATAATATGATATGATATAATATAATGAGATATGTCATGATATGATATGTCATGATTAATATAATATAATATAATATAATATAATATAATATAATATAATATAAATGTATATATACAGTGATCTTCAGTGATTTTCTTACCTCTACTTCCCCTCTCAGTGGGACTGACTAAAATTCCTGTCAGGGGCTGATGCTCAGATGAGACCTTTAGAAAGACATCAGAGCTCAGAAACTCTTTTCCATCTGGAGGGAAACAAAACCTCCCCAGATTCTCACGATTGTTTGTCCAGGAAGGTTACAGAAGATCATATCTGGGAGTGCTGCAGGCTGGGTCCCAGGCCCATGGCAGAGACTTCAATCTGCTGTCCCCAGGAATCAGTCAGCTGTTCCTCACTCTGCCTGGGGGCTGAGCAGCACCTGGGCAGTGGGAATGACTTTGGGAGTGCCCAGTGCCTCCAGTGGGGGTGTCAGAGCCCTGGCCAGTCCCCAGCTCACCTGCTGCTTTTGTGTGCCCTGACAGCCTCTCTGCCCTGGCAGTGGTTGGTTTCCCTGACTCTCAGCTCTGGGGTTTTTGTTCCTTCCCTGCAGGTGTGGGGCAGGTGGTGCTTCAGGTGGCTGCAGCCACCAACTGCAAACATCACTACGGAGTGGAGAAAGCTGATATTCCAGCCAAGTATGCTGAGGTGAGTGAGCTGGGGGTGCTGCCTGGGGCAGGGACTCACTGCTGCAGGAAAGGCAGAATCCCAGCCCTGCTGGGGTCTGCTGCTCAGCTCAGCCTGTCCTGGAGCTGTGCAATATCAGCCGTGCAAGGATGGGCTTGAGGAAAGCAGTGTGTCCAGTCTGGGGTGTTCAGAAGCATCTTTCTGCAGTGATTTCAGGCCCTGAAAGCTCTTTTAACAGTAATGCCAGGGTCTGTCCAAAGGGTGTAAGCTTCCCCCAAATACCTGCAGTCATTCCATGTCTGGAATGGCTCTAATGCAGCTCCCAGAGGCCACAGCATGCAGCAAATCCAGGAATAAATTCATCAGACAATAAGTTGTTCAGTATTTTAAAGGCCATGTCTCTGCCTGTGGTGGTGGTGCCCCTTTCTCAGTGATTAAACACCAGAATTCCTCCTGAAGCCTGTGCTGGGTGTCTGCTTAGGAGGCACCATTGTGAGGAAAACCATCAAATGCCCTGATGCTGCAGGAGGGGAGATTTGCTTTAGAGATTAGGAAGGAATTCTTGGCTGTGAGGGTGGCACAGGGTGCCCAGAGCAGCTGTGGCTGCCCCTGAATCCCTGGCAGTGCCCAAGGCCAGGTTGGACAGGGCTTGGAGCAGCCTGGGACAGTGGGAGGTGTCCCATGGCAGGGTGTGGAACTAAATGGTATTTGAGGTCCTTTGCAACCCAAACCATTCCATGACTGTATGATCAAGTTTAGTCAGGCTTCTTTAGTATATTTTAATATTTATGTAAGGCTTCTTTACATTTCTAATTCTGTGCCAATGGGACTCACACAGATGATGAGTTCAAGGCAAACAGGGAAGGTCAGTCATGGCTTACCACAAGGAGTTTGCTTTCTTCATGGCCTGAACAGAAACTGATCCCTCTGACTTGTAAAAACACAGATTCAGCCTGAACAGCTGGAAAATTACCCCTCATGGAGGGAGGGAATAAATAAAACTCCTTGATCCCTCTTTTCAGTGATGTGGGCAAAATGCATAAACACAGTGGTGAGGATGATCAGTCAAGGACCTACAAATCTAGTTTCTTTCCCCTGCCAGGACTGAGTGGAAGTTTTTACCTGGAGGGCTCTGCAGTCCCTCTCTGTGAACATCCTGGTTTTGCTTTGGGGCATTTACAAGACCAGGAATCCCCTCTGTGTTTACCATGAAACTTAGAGATCAGCTTTATGAGGAAAAGTGAAATTCTCACTTTCACTGATGCCCCTTCCTGTCAGTGTGCAAACAGCAAACCAATGAATGACCCACAAATGGAGAATTTGGGGTAATCACTGCTGGGTACCTTCAGTCTTCCATGAGATTGCTGGGTGAACAAAATGTTCTGTGTTATTTCCCTGGTTAAATCCTGTCAGATTTAACAACCAAGGAGCTGCTGCAGTGTCAGAGTTGTGGAGCTGCCTTGTGCCTCTGTTAGGGCCCACTTTTCCTCCAAATATTTGTGGAAGAAGTTGGGTTGAGTTTGCAGTTAAATTGGCTGAGGCACCACATCTGTGGGTACCATGATAATAGAATTTGAAAACCTTCACCTAAACAGGAAGAATGTTCCAGATTTATTTTAGTGAAATTGCCTTAATAAATTAAAATAGAAATTCCTACATAAAAATGCAGGGGATTTTTGAGTTTTCCTGCTCAGCTTTGGAGTTTCTTTGAGTATAAAACATGCCTGTGCACACAGAGTTTTGTTGAGCTGCTGATGGGGCAGCTGATCAACCACCAGCTTGAGCTGTTAGTGGGATCAGAATTTCTGCTGGCTTCTCACACAGAACCACAGAGTAGCTGGTGTTAGAAGGGACCTCTGGCAGGGTCACCTGGAGCAGGGGACACAGGAATGTGTCCAGGTGGCTTTGGAATGTCTCCAGGGAGGGAGACTCCCCTCCGAATATGGGCCAAATCCTAAAGATCAGCTGGGCCAGGCTGCTGGCAGGGTGGTGTGGGGATGTGTGAGGCCCTGGACTGCCTGGATATGGAATTTTGTTCCTTTCTCCCTTCTTTGGACAATAAAAACCAGCAGAGCCCTCCCTGCTCAGCAGCCTGGTGTGTTTGGGTGCAGTTTGAAGCACTTCCAGTTGCTGTGGGAAGCAGTTTTGCTGCAGGATTCTCCCTCTTTGCTGCTGGGATGCTTTGCCTGCTGCTTTCTGCCTCCTCAGTGACCCCAGCAGACCTGGCCTTGTCCTGCCTGTCCCTTTGCTCCCTGGGCTTAGGCTGGGCTCACCCCCCTCCTCCTGGTGGGATTATGCACCACAACTTAAGCCAGGGCTATTTTTAGTGCTGGGCAGTGTAAGGGCTTTTCTTAGAACATGGAACTTCCATGGAAAGGGGGGGTGAAGATGCCAGCTTTGCCTTGGCCCTAAAAAAGTGAGGGTTGGGTTTTTTGAGGAAACTGAACAGCAGGAGCTCTGTGTCTGCCTGTCCTTGGAATGTTCATGGCTAAAAACCTCCAACCAGACAGAATTCCTGGGGATCAATGAGTGCTTCAGAGCTGTGTCTCCATTGCTGGGATGGAACTGGAAATGTGAGGTGTTCTAATGGCTGGTTTTGGTTTTCTTCCCTCTTGCAGACGATGGACAGAGAGTTCAGAAAATGGATGAAATGGTATGGGAAGAAACATGCAGAATACACAGTGAGTGACACTCAGCTGCAGATTGGGATCCACACCCCTGTGCAGAGTTTGTAAAGTCCCCTCCAGCCTTTCCTCAGGCTCCAGCAGCTGAGGCACAGCTGCTCCTGGTTCTTGTATTGATCCTGGGGATGATGTTTCCAATTTATCCTTCCAGACTCTTTGTCTTGCCTGATGTGGGGTATGGTGTTCTTGGGAGCACTTCCAGGTCTTTCCAGAAACTTTTGGAGGATTTGTTCTTCTGAAATGTTGTTCTGACTGGGGCTGCCATGAGTCTTCTGTTTGTGTTAAATCCCCTTTCCCTTTCCTCTCCCTCTCTTCATGGATTGGGGTTTTTGCCAGGTGTGGCAGTTCCTTTTTGGGGTTCTGAACTCTCCTGCTGGAATTGAAAGCTGAAGCTTTGGTTCTGCAGGCAGGGGAAGGTGTGGCCACCTGGGCCCAGTTCTGGAGGTTCTGGGTGGGTGGAGATTGGAAGCTCCAGGAGCAGGGAACAGGCTGGAGGTTCTCAGGGGAGGGTGGTTCTGGTTTGGGAGGGTTTGGAATTGGATGCTCTGAAGGTGGAGCTGGAGCAGGAGGAGCAATTGGGCCATTATGAGGGATCTTCCTGCCTGGGGCAAGGGTTGTGTTGGAATTTGATGTTTCTTTATGTCTGAGGATGTTTTGCCCTCCAGGGATGGTGTGAGGCATGTGCAAATCCATGCACTGTCCTGTCCTTTCCATTCCTTCCTTCCATTTTCCCTTTCTTCCCCTTTGTAATTGTCCTTAAGAAAATCTGCTCTCTGCTTAATCACTTCCCAGTCAGAAAATGGATGTACAATAGGAACCCACTGGGAGTTTTGAAAACACATCTATTCCTGCTTCTGCCACTTTCCTGTGGGCAGGGAAGAGCCTGGGTGGATCAGGGATATTCCCAAATATCCCAGGGAAGCCAGGTCACTGCTCAGAGGCTGTAGCTGGCCCATGTGTCCTGCATCCAGGTGTGAGCAAGGATTGGGAAACTGCCTCCTGCTTCCTCCCTCCTGCTTCCTCCCTCCTGCTTCCTCCCTTCTGCTTCCTCCCTTCTGCTTCCTCCCTTCTGCTTCCTCCCTTCTGCTTCCTCCCTCCTGCTTCCTCCCTCCTGCTTCCTCCCTTCTGCTTCCTCCCTTCTGCTTCCTCCCTTCTGCTTCCTCCCTTCTGCTTCCTCCCTTCTGCTTCCTCCCTTCTGCTTCCTCCCTTCTGCTTCCTCCCTTCTGCTTCCTCCCTTCTCCTTCCTCCCTCCTGCTTCCTCCCTCCTGCTTCCTCCCTCCTGCTTCCTCCCTCCTGCTTCCTCCCTCCTGCTTCCTCCCTCCTGCTTCCTCCCTTCTCCTTCCTCCCTTCTGCTTCCTCCCTTCTGCTTCCTCCCTTCTGCTTCCTCCCTTCTCCTTCCTCCCTTCTCCTTCCTCCCTTCTGCTTCCTCCCTTCTGCTTCCTCCCTTCTGCTTCCTCCCTTCTGCTTCCTCCCTTCTGCTTCCTCCCTTCTGCTTCCTCCCTTCTGCTTCCTCCCTTCTGCTTCCTCCCTTCTCCTTCCTCCCTTCTCCTTCCTCCCTTCTCCCTCCTCCCCTCCCTGCCCTGTTCCTGGGCTGGTGTGATCCATGTGGATCCCAGCACTGTGGCATCAATTGGAGCTGATCTGTCTTTATTTCCCAATTTTCTGTCTGCTGGCACCCTTGGTGCCCTCATCTTGCAGAGAAGCTGCTCCAGCTCTCCCTGGGGAAGCAGCATGGGAGGGTGATGGTCCCACCTGCCCCTGGCACCCCCCTCCTGCCATTCCTGCTCTGGACAGAGGGATTCCCTCCCAGGGATGCTGGGCCTGCTCTGCAGCAGGATTGATAATTCCTTCCTGCTGTGGGAGCACTGGGAGTGCTTTCCTTTCCCTGAAGTGGCCATATGGCATTTTTCCATTGTGTCACCCAGCTGGCATGACTTGAAAGGAATTATTCCTGAGGATGCTCTGCTTCTGGGCTGGGTAATTTCAGGAATAGGAGAGGAACTTGGACTAAAATATTGGAAGCATATTGCTTGCCTTAGGCAGCATTTCCATATTGAGCATTCCAAGTGACAGAGTCTGGTGCTATATTGAAACAAAGCTATTTATTTTTGCCAGGTTCTTTGGCTTTTATAACTCTGTTTTCTGCAGTGTTTAGAGTAAAATTTCCCTGAATATACAATGTGAGGTTTTTTTGGGAAGAGTTAAACACTTGCAGCACTTCTTGTCTGAAGGAAAGTTGGTTTCCTGTCACCTGGGAGTGATGCTTGGAAACAGATTTTGGGCTTTTACAGGAGGCACACAGGGCAGATTTTATTTAGTTTTTATTCATCAAACAGACTTTTGCCAGGCAGTTTATTTTCTTTAGGATCTCCTTAGAAGCATCTGCTATAGGTGACTGTTAAGCACACCTATAAACACAGAGCAAACTTGCTCATGATGCAGCTGGAGGACACAGGAAGATGTGGAATTGAAAGCCTGGCATCTTTGTCTTTCTGGAAAACAGCTTTGTTCCTGCAAAATGCTTTGTGAGATCCCAAAATTCCAAATATTGGAGACTAAGTAAGAACAATTGAAATAATCTGTCATCAGCAGAGCTGAACTCGTGAGTTCCACTCCAGTGTTAGAGGCAGTCATATGAAAAATCAGCATTTTGAGAAGAATCAAGTGCTGGAGGAGGGGAGGGCTTGGTGGGAGTTCAGTGGGAAGAATTTTGGATCCCACCTGCAGCTCTGGCTGAACTTTGTGGATGCTGTTTCTCTCTTGCTGTAAAAGTGAAACCTGTGGTGCATAAGGCAGCAATAAATCCTGGAGATTTTTAGGTTATTTTACCAGCCAAGATCCCAGCAGAGTTAGAGATTTCCAATTCCAATGGATTTAGGGTTCTCCCTGAAAGGTGATCTGCTGAAAAGTTGACTTTTGCAGAACGTTCCCTGCTTGTTTGGGTTTGTGCATCTCAGCAGTTCCTTGTTACTTGGCAGCCATGATCTCTGTAGCTTTTGACCATCTCCAGCCTTGCCAGCTGGTAGAATCTTGCTGAGAAAGATTTTGTGTCCTTTTTGCCTGTTGCAGCAGTCCAAGGGACTCAGAACCTCATGATGTTTTTGTAACCTGCCCCAAATCCTCCCAGCAGGATTTTTTCAGCTGCCATGAAAAGAAAGCTGCTAGGAATGTAATCAAAGATAACCCCAGGACGCCCCAAACTCTGCAAGCAATGAAGTTTGAGATCCTTGGAGAGAAGGGCAGTCACTGTCCCCTCACCAAATTGTTCTGCAGCCTTGAAATTGAGCTCCTGGCCTTCCCCATTGGATTGTTCTTGTTAGTGCTGGAAGTTCTGAGCTTGGACATGAATTCTGGAGAGCAAGGCCCAGTTTATTTAAAATAATCCCCAATTGTCCAGGTGTTTTTCCACAAATTATATAGAAAATATATATTTGGTCCACAATTGTAAAAAAAAAATAAAATTACTACCCACTTCAGCCATGTTCCACACAAAATTGCAGCTTCATTTGTTCTGTAGTTACTTGATGAGAAAAGCACATTAAAGTTCCCCAGCTGCAGGTGGCAAAGTGTCCTGGGGGTGTTGGATGCCCAAGGCTGCAGAGCCACAGCTGGAGGGGGGAAGATCCACGTTGGGCATGCCAGGAGAGGGAGGGATTTGCTCCTCATGCATTGCCTTGGGAGGCTCCTGATCTCCAGCTGTTGTTGGTCACCAAGTCTCATAATCCTCTTCAATGAATATTTACATCCCTGCTCTTTGGGAATGTGCAATTCCTGCTCTTTTAGGGAAAATCAGCTTCTTTGCTGCTCTTCTCTCCTGCATTCCAAGGGGAGGATCCTCCTCCTCTAAAGCTTTTCATCATCATCACCTCCTTCAGCTTTTTGGACTAGAATGTCCCACTTCCACCACATGTCCCTTTGTTCCAACTCCTTTTATCTTCTCCTTTCTCTTCCCATGGAGCTCAGAAGTTTCCAAGATTAACTTTACCTCACTCTTTTCAAGTAAACTTGTCTGAAGGAAGCAGGAGACTTTGGGAAGGTCATTAGGCCTGGCTAATTAGCGAGTCTTTCTTGGGGAATTCCTGCATATGTGCAGCCATCCAATTAAAACCCTGCATGACAATTAAGAGGCAGATGGGTTTTCATGGTTTCTAACTGTAAATATCCTCATGTGGCCTCAGAATCAGAGCCAGCTCAGGTATCTGGGGCAGGAGGCTGAGATTGCTGAGTAGCACAAAGTTCTTCTCTTCCTGGGCTCCCCTTGGAAAAAGTTTTGGTGTTTTTTAGTTTTTGTTAAGTTCTCAGTGCCTGTGGCCTGTTGTTGCCTTTTCCTGAGAGAAGAAAACACAGAGCAGACTTGCTGGAGGACACAGGAAGGTGTGGAATGGAAAGCCCAACATATTTGTCTTTTTGAAAACTTTGTCCCTGCAAAATGCTTTGTGAGGTCCCAAAATTCCAAAGGTTTTTGTTGGGTTCTCAGTGCCTGTGCTTCCCTTTTACTCAGAGAAGACAACACAGAGCAGGCTTGCTCATGCTGTACCTGAGGACACAGAGGGATGGAAAGCCTGTTATCTTTGTCTTTCTGAAAACTTTGTCCTTTCAAAATGCTTTGTGAGATCCCAAAATTCTAAATGTTGGAGACAAAACAAGCACAACTTGAAGGATCCCAGGCTGAGCTCAGAGCAGTTGGGAGCTGGTGCAGTCCCATGTTGGACTCTGCTGAGAACCAGGCTTAGTTTTGTGTTTATTTACTCAGGGTTGTTATAAAAGAATTCCTGCCCTGCTCCAGAAAAGCTTCTTTAGGAGGTGGCAGTGGCTGTCAAACTCAGCATTCCTAAAGGTGGGATTTGGGCTGGATGGATGCCTCTGTCTGCTCCCAGGAAACCCCAGGAGTTTCTGGTGCCTGCAGGTGGCTCAGCCCTGAGGATCAGGGGTGAGTTTTGAGCATCAGTGCTGAATTTGGGGTGCCTTTCTGCCTGCTTTATTTAATATTTCTCCTGTTCTGAGCACAAGCAGGGAGCTGTGTGGGAGTTCCAGTGCCCAGGAGCTGCTTTGTGATGGTGACTGACATCACCTGCACCTGAAAACCTCCTGCTCTAGGAGCTGCTCTCAGGGCAGGATGAGCCAGCTGTTTGCTCCTGGTATTTTTGACCTCCCCATTTCAGCAGGAAATTTGCTGTTTTGGCATTTGAAAATCCCTCCAAACGTCCCCTGTGGCTTTGAAATGATGCCACATTTTGGAGGTTTGGATTCGTGCCTCTGGTTATTTTTGAAAAGAACAAGGACCTAAAAATAACCATGTGTACTTTTCCAGGCAGAAATGCTGGGCTTTGGGAGCCAAGTGTTTGCACTGAGGCATCCTGAATTTGTGAATTTATGGCTCCAGCAGCACAGAGCCTCCCTGAGAGCCCAGCCCTCCTCCCCAACACAGGGGCCTGACCTTCCCAAGTTCCTGCTCTGCTCCTTGTTACTTGGGCAATCATGGTCTCTGTAGCTTTTGACCATCTCCAGCCTTCCCAGCTGGTAGAATCTTGCTGAGAAAGGTTTTCTGTCCTTTTGCCTGTTGCAGCAGTCCAAGGGACTCAGAACCTCATGATGTTTTGTGTTTTGAGAAGAATCAAGTGCTGGAGGAGGGGAGGGCTTGGTGGGAGTTCAGTGGGAAGAATTTTGGATCCCACCTGCAGCTCTGGCTGAACTTTGTGGATGCTGTTTCTCTCTTGCTGTAAAAGTGAAACCTGTGGTGCATAAGGCAGCAATAAATCCTGGAGATGCCCTGCAGGGTCATGCTGGGTTTTTAGGTTATTTTACCAGCCAAGATCCCAGCAGAGTTAGAGATTTCCAATTCCAATGGATTTAGGGTTCTCCCTGAAAGGTGATCTGCTGAAAAGTTGACTTTTGCAGAATGTTCCCTGCTTGTTTGGGTTTGTGCATCTCAGCAGTTCCTTGTTACTTGGGCAACCATGATCTCTGTAGCTTTTGACCATCTCCAGCCTTGCCAGCTGGTAGAATCTTGCTGAGAAAGATTTTGTGTCCTTTTTGCCTGTTGCAGCAGTCCAAGGGACTCAGAACCTCATGATGTTTTTGTAACCTGCCCCAAATCCTCCCAGCAGGATTTTTTCAGCTGCCATGAAAAGAAAGCTGCTAGGAATGTAATCAAAGGCAACCCCAGGACGCCCCAAACTCTGCAAGCAATGAAGTTTGAGATCCTTGGAGAGAAGGGCAGTCACTGTCCCCTCACCAAATTGTTCTGCAGCCTTGAAATTGAGCTCCTGGCCTTCCCCATTGGATTGTTCTTGTTAGTGCTGGAAGTTCTGAGCTTGGACATGAATTCTGGAGAGCAAGGCCCAGTTTATTTAAAATAATCCCCAATTGTCCAGGTGTTTTTCCACCCTATTTTGTCCACAAGTATATATAAAAAACCCCTCCTGAGCCATGTTTCCACACAAAATTGAAGCCTGATTTGTTCTGTAGCCACTTGAACTCACACCCTCTGTGTACCTCTGGCTGCCTCCCCCAGGCTGGGCCCTGCTGCTTTCCATGCAGTTGCAGGAAGAGTTACAGGAATCAGATGCTGCTGAGTGTATTCCTGCAGTGGCTGTTTGAAAAACCTGAATAAAACCTGGTCTGCCTTCTAAATATAGAAGCAATGCAGGCAGCAGCTCTGGAGGCGATTTCTCTGAGCTCATTATCCTGTTAGATAAAGCATCCCCTGCATTGTCTAATCAGATGAAAATATCTGTGTTACAGATGGTCCCTTCCATTCATTATTCACTAAGGAGATTAGGTTCCTGAGAGAGGAGGAACAGGGTGAGGGAGGGGACAGTGGAGGAAGAGATTGAGTGTGGCCCTGTGGCTGTCACTGTGGATGTGTCCCCTTCCCCCTGAGTGACCAGCATGGACCAGTTCTGCTGCTCCAGCAGACTGGACTTGCCTTGATCAGCTGAATTTTCCTTCCCAGTTCTTCTTTCACTCTCAAAATTATTGCACACCGAGCTGAGTGGGATTCTGGGGGGATTTTTGATGGGTAAAGAGCTCCTTTCCTTCTCTTAGTGATCCCTTACTGATCAGTGCCCAGCACAGTGGTGAGGAGCTGGGTACAGGGCCAGGCAGCTCAGTCCCTGCTGCAGGGGAGCATCCAGGATCACTGCCTTGCTTCCAGAGGGAAAAAACAACCCATTTTCTCCCAGCCACAGTTGCTCATCTGATTATTTCTGTACTCCAGTGTTTTTCCTGGTGAAGTTTTTCCCTTGGCTCTTGGCTAAGCATGAGCTGGGGAAGCAGTGCCACACAAAAATAGATGTGTTTTAAGCTGGGCTGTGCTTCATTTGAATTGTTAAGTGGCTCTGGCTTGCAAAGTGTTCATCCTCCATGGGTGATATCAGGTTAAAACCTGGAGATTTTGGTTATAAGTGCTTTTCTAACCACCCAGACTGGGCAAACACACAGTGAAACTGGACCCCAGTGAGGCCTTACAGCCACATAGGTTGGATTTCAAGACCTTTATTATGAAGTTTAGCATTTCAAAATAGTTTCATGTTACTCTGCTTCTGTGTTCTCTTGCAGACTGTGATGTTTGTGGTTCCTGGTTTTCCCAATGTTTTTCTTTCCCTGTTAGTGTAGGAAAACCCTTTGGAGACTTTAGAAGCTGGTGGTGTGGAGGATGCCATCCAGAAGCTGACTTGCAAAAGTTGTTAGGAAATAAACACTGTTGCCTGTCACGTGGGATTTCTTTGACTTTGTCTTGGTTACTCAACTTGGAGCTGCTCACTACAAGAATAGATATGACTGAGACAAAATTATCTCCTAAAATCACTCAAGAGGTGGTGTCCACATATAGGCATCCAGAAAAACTCTTTCCTTATATGAGAAAAAACTCTTCTTAAAACTTTTTTGATGTTGAGTCTCTGGCTTAGATTCTGACAGTGCCCAGCAAGATGCCCTTGGGTTGGCTCTTTGAGTTCAGCTTCCAGCTTATCCTTGGTTTTATTGCAGCAGGGATGTCAAAGGTGCTTCCCCTCCCAGCAGGTGGGAGATCACAGGTGGTAATTCTGGTTTGACTCTGATTTCAGCCCACTGGTAGAACAGGTAATTCTGAATAACTTGAGCTCATCTTGCCTGCTCTCTTCAGTTTCTAGCACTTCAGGCTCTTGGCAAAGTTCTTGCTCTCTTGCCTGAGAACCCTGAATGTCCACTTCTCTCAGCCCTCTTGTGTGGCAGCAGGACATTTTGGTAGTTTTCCCCTTCCTTTCCTCCTGGAAGGAGCCCCATTCCTGTTGGCACCTGTGGCTTTGTCCTTCACAGTGGCTGAGGCAGGTTTGTCACCTCCCCTGTGTCCCTGCCTGGCACCAGGAGCTCCCTTTGGATGCTCCCAGCCCTGAGGGGTGGAAGTTGTTCCAGTGTGTGCACTTTGGAGTTGTCACTAATGGGAATTAGTGCTGCCATGTGAAATCCTCCCTCCTTCCCAGACAGAGAAATCAGTGCAGGAAAAGGATCCTCAGCAGCTGCTTTGATGTTCCTGAGGTTCTGGCACAAACCATCACCTTCAAAGGCTGTCATCAGCATCAATTAGAGACTTGCACCTTATTTTTTCTCTCCTCCTCTTTATCTTCCTCCCCCAGCCCTCCTCCTGCCTGGCTTGTGGCACAGCAGAGGTATGGCCCATGGGCTCCTCTCTCATTTCCAGAACAGCACTGAGGGAGCTTCAGTCTGTGCCAGAGCTCTGTGTCACCTGGGCTTGATGTGGTGTCACCAGAAAGGTGCTCCACAACCACTGAAGTCATTACTGTACTTATTTTCAAACAAGGCCTTTATGTTACTTCATTTCCAACTTGAAAGTGTTAGAAGTGCTCAGGGTTTATATTTAGCAGCACAAAAATCAGATTGTTGTTTATGCAGTGCAGCAAGAGCCTGGATTGGGAGCCAGGGCTCCCAGCAGAAGCTGTTCCCAATCCATGCTCAGCTCCCTGTGCTGAGGGGGGTCACCAGCCCTGGGGGCCTTCAGGAGGCATTTGCTGGGCAGTTTTGCAGTGAGTGCCAGCACTTCTGGCTTCTCCATGGAGCAGAACCCTTCCCTCTTCTACCCACCCAGGAGAGGGGCTGAGGGTGGGAGCAGGGGGGGGGAAACCTCAGGGGCAGCTTTCCCTGCTGCACCTCTGGCTTTGCAGAAGGTTTCACTTGTCCCTGGTTGTTGTGGGGTCAGGGAGCTGGTGCAGTCTGGTTGTCCCTCTCTGGAGGGAGCCCTGTTAACCCCTCTGGGTTTCTGTTCTTTCTCTTGTTTTCAGCTGGAAAGAGGTGACTTCCTCTCAGAAGAATGGAGGGAGAGGATTGCAAACACAAGGTACAGTACAGCACTTGAATGCTGCTTTCTGAGCTGGGATATTTGGGAGTTTGTATAATGGAAATTGGGAGGCTGGCCAGCTTTTTATATAGAATTTCCATAGCAAATCCCCAAAGTCTATCTGCCAACTCTTACAGTGGCCTCTTTAGATCCTGTTTTCTGACTAGAAGAATGGCTCTGAGTGCATGTCCCATGATATTCCATACAAGGGTGTATCCAAGATAAATTCTGCTTGTAAGAGGAGCACAAACCTCCATTTGTTTTGCATATCCCTATAGTTCATATCAGGGATTCTGGCAAAACACTCTTTCTCTTGGCTATTGGGGCACACAGGCTCACTTTCCCTCTAATAAAAAGGAAAAGACCCAAGTGAGTTTATTTCAACTTAAATTGAAAGTTCATTTAAACTAATTGTCTTGAAGATTTATTTATGTGGAGCACTGCACAGAGGGTTGGGCTTCTTTCTGAGGGAGCAGAAAGGGAGTAAATTTGTTAAAAGCAATAAAAGTCATCTATATTTTTAAAGCTTTGCATTCTTTCAAGCCTTATGGGTAGAAAAAACCTCTTTATTTTTATATGACCTTCTGGGCCACCCTGTTATGTGGGGGAATGGAAGGCAGTTGTCAAAGAGGGCTCTGAAAGCCTTGACACTTGTGGCAATTTCTGGGTTGCTCCCAAAGCTCTGCTTGTGAGAGCCTGCAGGAGGTGTCTCCCAGGCTGGTGACTCCTGCAGGATTCTGCCCCTCACTTTCTTCTGGAGGTGCCTTTTAATTTGTGGACAGACTTGTCCCAGCCTTGCAGCACACTTGGGTTTGGCTTTGTTGCTTGTTATTCCAAGTGCACAATCCTCTGCTGCCCTGGCAACTTTCCTCGGAATTAATTTAAATTTTTTTGAGAAATTTTTGGCTGCAGGAGCTCTGGCTGCACCCAGAAGTGCTGGGAGATGTTTGGTTTGTGTGGCATGGCACTCTCTGTGTGTCTCAGTGCTGCTCCACCTCGCTCTGGGGCAGGATCAGGGAATTCTGGAATGGTTTAAGTTGGAAAGGACCTTAAATTCCATCCAGTGCCACCTCTGACAGCTTCCTGCACCTCAGGCCCTCTTCAGTCTGGCCTTGGACACTCCCAGGGATGGGGCTGCTCCCAGGCCATGGTTCCCTGTGTGTTCCAGGGGATCCCTGTGCCTGTGGCTTGGCAAAACCTCCTGGAAGGAGGGCTGAGCCCAAGGGGATTCGGGTTCCTGTGCCCGGCACGCACTCACAGCATCCTGTGCCAGTGAACACTATAAAAACACATCTGCAGGCTCTGGCTTTTCCCCTTCCTCTCCTGGATGTTTTCTAGTCCCATTAATATGTTTGGCTCCTTTGCAAGGCCTTTTTTTTTTTTTTTGGCACATGGGGAGGAGGAGGAAGAAACCCCTGCTAGCTTTACTTGCCAGGCAGGGTTTCCCAAATTTCCAAGAGCAAGGCGTAGCAAGAATAACTTTTTTTTTCCCTTGGTGCATAAACATTTTTTTCATTCGTGGTTTTTAATAGCTTTGAGTGCTGCTCTTAAACTCCCTGTGTCCTTGTTGAACATGTTTCATGTGTGGAGGCACTGGGAAGGGAATTTTCCTGCAAAGAAATCAGTTCTTCATGTGGGAACAATAGGCCAGCATGGATTTAACACTTTATAGAATCCTGGAGTATCCTGAGCTGGAAGGGACCCTCAGGGATGATCAGTGCAGCCCCTGGCCCTGCCCAGCCACCCCAACACCCCCACCCTGAGCAGCCCTGAGAGCTCTGTCAGGGAGGGGCTGGGAACACAAACCCTGGGAGGAACCCCTGGGGGAGCTGGGGGTGCTCAGCCTGGAGAAAAGGAGACTCAGGGGTGCCCTGATCACTCTGCAGCTCCTGGAAGGTGCCTGTGCTCAGCTGGGGCTGGGCTCTTTCTCCAGGAACTGACAGAACCAGAGCACACAGCCTCGAGCTGTGACAAGGGAAATTCAGGTTGGGTATTAGGAAAAAAATATAGGTTGGGATAATTGGGAAAAGTTTATCATTCTTTCAGTTTTCCATGGGAAGGGTGATGGAGTTCTGCAATGGCTGCCCGGGGAGGTGGTGCAGTCCCCATCCCTGGGGGTGTTTAACAAAGCCTGGATGTGGCACTGGGTGCCAGGGTTCAGTTGGGGTGCTGGGGCTGGGTTGGACTCGATGATCTTGGAGGTCTCTTCCAACCCAGTGATTCTGGGAATTCTGTGATTCTGTGTCCAAAGGCTCCTGGAGCTCTGGCAGCCTTGGGACCATTCCCTGGGGAGCCTGGGCAGTGCCCAGCACCCTCGGGGGGAAGAACCTTGCCCTGATCTCCATGCCAGCCCTGACATGTTCATTCAGCAGGGAGCTCAACCACTTCCAAGAAGTGTTGGGGACTCTGGTTGCAGCCTGGTCACCAGATGGGCACCAGGGACAATCAGCCTGGCAGGCTGATTAGACCTTTAAACTAAAGGGGTGGTTCTTTTTTAATCTGTGCCATGCTCTGTTTCTTTCCTAAGCCCTTTTGTCATTTGTGGGATTCTACCTCTGTGCAGATTTCTTTGTTTCCATATGATTGGTTTTTTTCCAGGGACAACCTCTCCCCTCACTGAATTTCTTAACCCAGACCCAAAGATGTAATTCCTCTGTTGTGGGTAGGGCTGAAGTGCTGGGTTTAGGACAGGGAAGATGTTCTCAGATGTCTTCTGGCATTAAGGGGAATTTGGAGCTGGAATTGAAACAGATTGCCCAAAGCAGCTGTGGCTGCCCCAGATCCATGGAAATGTCCAAGGCCAGGCTGGACAGGGCTTGGAGCACACTGGGAGTTGTCCCTGCCATGGCAGGGGTGGCACTGGATGAGCTTTAAGGTCCCTTCCAACCCAAACAATTTTATGATTCTAAAATACATTTTGATCCTTTGCTGGGAGATTTTAAGTCCCCACCAAGAAGTAGCAGGATGAAGAGCTGAGTGTTGCTCTCCATGTTTTGGGTGACAGGAGCTGTAGAGTTGGGGACAAGCAGGTTTGTCCATGGCAGGAGTGGCTGGCAGGGCTCCAAGTGGCTGTGCTGTGACTGGGGGTCCTGGTGGGGTGTTCCTGGCTCCCTGATCTTTACCTGGATCCTTGTTTTGCAGTGTTATTTTTGTGAATAATTTTGCCTTCGGGCCCGAGGTGGATCACCAGCTGAAGGAGCGCTTTGCCAACATGAAGGAAGGTAAATCCAACTGGAAATGTTTCCTCCTTGTTTCCTCATTCCTGTGGGAGCTGGGGTGGGAGGGGGCTCGGTTCCAGCTGGCAAAACCAGGCTTTGGGGTTTGTTCTGTGCCTTGGGTTAAGTGGCTGCAGCACAGTGGGATTTGTTCTTCCCCCCTTTGTGTCTGCCCAGACCTGCCTGGCTCCTTGGAGCATCCCCTCTGCTGGGAAGACTCTGGAGCAGGGTGGGGATGGGAGGAGCTGCTGGTCCATCCTTCCCTCTTTTGGGAGCCCACCAAACACCCAACAGCCAAGGCCAAATTTCCTGGATCCTTGGAAGTGTCCAGGGCCAGGCTGGACAGGGCTTGGAGCAGCCTGGGACAGTGGAAGGTGTCCCTGCCATGGCAGGGGGTGGCACTGGGTGAGCTTTGAACTCCTTCCAGCCCAACCCATTGCATGACTCTTGGCTGCAAGGCACAGCTTTGGAAGGCCAATCTGTAATTCCATACAGAATTCACTTCTGTTCAGAGCTGGCTCATTTAAGCTGGGTATTAACTCCTGATTTTGGAAATGCTCCAAACCTGTGGGGATGTGGCACTTGGGGAGAGGGTTTGGTGGGATGGACTTTGATGGTTGGACTTGATGATCTTAAAGATCTTTCCCAACCTTAATGATTCCACAATTCCATAAAATCTGGGACAGTGTCACTGGGTGCTGCTGAGGAGCCACACTGCAGCCTGGGGACACCTCCTCACCCCATCCTGGCCTCTCCATTGCCCTGGGGGTCTTTTCTTTGCTCTTAACCACTGGGATAAGTAACAATTTTACTTGGTTGTGGCAGAAAAGACAGAAATAACAATTTCTGAAAAGAAAAATATGTGGTGTGAACAAAGCAGCTGTGGCTTCCCATGGCACAGCTTTGTGCTGAAATAAATAATGTGACTTTTGGGCTCTGCTGCAAACCATAAAACCCCCAAACTTGAGCTGTTTTCTTTAATTTAACTGGATTGTTTTTCAGTTTTCAAACTTGTTTAATGATGGCTTGGGAGCAGTGGGAAGGTGGAGATGTTTCAAGAACCCTTTACAATGATGAAACCTGATTTCTCTTCCCAGAGTGTGCTTCAGGCTCTGCTGAATGACCCCAAATACCCATGAAATGGAGATTAGTGGCCTCTAAATTAAAGGGCTTTTGGGGTTTGTGCATAAAAGATCCCAAGTAGGATGGAGATAATTGAAATTTCTTTAGATTGCCACTGAGAATTAACATGCTCTTTTTTTTCCCCCAAGTCTTTCAAATCTGTCATTTTAAATGATCCTTGAGGTGTCACCTGGCAGGAATCATGGATTTGCTTTCTTGGGGCTCTCAGAATGAGAATTAAGGGATTTATTTATTTTTAATGCTATACAAGGGGCAGTGTTATAGGGCTGCTCTTTAGGGCTCTGTACTGGGTTATATTTAATTAGTAGTTACTTCTAGAACAAATAATGGAGCTGACTCTGCTCTTTGGGTTTTTTTTCTCTTTTTTCCAGGTGGGAGAATTGTGTCCTCAAAACCTTTTGCACCTCTAAATTTTAGAATTAACAGTCGAAACTTGAGTGGTATGATTGCCCTTTTTATTGTTCATTACAGTTGTGGATGTTCATTATCTGAAAATGTCTGGGGGGTGTTACTGCTTTTTAGAGTTGTTTAAGTAGAAAATGCTGTTGGATTGTTAGGGCACACCAAGTCACAGGTACTTAAAATCAATTTAAAAAGAGGAGAGGACAATTTCAAATCAATTTAGAATCAATTTAAAGAGAGGAGCAGACACTTTTGATGGGGTTTGTGCTGCTGTGTTTTGGTGTTGGTTCCATCAGCGTGTCCCTGAGCTGCAGAGAAATCAGGAGTTCAAGGGTGTGATTCATTCCTTCAGCCACAAAGAGCAGCCCTGACTCACAGGGGAGTTCCCTACACCCTAAATCCAGGCAGGTCAATCCCACCAGGCAGGATTCCTGAGCCTTAGAGGCTGTGGAGCCAGGCTGGCAGGGCTGGGGGTGCTCACCTGGAGAGGAGAAGGCTCCAGGGAGAGCTCAGAGCCCCCTGCAGATCCCAAGCCCTGTGACTTGAAGCCAAAGTATTGCAGCAGTGCCCTGGATTTCAGTGAGAGCAGAAATGGGTTCAGATGTGTCAGTCCTTGGGGAGCCAGGGCTGGAACCAGGAATTAGGGACTGAAATAATCTGCTTTGCTTCTGTGCTGGGAGAGCTGGGGGTGCTCACCTGGAGAGGAGAAGACTCCAGGCAGAGCTCAGAGCCCCTGGCAGGGCCTGAAGGGCAGGAATTGTTCCCTGGCAGGGTGGGCAGGCCCTGGCCCAGGGTGCCCAGAGCAGCTGGGGCTGCCCCTGGATCCCTGGCAGTGCCCAAGGCCAGGCTGGACAGGGCTGGGAGCAGCCTGGGACAGTGGGAGGTGTCCCTGCCATGGCACTTGAGGGGTTTGAGGTCCCTCCCAACTCAAACCATTCCAGGATTGTGTGAAATGTTCAACTTTGAACATCTCCTGTGCTGTGCATTGAGCAAACAAACCTCTCCCAGACACACCCAGGCCCTGGGTCTGGTTCAGTGCCAGCACAGGGTCGTGGTTTCCTTCTCCTGTGAGCAGGCCAGACTCAATGTTTGGCAGCCTTGTGCCCTGCAGGGACATGAGCTGCAGTTCAGGGAGGTTTTGGGACATTCCCTGTGGTTGGTTTTGACCTTGTCAGACTTTCACTGTTGAACCTGGGGTGTCTGTGCAGAAGCTGGACTGATGTTCTTTGTGGGTCCCTTCCAGTTCAGGTTTTAAAATGAAATTTCTCAAGCATGAGAGCAGTCCAAGCTGGGCTTTACATGTATTTACTGTTTCCAGTGCTAAATTTTCCTTAAATCAACCCCCCCTCACTCCCTCCCTGTGCAAACATGGCAAGCAACTCACTGAGTTCCAAATCTCTGTCTGATTTTGGCCCAAACTGCTTTTGAAGAACAGTAATTTTCGGACTGTCATGAAGTAAATTGTGCCCTTGGGAGTTATTTTTAAGCTGAAATTCCTGTGGATGTCCCACACATCAGGCACCCAAACCTGCACTTTTCTTTCCTATTTGAAATTCTGTTCTGAGGCCTCTGGTGGTTTGGAACCTTGTTGAACTTTGGGTGCTGGACTGCCAATTCTTTGGGGGCATGGACTTGAAAATGAAAGGGAAAAAGGGTGGAGTGATGCTCCTGGAACAACTGGGAGAGCTGGGACCAGGCTGTCAGTTTGCTGATGAGGCAAAGAGAGCCTGAGTGAAACTTGGGCTCTCTTGCAGAGCCCACCAGAGCTGAGGAAATCCAAGAATGCATTTGGAGATGTTTCAATGAGACCTGCCCACAAAAATACAGGGCTTTGGCCTCTCAAGCCTTTTCTTTCCTGGATTTTGCCCATTCCCCTCTCTCTGCTGTTTTTGGGAGATTGAGGCCAGCATTTTCTGCTCTTTCACCTCAGAGCAGCCCTGGTACCTCTGCCCGTTGGGCCAGACCTTTATCCCACCCCAGCTCTCAGCCCAGCCTGGATTCATTGGGAGTGTTTTCTAGAACGCTGAACTCTCAGATCTCAGCTGGTTTTTAATGCTGAATGGAAATGCTGATGTTAAAATTATATTGAGATGATTAATTGCAGTTTGGATGGGTGAGAGGCTCTAGCAAAAAGGGAGCCAACAGGTTTTGCCAGTAGGAAACTTCCAGGGATTCAGATAAAAGGCCCTGAAAGAAAGACCTTAGTCTGCTACAAACAGGGGGAATTGTGAGAATAAAGTGACACTCCCAGGGCAATGCCATCCCCAGCTTGGCCAGGGTCCTGCACATGGAGCAGGGGCTGTCACTGCTCTGCTGCCTCTGTGCTGCCCCACAAGGTTTGCCAGAACACTTGTATTCATCAAGGCTTTTTTTGGTGCCTGAGCATGCCTTGAGTCACGTCTCACCTGTCTGTCAGACACTGTGATCTGGGATAGGAACATTTAAATAATTTCTACAAAACCCTGGGAAAGATCAAGCTTTAAGAAGGAGGCGCCGGTTCCCTTAATTCTACTTTTGTCCTTAGTGGTTCCATCTGTGGGAAGAAGTGGAAACGTGGAAAGAGTTGGGACAAATGAAAACAAGCATTAAAATGTGGTTAAAGTAGTGGTTGAGGTTGCTGAATCCCAAACCTTGCTTTTGGCCTCTTCTGGGTCATTTTTGTTTAATTAGAAACGTGCCATAATTTCTCCTGCAGCCCTGCCACTGGCTCAGTGGATGTGGGAATGTTTAAGGCACATCCCCAAACTATTTATCCTGGAGAACAAAACAAATAGAGACAAGAAAACAAACCCAAACCATGTTTGTGCCCAGTCCAAATGTGGGGCAGCTGCAGCTGACAGGGGCTGGGCTGGTGACGTTCTGGGCTGTTTAATTCATCCCTGTCACACACATGTGGTGTTCCTTGGAAAAGCTGTCTGGGACACAGCTCTGCTGGCCAGAACTACCTCAGCCTGGGCTGGCTGGCTCCAAGGTACATCCCACATGTTGTTTCCTGTGGGGTGCACGTAGCAGACAGGAAGAAATTCCCTTGAAACTCCCAGCAGTGTTTTCCTGGAGGATCTGCAAACCAGATTTCTCTGGGTTGGTTATTGTAAAATCAGGGCACCCCTGACGAAGGAAAATGATTGGCACCTGACTCCATGGCTTTGGAATGCTGAATATTTGCTTTATTAAAACTATATTATACCATAATGAAAAGATTTATATCATAATATATCATACTATGTCATATTATATCACATAGCATATTATATTATATCATAGTATACTATATCATGGTATATCATGTCATGTTACATTATATTACATTAAATTCATTATATTACATTACATAAGTACATTTTATTATAATATATTTTAACTTAGAATATCATGGTATATTTTATTAAATATATTATATTTCTTTTATATTCTATTTCTACTCTATTCTATTATATATTATACTATAATGAAAATATTTATCATATTGTATCATACTATATCATATTATATCATATCATAGTGTATGATATCATAGTTTACTATATCATAGTAAATCATATCATAATACATCATATTACATCATATTCATTATATTACATTATA
This sequence comes from Haemorhous mexicanus, assembly GCF_027477595.1. Lineage (NCBI taxonomy): Eukaryota > Metazoa > Chordata > Aves > Passeriformes > Fringillidae > Haemorhous > Haemorhous mexicanus. The sequence continues at coordinate 3,069,128 of NC_082369.1, forward strand.
GCATATTATAGCATATTATATTATATTACATAATTACATTTTATTATATATTTTATCTTATAATAGCATGGTATATTTTATTAAATATATTATATTTCTTTTATATTTTATTTCTACTCTATTCCCTTATAATATACTATAAGGAAGAGATTTTTATAATATTATATCATATCATAGTATATTATATCATAGTATATAATATCATAGAATGCCATAGTATATCACATAATGTCATAGAATATCTAGTATATCATATTATATAATATCTAATACATAATATAGTATATATTATATTAAATTACATTTTATTATATTATGATTTCTCTTTTCACATATTATATTTTATTAATTACATTTCTTATATTATATCATAATTATAATATATATTAATTACATTTCTTATATATATATATTATATTATATTATAATATATCATACTATATTAGATTAATTATATTCTTTTTCTTATATTATATAATAATTACCTCTAAGTTTTAACTACTATTGAAAACTTGTGACTGTCAGCTGACAGTCCTGACACACATATGTGGATCTAATTGATCAGTGAATTAAAACACTATTACTGGAATCTAATAATTGAATTTTTTTAGGTAAATAATCTTGTAGCCCATTCTACATGTTCACAACAGAACAGGAGCAGTAAATGAGATAAGAGCTGTTTTCCCTCTGTGCTTCTCCAGGAAAAAACCTGAGAGAGAGCACTGTGTGTCTGTGTTCAGAGGGCATGTGAGTGCTGCACGTGGTGCCTGGCTGCTCTCAGCTGAGTGTCCCCTCTCCCCCACAGATATTGGCACTATCATGAGGGTGGTGGAGCTGTCACCACTGAAGGGCTCAGTGTCCTGGACGGGGAAGCCAGTCTCCTACTACCTGCACACCATTGACAGAACCATAGTGAGTACCAGGGCTGCCTGTGCCCTGCTCCTGGCAGCACTTGCAGCTCCACATCCTTCTGCCTGGCCTTGTGCTCCTGCCCCTTGTGGGTTTGCACACCTGGGTGTGCAAACTGCCTGTTCAGGGCTCCACACCCCTGGGGTTCAGGGCAGTGCTGGGTTACTGCAGCTGCAGAGGTTCCCTGATAAAATCCCTTCTGCAGCTGCCCAGAGTTGGGCTCTGCTGCTGTCCTTTCCTCACAGAGGAAAGACTCAGTGGGGCTTTGATTCCTCTGTGGTGCACAGGCCATTTCATTCAGTCATATTCAAACAGTAAATCTCAATTTTAGTAGAATTCTCAGCTGCTGGAGAAGCAGCCCAAGCTCCATAACAATGATGATGCATTCACTGTTTTTTTTTTTTTTTAATTAAAGAAAACTAAAAAAAACCCCAAAAACCCCAAAAAACCCCAAACCCAACCAACAACAATGAATAACCCATGCAACAGCCCCCCCCCCCCAAAAAAAAAAAACAACCCACCAACCCCTCACCAAAAAGCCCCCAAGCCTCTCATAAACCCAACAAACCCTTTGGAAATGAAATTTTTCGTGGACAAATCATTTATCCCACCCCAAGGTTTTTGCAGTGGGATAGAAATGCTGGTTTCCTTCCTCTGCTGCAGTCTAATAAAGCTTTTGTTCAGGAATGTGCCAGAGTGCAGATAAATGGTGGAGTACGAGGGTGCAGCAGCTCCAGTGCAAATAACTTCATTGAAAATCAGCCTGTGCTGAGGGGAGATATGTGACACAAAGCTTTAAAACAAGGCAGCAGTGGTGGAGGATGATAAAACCTTGTAGAGGTTGGATTATGCCCTGTTACACAACAGGCTGGCTGCCTGAAAAGAATGAATGGAAATGGCTTCTTGATGTAGCTTATCAAAGCAAAGCAGTCAGAATTTCTGCAGTTCTGCACTTGTTTTCAGCTAATATTTTATTCTTCTGTGTTCATCTGTCATGGTTTTGAGGATGACTCTCTTCTCTTTCTATTTTCAGCTTGAAAACTATTTTTCTAGTCTCAAAAATCCAAAACTCAGGGTAAGTTTCAATCATTTTCTGTAGAAAACTCTGAGTAAGGGAGCAGCCACTGTGAGAAATTGAATCACAGGTGGACAGAATTGATTGGAAATCAGATTTTCTTGCTAGGCAAAGAACATGGAGCTAATTGAAGGGAAGTCTCAGATGCCATCAAGCACTAATTCAATCATGTCCAAGGGATTTCTAATAGAGAATTAATGGGGCAGCCCCAAGGTGCTTTTACCTTGCACTGGAGGTCTGTAATGAGCTATTTCTTCATTAAAGAACTGGAATTAAAGAAGGGAACGATGGTTTGAATCTGTCCCAGTGCTCAGCTCCTGAATGAGGCTGAGCAATGCTCTGGAATGTTCCTTTTGGGATGTGCCATTGGAGGCACTGAGTGAGCTGTCATTTGCTGCAGCCTGGGCTGTTGCACGTGGAATTCAAATGCCAGAGAGTTTTTGGGACTGTGCAGGGCTGGGTTAACCTGAAATAATCAGTGGATTCCCAGGAAGAGAATTAAGTGAGGCCACTTAATTTAAAATTTCAGGTGAATGTTCATCCTCAGGCTGACTGGCTCTGTAAGAACAGACTCATGGGGGCCCTGAAAGGGAATTGTTTCAGATGGCTCCACTCAAATTTGGGGCAAAAAAAGACTTCTTAGAGGAAAAAATATAAAAATCAGGGTACTTCTGACCTTCCCTGCTTTTCACACTTCAACCTGCCACTGGTCTGGTTGATAATGTGCTTAAATCAAAGGAGTGTTGGATTGCCTGAAATATTTAGCAGATTAAACCTCACCTGGAAGGTGCAGGAAAGGCTTTGACTGAGCTCTTGGAAATTTCCTGTCTGAAAGAAGTTTTTCTTTTTTTTTTCTGAGAGAAAAAGAGATTTTTCTCTGAACAGGGAAATTTCCTGTCAGCCTGGGAGAAAATCAGCCTGAAAAGTTGCTGGTTTTTATATTTTTTTATTAGTCACCTCAATAAACTTGGCTGAATTTGATAAGATGATGATTAATGGCTTTGCCATTTCCAGTCGTGGAAGATTTTTAAAGCATCACCATGAAATGCTGGGGATGTAGGAAAGCTGCTGCTATTATTATTATTATTATTATTATTCATTATTCATTATTCATTATTCATTATTCATTATTCATTATTGCTGTTATTTGTACTGTTATTGGTTTTAGTATTAATATTACTATCAACATTACTAATATTGCTGGTATTATTGCTATTGTTATTTAATCATAATAAAGTATACATACTTTATTTTTATATACATTCTACCATATAATTTACATATTATATAATAAAAGATAGTAATAATAATAACACTAATCCTAATAATATTCACACTATTAATATAATATTAATATATTATTGATATAATAGTATTATAATGTTATTGTTATTATTCTTAGTGGTATTAGTAGTATTACTAATATTATTACCACTAATATTGCTATTATTGTTATTTAATCAAAATCATGTATATGTACTATATTTTAATATATATGTTTCCATAATTTTTACATATGATATATAATAAATAATAATAACAATAATAAGAATAACAACACTCATTTTAATAATATTAACAATTTAAAAAGAATATCGATTAATTATATTAATAATTATAATATTAATAATATTAATAACAACAACAACAACAACAATAATAATAATCAGATGATGATGATGATGATGATGATGATGAAACCTGATACAGCAGGGGCTGGGAGGGGAGAATATGGGAAGAGGTTGAGATTTAATCCCCTCTGGAGTGGAAGAGGATTTGTTCACACCTGAGTGTGGGCTGAGCCAAGGGGAATTTTGTTCCCTTTTCTTGTGGAAAACGAAGCTGGGAAAGAAGGTGATCTATATTAAAAAGTGCTAAAACCTGAGGAAATGGTGAAATGTCCCCTCCTTGTCCCCAGGAGGAACAAGAGGCAGCTAGACGTCGTCAACAAAGAGAAAACAAAAGTAACACAACGACTCCAACGAAGGTCCAAGAGAACAAGGTGAGCATCCTGCACTTGTGGTGCTGAGGGTTTCCTGTGCCTGAGCTCGTGCTCTGAGTCAGGAGCAGCCTGCCTCTGTGGGAGGTTTTACTCTGGAGCTGTTGCTGTGCCCAAAAATGTGATGGAGTGAGTTAATAAAAGCTGCACTTGGGAGTTGCACCACTAATTCTGGAAGGAAGAAAAAAAAAGGTGTTGCAGGATGAATAGCTGGTTGTCCACCCTCGCTTGCATCCAGCAGGAGTTTGCAGAGCTGTCCCTGAGTCACAGCCCACTGAATGGAGCTCAGAGTGTGCTGATCTTCTGCAAAGACTCATTTCCTTTCTTGGGTAATGCTGTGAGAAATGTACTGCCTGTTCATGGCCAAAAATATAAAGTATTGGTAGTGCTCTGAGTTTTGAGTGAAATTCAGTTGAAGAATGTAGGGAAGTCAGGGAAGGATGAATAATCAGCTTTAGTTAGACAGCAGGTACAGATGTAACAGAATCACAGAACAGTTTGTCTGGAAGGGACCTCAGAGTCCATCCAGTGCCACCCCTGCCATGGCAGGGACACTTCCCACTGTCCCAGGCTGCTCCCAGCCCTGTCCAGCCTGGCCTTGGGCACTGCCAGGGATCCAGGGGCAGCCCCAGCTGCTCTGGGCACCCTGTGCCAGGGCCTGCCCACCCTGCCAGGGAACAATTCCTGCCCAAGATCCCATCCAGCCCTGCCTGAAGTTCCCCTACCTCAGCTTTTTTTTTCTTTAATGAATTCTTGGACTAGATTTTTTTTCTGACTTAAAGATGGGGCAACTGAGAGGGGTTTTGAAAACTTTTATTCCATTTTCACTCTCATGTGAAGAGTGAGACAATACAGATGTTATAATTCATGCCATCACAATCAGAAGCCAACTATTTCCTAATTACAATTTATTATAAACATTTCCTGGCCTATCAGCTTTAGCCACACCATGCTGTAGATGCCTTAAAGCCAATAATCTGAAATTACCCCTCGTGAGTCCCACTACAATGCATCTTTCACAGTTCTATTTCTCTAAAGTATTTAATCTACTTTGTAAAGCTACCTTTGAAAACTTACTTCTAGTTGCATTTCTCTCTCAGCAATGTCTGTCCTATTCCATGGCATTTCTAAGCCAGCATTTCTTATTTCAAAGTTTACATACAGATACACACTGTGTGAGCCTTCTGTTAAACTTTAAAAATGTTCCATAAATCCATTTCCCATGATGGATAAGTCCAGAAGAGAATGAGCACAACTCTTATCCCAAGCAAGTCCACAGTGTCTACAATGCAACAGTTTCCTTTCAGAAACATCATTTCTGATATGATATATATATATACACAAATATAAAATCAGAAATAGATTTCATTAATAATAATAAAAAACCATTATTTCTGATATATAGGTATCATATCAGAAATATATTTCAATAATGAAAATGAAACACCATTATTTCTGATATATTGTTTATATATCATATCAGAAATATATTTCATTGATAGAAATGAAACTCCATTATTTCTGATATGATATTTTTATATATATATATAATCAGAAATAGATTTCATTAATAATAATAATTAAAAAACACCATTATTTCTGTTATATCATTTATGTATCATATCAGAAATATATTTCATTGATAAAAATGAAACACCATTATTTCTGATATGATATATCATTTTTGATATATATAATTAGAAATAGATTTCATTAATAATAAAACACCAATATTTCTGATCTATCATATATGTATCATATCAGAAATATATTTCATTAAAGAAAAGAAAACACCATTATCTCTGATATATCACGTATGTACCATATCAGAAATATATTTTATTGATATGAATAAAACACCATTATTTCTGATAAGATATATAATGTATATAACTATATATATATAAAATCAGAAATAGATTTTAATAATAATAATAAAACACCATTATTTCTGATCTACCATTTATATATCATATTAGAAATATATTTCAATAATAAAAACATAACACCATTATTATTGTTTGCTGAAAAGGAATGCTGCACATGGAGGTAGAAATGACCAAATTTTTTCAAAATCTCTCAGGATTCTGGTGCTGAAGAAGAAAAAGCTGCAGCAAATTCTGTTAAAAAGCCATCTCCCTCCAAGGCCAGGAAGAAGAAGCTGAGTAAGAAGGGCAGGAAAATGGCAGGGAGGAAACGAGGGCGCCCCAAGAAAATGAACACGGCGAGCACCGAGCGCAAGACCAAGAAGAACCAAACTGCACTAGAACTTCTGCATGCTCAGACTGTCTCCCAGACATCTTCATCCTCTCCTCAGGGTGAGTGCAGGGGCCTGGAAGAGCCTGGATAACTCTCTGGAGCTCTGGATGTGCTGCTTTTCCCTTTGTGTCCAGGCTGAGTTGGATTTTGTGGCAGAATTTCCCTGTTGTCACCAGAGCAGGGGTGCCCTTGAGGTGGTGGTGGTGGGATTGATGGTGATGGATGTGCTAATGGGGACGTGGGTGGGATTAATGAATTGATGGTGATTAATGTGTTAATGGTGATGGCATTCATGTACTGATGGTTTGGGGGTGGGATTAATGGTGACTGATGGTGATTTATGCATGGATGGGGCTGGGGGTGGGGTCTGTCAGTGGGTACTCAGCCAGGAGCTGGGGCTGTGTGCTACTCTGAGCTGCTGCTCTGAGGATGGATCACAGACACCCTTCCAAGCACTTTGGAGCAGTGTGTGGACGTGTCTGGAGTTCTGTGTTGATGGACTAAGCTCCTGGATCTCATTCCAAATCTCCCTCTGTGCCCTCCCTGGCAATGCTGACTTAGAATCACAGAATCCCACGATGGTTTGGCTTGGAAGAGACCTCAAAGCCCACCCAGTGCCACCCCTGCCATGGCAGGGACACCTCCCACTGTCCCAGGCTGCTCCCAGCCCTGTCCAATCCAGCCTTGGGCACTGCCAGGGATGGTCCCTCCCAACCCAAACCAATGCCAGGATTCTGTGCCATGTTTTCAGTGCCAAAGCTCCTGTCCCTGTCCCAAACACTGAGTGCTGACCTGGGGTTGTGTTTGTGTCTCTCCAGATGCCTACAAGTCACCTCATAGCCCATTTTACCAACTACCTCCTAAAGTGCAACGGCATTCGTCCAACCAGCTCCTGGTGACACCCACCCCCCCTGCACTACAGAAGCTGCTAGGTAAGGCCTGCCCACCCCCCTTTGGGGTTTTTTTATGGGGCAGGAGGGGAATTATCTCCTTCCCACTTTCCCCTGCCTGTCCCACATCTGTCAGAACCCAGGACATCCCTCTGGCTGCCCTGGAGGACTCGAGACCCTGGCAAGGGGTCAAACACACCTGTGCCTTGGATTTTAGCCCATGGAAACAATTCCCAACTTTGTGTGAGGAGTTACAAGCCACAAGAGTTTAAATAATGGTTTAAATAGAATAATGGTTAATTTATTAGCAAGTGAAAAAGTAGAATTTTGGAGTTTTTAGAATGGGGGTTCAAGAGGCAAGATGGAGGAGTCTGGGCGTGTCCTGTCCTTCTCCTTCTTGTCCTCCATCTTCTGCTGGGATGGTGACACTTCTGGGTTGGTTTAGAGTAGAGACAGAGTGTCTGACATAGGTGATAGGTGTTGGAAAATATTGTAAATGAAGTACAGGTAGTTCTTTGTACAAAAAGATAACACTGCCCTGAGGATGGTCAGTGTGCCACAACCCGACCTGCTGGACAGAGCTCAGCAGGTCAGAGAAAGAATGGAATAGTTAAAAATAAGAAAACAACCTTGAGAACCAGAGCCAAGGAATCCCAACTTCTTCTTTGAATGTGAAGCTAAGAAAAAAGACTTTTGATACCTCAAGAGCCATTCCAAGAACAGCTGAGAACCTGAGACACATCCTTGGGCAGCACCACAGGTCCCCCCTGCTGAAGTTGGTGTTTCACTCTGCATTTATTCTGTGATGGTGTTTCAGCTCTCCTTTGGCACAACAGGCAGCAAGGCTGGATTGAGTCAGAAATAGCTTTATATGAAATGAAACCATTCTTTTAATCCTGGGGAACAGCACTCTGTTGAGGTGTTGTGAGGGTTTTCAAGAAGAGGTGAAAAATGAGAATTAATTTCAAGTTTTCAGAAAGTTGATATTATATAATATATCATATCATATCATAATATATTATATCATATATCATATCAATCATATAATATCATAATATAGTATATGATAGTATATGTTATGATAGTATACTATATTATAGTATATTATATTATACTATAATTATTATATAATTATAATATATTAATTATATTGTCACATTACATTAAATTACATTACAGTACATGACATTTTAAAATACTACATAATAATAATAATTTATTAACATACTATATCATATTCATATCATATTAATATTTTATTATGCTACTATTATAGTATATTATATTATACTTTGTTATATTTATTTTCTATTCTATTATTTATATTATACTATATTATCATATCATACTAAATCATATTATACCATAATATATCATATTACATCATATGATATTACATTACTAAAATGATACATTTAAGCTATACTAAAGGAAGAGAAAGGAAATATCAGGAAGCTAGACAAGAAGAATAATAAAAACCTGGGACAGACTCAGAGTCTGACACAGCTGGCTGTGATTAGCCATTAATTAAAACAATTCACATGTTTGGATGAACAATTCCCAGGTTATATTCTAGAGGAACAAAACATGGAGAAGCTGAAGCTTCTCAGGAGAAAAATCCTGGTGAAGGGATTCTTCCTGGTGGAAGAGAGAGAAAAAAAAATGAATAAAGGGATATTTTGTGGCAAAAGAGTGATTTTTGGAGGCAAAAGAGTAATTTTGAGGGATATTTTGTGGCAAAAAGAGTGATTTCTTTTTTTGAGGGCTATTTTTTGGGATATTTTGTGGCCAAAGAGTGATTTTTTTTTTTTTTTTTGAAGGGTTATTTTGTGGCACAAGTAAATTTTAAAGGAATGTTCTTGTGGGATATTTTGTGGCAAAAGAGTGACTTTTGAGGGATACCTTGTGGCAAAGGAGTGATTTTTTTTTTTTTTTTTTTTTTGGAAGGGTTATTTTTTGACAAAAGAATGATTTTTGAGGGATGTTTTGTGGCAAAATGGTAATTTTTTTTTTTTTTGAGGGATATTTACATCAAAGGAGTGATTTTGTGGAATGTTTTGAGGCAGGGTGGATAGGGTCATGGCTTCCCTTGGACCTGATGGATCCAAGAGTTCCTTTTGTGCCAGGAGAGGATTTTCCAGCACGTTCCTAAATCCATCCTCAGTGGCTTTGTCTGACTTAGGGTCCAAATCTAAAGCAAGGGAGACACAAGTGAGGAGAGGTGGCCAGGGAGGAAATGGGGGCAAACAGGGACATGGCATTTACCCTGCTGAAATTCCTCCTCTGATTTCTTTGCAGACTCCTTTAAGATCCAGTACATGCAGTTCATGGCATACATGAAAACTCCTCAGTACAAAGCAAGCCTGCAACAGTTACTGGAGCAGGAAAAGGTGGGTCTCACTTTTTCACATTTCTGAACAAAATTACCAGGCTCTGAAGTTCCTTGGATGTGGGGAAGGGTGCTGGAGTTGGGAATTGGGTGCATTTACACCAGTCCTGCTTAGGCTGAACAACTGCCAGGGGATTTTGTTGCTAAACTCATTTTTTGTGTGTTTAAGTCACACAAAATGAGAGAGCTGCACCTCCCCTGTTCCCTCTGACTCCTGACAGTGCTGGCTTAGAATCAGAGAATCCTGGAATGGTTTGGCTTGGGAGAGACCTCACAGCCCACCCAGTGCCACCCCTGCCATGGCAGGGACACCTCCCACTGTCCCAGACTGCTCCAGCCCTGTCCATCCTGGCCTTGGGCACTGCCAGGGATGGTCTCTCCCAGCCCAAACCAATTTCAGGATTTTATGAACCATAGTTCATAGAATTATGGATTAAAAACCCAAAGTGTCATCACTGGTGTGGGGATTTAGCACTGCATCCTTGGCACTGATATCACAATGGGCTGGGTTGCACTGATGGGCAAAGTGTCCCAGATGTCCCAAATCATGGACTGGAGAAGGTGGAAAGGCAAGGAGGGTCCTGGGGCTGTGCACTGGGGTGTTTGTCTGCCATGGAGCCACCAGCAGAGGGAGGAGATCTCCTGCCTGAACTCCTCCTTGACTTGCTTTGTCTCAGTGAGGAATGATTTCACTGCTGTAGCAATTAGCACTGGTCAGTCTGTTCTGCTGCTTCTGTGGAGGAGCTTTCCCCATAATGCTCAGAAATTAACTTGAACTTCCACTTAAAACCTTCCAGGGCCTGAAGGAGCTCCAGGAGAGCTGGAGAGGGACTGGGGACAAGGCCTGGAGGGACAGGACAAGGGGGAATGGCTCCCACTGCCAGAGGGCAGGGCTGGATGGGATCTTGGGCAGGAATTGTTCCCTGGCAGGGTGGGCAGGCCCTGGCCCAGGGTGCCCAGAGCAGCTGGGGCTGCCCCTGGATCCCTGGCAGTGCCCAAGGCCAGGCTGGACAGGGCTGGGAGCAGCCTGGGACAGTGGGAGGTGTCCCTGCCATGGCAGGGGTGGCACTGGATGGGCTTTGAGATCCCTCCCAACCCAAACCAGTCTGGAATTCTGTCCAGGTCCAGCTTTTGGCATTCCCTGTGGAAGCTTTCCTTTGCTCTGTAGTCTTTTTGAGAGTATCAGAAAAAAGGCCACAAGGTTTTTTTTTATCGTGTTTTGCACACTGGGAACTCTCCAGAAGAGGGAAATTAACTTTTGCCACCCCATTCCTTCCTGAGAAGTGGTCGGTGCTGCTCTGGTGTTCATGGAAACATCTTTTTCTGTGGTTATTTCCATTTGCTCTCACAGTCAATCAGCACTTAGAACTTTCATCTTTTTCCTTAAGTAGCAGATTTTTCTGCTTGTTCTGCACTTGTCAGGAAAGTCAGCATGAAGTGAACTTGTCTGCTGCACAAATGAAATGATGCTGTGCAAGGGTTGTGCCCTGCCCAGAGAGTGAATCAGGGCTGTGGAGAAGTCATCACTTGGTGCTGGTGTCCAACAGCTGCTCCACACTTCTAAAAGTTAAAATGAGGAATTCAGTATGAAAATATTTTTTAATGGCAAATTAAACCTGACAGAGGCAGAACCTGGTGGGTGAGGGGCTGGGAATGGTTTGTTCAGTCACTCCCTCTTACAGGAAGGTTTTCAAGCACAATAAAAATCTCTCTGTAATGATGGTTTATAAATCAGCTGCTGCTTCCCAGAGTGCCCTTAGATGGAGCTGTCAGCCCCTGCAGTGCCTGGGAAGCTGAATGAAGTGCCTGGTGTTGGAAACAAACCTGATTTTCCAGCATCCCCCAGAGCAGCCCCTTTAGCATTGCAGGGACTTTTCCCAAGCCAGGTCTGTGTGTTCCTGCCCATGGGCAATTTCCAGCACTGCTGCTTCCCTGCTTGGAATAGCAGCCATGGAATTCTGAAGGTTGGAAAGGATCAAGGTGCTTTTTGCCCTTTTCCCCCACTTTTCCTGGAGCAGTGGCTCAGTCTGTGCAATCCCTGCTTGGCCTCAGCAGCACAAGGTAGAGAACAGGATAATCCCAAAGCTCCTGTGCTTGCTGCACCAATCCTGCATTTGGGGCTGGGTAAATGAGGCTCTTCAGCCAGTCCTGTCCTGCCCTTTGCTGTGCATGGCCATGGGTTGAGGGAGCAGGGACCTGGGTAAGGAATGTCCTGGGCAGGGAGTTGCTGGGAGTGGCTCAGGTGACCTGCTGAAATAATGGTGGCACAAGCAGGAACGCTGGTCTGGCTTATTTAGGACTTTGTTCCTGCCTCCCCCCCAGTGTATTTTCATTTACTGCATCTCTTCCATGAGTATTGCACAGGGAGACTCTCAGCTGGGGCTCTGGGGATTTTAACCAGTTCCCTGTTTGGGAGCAGATTTCATGCAGATAATCTTTTCCAGTTCTATTTCTGCTCTGTGGGATGTGATTATTGCTGCTGCTTCACGATGCACTAGGAGGATAAAAATGAGTTTCTAAGACTGTCTTGATTGTATTTTACCATACAGGAGGAAAAACCTACTTAAATTTAGTCCAAAATTTACTACCTAAAAGCTCTTTACAGCTGACCTAACTCCACCAGTATCACACCCAACAAATCCAGGCTCTCAGGAGTCTGGGGCAGGACTGGATGAGCTCTCCTGCATCCAGGATCTCTCCTAAAGTGCTCCACAAATCTCCTTGTGATGGCCCATGCTGCAGCTGGTGCTCACAGTGTGGTTTTTCCCTCCTCCAGGAGAAGAATGCTCAGCTGCTGGGGACAGCCCAGCAGTTGTTCACGCACTGCCAGGCCCAGAAGGAGGAGATCAAGCGCCTGTTCCAGCAGAAGCTCGATGAGGTACCTCTGTGCTGGGGGGATGCTTCTCAATCAGCTGCATGCAAACTTTCCTGGTCCAGCTAAGTGAGACCAGAGCAGTCTCAGCTCTTCAGTCCCTGCTTTGCAGCAGATCAGGCTCAGAAAGGTGCAATGTGTCACTCTCTGGTGATGTTTTCTGTTTGTTGCTGGAATTGTTGTGTGCTTGGTGCCCAGGGAAGGGGACAACCCAAAGCCAGGTGGGGCTTGGTGAAGGATTCACCCTCTGCTGCTCAAACTCTGTGCTGCCAACCTAGCTCAGGAGCACAGGAGGAAAATGTGGGGGCTCTCCACAGACAGTTCTGTTGGCTGGCAAGGCCTAAATGCCAGGTTTACAGTTGAAGTGTGGAACAGCAGCTCCAAGGTGCTTGTGTCCCTCCTTGTTGTCCCCCAGCAGCCACAAAGTGCCTTGGAGGATGCTGGGGGAGGTCCTGAGAGCTGCAGAGCTCTGCAGATCTCCTCAGTGTCACTTGGGAATGGGACAGTCTCTAGGAATGAGGGTGTCAGGGCCTCACTGACTGATCTCACCCTTCACCTTTTAGCTGGGAGTTAAAGCTCTGACGTACAACGACCTGATCCAGGCTCAGAAGGAAATCTCTGCTCACAACCAGCAGCTGAAAGAACAGACAAAACAGCTGGAGAAGGACAACAGTGAACTCAGGAACCAGAGCTTGCAGCTGGTGGGTCCAGGGGATGCTGTCCTTGGGCTGAGGACAGGGCACAAGCTGGGGGTGAAACATCACCCAGCTGCTCAGGGATGATGGGGGGAAACCTACAGGAGTCCTTTTTTACCTTTGATTGACCCCATAGCAAATCAAATCCTGAACTGGCAGTTGACTCTGGCCCCAGCTGTGTCCCCAAACAACTCTGGATGTCACTGGGTCTGGGTCTGGCTGGGCAGGGAGTTTGTGCAGGGCTTGCTCTGTGGTGCTTATCTTGGTAACTCAAACTTAGAGAATCATGGAACTGCTAATGTGGGAAAAGACCTTTAAGATCTTTGAGTCCATCCATCAAGGAGCAGCACCGCCATGGTCACCAAAACACCACATCCTCAAATGTCACAGCCACTTGTTGTTTGAACACTGCCAAGGGTGGGGACTCCACCACTGCCTTGGTAACCTGTGCCAATGCCTGAGCACCCTTCAGTGAGGAAATTTTATCCATCTAAACCTCCCCTGGCCCAGCCTGAGGCCGTTCCCTCTCCTCCTGTCCCTGTTCCTGGGGGCAGAGCCCGACCCCCCCAGCTGTCCCCTCCTGTGCAGAGCCACAAGGTCCCCTCTGAGCCTCCTTTGCTCCAGGCTGAGCCTCCTCAGGAGGTAGGTGAGGGGAATATCTGGGTGTGGAAGCAGTGAGGGTGGGTGAGAACAGTTTTAGAAAGTGCCACACTCCCTAGCACAAAGCTGGAGGACTCAGTGGGTTCAGGGGTTCTTGCACATTCAGTGCAAAGTTCCTGCTTTCAGCTGGGACCCAGGTGCTGTGCAGGGCTGAGAGCTCTGTCCTGACCTCTTTGTCCCTGTCCCTGTGTGTCCCTGCAGCTGAAGGCTCGCTGTGAAGAACTGAAGCTGGATTGGTCAACGCTGTCACTGGAGAACTTGCTGAAAGAGAAGCAGGCCTTGAAGAATCAGATTTCTGAGAAGCAAAAGCACTGTTTGGAACTGCAGGTAGAGAGCAAGAAACTAATGCAGAGTCACCAGTTTGGGGTGGCTCTTGGGCAATGGGCCAGTTATGGGTGTTGCACTAAACATGATGGGAAAGGATGAGCCAGGTGCTGCTTTTTTATTTATTCTTTTTTTATTCCCCCAGAGATTGAGCTTTCTATTAGAGGATTTTAGTAAATAAGGATGTGGATAACTTGTAAAAGCGGTACCATGACCTTATTCCTTGGTGATGCTGTGGAAGGAGGAATCATGGTTTATCATTACATAGAATTAAAGTTCTCAAGCTGATGATTTTCAGATGTGCTCTGATGTCTCAGTTCAGGAATCACAGGGTGCCAGACTGGTCTGGGTTGGAAGAGACCTTAAAGCTCATCTCATTCCACTCCTGCCATGGGCAGGGGCACCTTCCACCATTCCAGGTTCCTCCAAGCCCCATCCAGCCTGGCCTTGGACACTTCCAGGGATAGGGTGGGAATCATTTGCCCCAGAGTGACATTTCCCATAGTTGCAAGAAATTGAGCTGCTTTGTGTGAAGAGCTTTTCTCTCCCTGTGAGATTGGCTCCAGAGCTATTCCAGCTTTTGCTGGATGCCTTGGCACAAAGTCACTGTGCAGTACTGAGGTACTTCACACTCTCTCTGTAAGTTTGAGATATTTTCCTTTTGGTTTTAAGATCTGAAGTGTTCTTTCTCAGGATCTCTGAACCACTCCTCTCACCTGGGCCTTTTGGTCTTAAGCTCAAAGCAGAAATTTTCTCTCAAATTTTGGGTCTGTTGTTCTGCATTGTTCCCAGAAGCAGAGACACTTTTTTACTTAGAAGACTTTGGAAGCAAAACTCTATAATGTGATAGAAATATGAAGTGTAGTCTTTAATTTTTGTTTTCCTTTTTATTTAAAGATCAGCATCGTGGAACTCGAGAAGAGTCAGCGGCAGCAGGAGCTGCTGCAGCTCAAGTCCTACACACCCTCAGAGGAGCCCCTGCCAGTGCAGCTGCACAGCAAAAGCCACCTGAGCCGTGACCCCGAGGCTGAGCAGGGCAGGTTCCAGCTGGAGCTGGAGTGCTCCAAGTTCCCCATGCCCCACATCAATGGCATGAGCCCCGAGCTGTCCATGAACGGCCACGCCACCCCCTACGAGCTGCAGCACGCCTTCAGCCGGCCCTCGTCCAAGCAGAACACCCCCCAGTACCCCAGCTCCCACCTGGACCAAGACATTGTGCCCTGCACCCCCAACCACAGCAGCAGGCAGAAGGCAGACAAGGTGACCAGCCTGGCCCTCCCTGATTACACCAGGTTCTCCCCTGCTAAAATCGCCCTGCGCAGACACTTGAATCAGGACCACGGAGTCAATGGAAAAGCCACAGCTAATGAGATACAGAGGTGAGAGGGGTGGGGAGGGAGGGTAGACAGCAGAATAAATCACATGGACTCCCATTTTCTTCATGGTGGAAAAAGCCCCTTCTTTATTCACATAACTCATTTTTATACAGTTTTATACATTTTTATACAGGCCTCGTGTGTGACTCCAATTGGTTAGGAGTTTTCTTGCCAATTATTATTAGTTAGTAACAAGTTGTTACCCTGTATTAATTGGGTATTCAAACCCCTGGTGTGTACATGCAGGGAAAGTTGTTTGTGAGAGATAGTTTTCATTTTTCTATCTAAAACCAGTTTATACAAGTGCTGGTTGTTTTCCACCCAGGAATAGATTGTTATGTTAATGAACTGCTCACACCAGGATTGCTTTCACATGGGAACTTGCAAGGTGCTAGCTTGACTGATTCCAGGAGAGCAGGCCTTTCTTCATAATTTTTCTACCTTACTGCAACAGGTAGTGTTAGTAGCACTGGTAATTTAGATTGGGAAAAGATCTTTTTCAGAGTGGAGGTTGATCTGTTTTAAAAAGTTCTGTTTCACAAGAACGAGCAGTAAGAGCCAATGGGGTCAATAAGGTGGGACAGTGCCTTGAGTGTGGTACAGGAATTCCTTGTCACTGGCTTTTGCATCCTGACAGTTGTACATCTCTCTTCCAGAGCTGAGCACGTCAAAGAGAATGGCCTTACATATCCAAGCCCTGGAATTGCAAATGGCATAAAGCTGAGTCCTCAGGAAACTCGGCCCTCCTCCCCCGCGGCCTTACCCAGTGCAGGAGAGAAGGTAAAGGATCTGCTGCTGCTCTGCTGATCCTGGGGCAGCAAAGGGCAGACTGCAAAATGCAGGAATGGCCTAGAAAATGCAGAAATGCTGCTTTCTGTGGCCAGCTTGGAATGGGAAATGATACAAAAATACAGGGGTGTGATGCAGTAAATCAGAGCTGGTCAGAGGGAAAGAAAGATGTGCTTCTTTCTGAGCACCAGGAATGCAGTGGGAATGCTGTTTGATCTGGCACGTGTCTGCTTGAACTGGGAAAGAAGGCTCTTTCATAGTTATAAAAATAAAGAGTAAAAAATATGGTCCATGTAATTGGTGCAGCCATGGAGCATATTGGGGCTCACAGAGCAGCAGGTGCCCTGCAGTAGCAGGTTGCCATGGAAATGCATCTGGCTGCTACAGAGGGCCTCAAGATACAAAATCTGACATCTGAGTGCTTTTCACAGAGCTCGAACCAAAACACAGGGAAATGAGCTTGCCTAAGGCTTCCTTTTCCTGATGCTGGGGGCCAGCAGTGGCCTTAATTTCCCCATTTCTGTGCTGTGGATGTTGCTGTCCCAGGAGCCTGGTGCTGATAACCAAGCTGCTCCAGGCCTGCCCTGTCTGATGTACAGTCATTCCTTAAAAAATTCCTTAAAAAAAAAAGGGGAGTGGGGGAAAGACACACTCATAGAAACAAGCAGGTTATCATCACCTTAAAAACCTTTTCAATATCCTGTGTAAAAACTTTGCTTTCTCTTTTGATTTTACAGGTTTTGAGAGAGAGAACCTCTGTGAGTAATGGAGAAACTATCACCAGCCTCCCTATCAGTATTCCTCTGAGCACAGTGCAGCCCAATAAACTCCCTGTTAGTATCCCTCTGGCCAGCGTAGTCCTACCTAGCCGTGTTGAGAAGGTGGTGAGTAAGGGATTGTCAATTTCCATCCCTAAATAAAATTAAAATCCCAGTGGGCAGGAATGGGGTGCTGTGCCCCAGGATCCGCCATGGGCTGCTCATCCTGGAGCTCTGCTCCTCGGGGTGGCTGTTGGGGGATGATCCTCTTGGATCCTGTAGATTTTTCATCTCCTTTCTCTGGGGGGTGGAGGGGGGGTTCAGTCAGGAAGGAGAGTAAAGGAAATGCCTCAGGAGAGCCTAGTCTGCAATGTGTGTTTGGGTGAAAAGCCTGAGAGTTTGTGGCAGTGGAAGCAGAGAATTGCATGTGTCAATTAGTTCTTAGCCCTGCTTTCTGCAGGAACCTGGGAGAGAATTCTGTCTCAGACCTCAAAGCTGCCTGTTCTCCTCACACGTGTGCAGGGAGAGCTTGAACAGCCCCTTGGGGCTGGGGTACCTCACATGAGAGTAGCAGAAAGCTGGGGCCATCTCTTTTAGAGATGTGACAAGTCCTTCCCTCTCTGAGTGGAGGAGGAGTTCAGGAAGCCCTGGTCCAGTTTCTCACACCAGTTTGTCACAGAAGTGCTGCAGCAGAGAACTGAGAAGCATTTGCTGCTTTTGCTGAGAGCTCTGAGTTAGAATCCACCCATGGCTTGTCTTTCACTCCCATTTTGGGAAAGCTGGAGTTGCTTCACAGAATTGAACCCATTGCATTTTTCCAGCTGAAGACTTCTGGCTTTAGCAGAACCAGAGTCTGCTCAGCTCTGGGTGTCCTTAGGGCAGTGCCAGCCCTGGGTGGCACCTCCCTGTTTGTTCAGGCTGCCATTTCAGGTGTTTTCCATGTTTAGGAGAACATCCTCAGAGAATGTCCCAGAGAACATGGCCTGATGCACTTCATGTTCCCTTTGGGGTTGTTTTGGGGAGCTTTGAGAGCACAGGCTGGGGACATGATGCAACCATCAGTCCCCTGCGTGCTGCAGCAGTGGCTGAGCCATTCCTGCTCCTGGCAGAGCTGTCCTGAGTCTCAATATCCTGTGATGAGGAGCTCCCTCTCTGCATGGTGCCTGCTGTGTGTGAGGTACTACTGCAGCATATTTAATCACTGCATTTGGGGCCATAACATGCTGATCCATGCTTTTCTCAAAACAAGCTGAATCTGGGGCATACAGGAAGCAGAGCCACTTCCCAGGCAGATGTTCTAATGCATGTGAATTTGGTTTAAGCTGGAGATTTCTGATGCTGTTTCCTGAAATGCCTTTTTCTCTCCCCAGAGAAGCACACCCAGCCCAGTTCACCAGAGCAGAGACTCATCAACACTTGAAAAGCAGATTGGTGCTAGTTCTCATAATGGCATAAGCAATGCTGCTGGAAACAAGCCTCTGGCTTTGGCTACCTCAGGTAACAGCCTCACCTGTGCTCAGCTGCTCCTGTCTGGGGGCAGCACCCAGATGAGTTTTCCAAGCACTTCTTGCCGGGTGCTGCAGGCCCTGGAGTGCTGGGTAACTGTGGGTGAGACCAGAAGCTCATGGATGATGCTGTGATGTGCATCTGGATAAAGGGCTGGATTGGTGTGCCTTTACTTGTAAATAAACAATTGCTTCTGTGAATTCTGTGGGGATCCAGAGGTTCCCACAGGTTATAGTGTGGCAAACCTGCAGAGTGTCTGCAGCTGGTGACACAGCTGTGTCCTGAGCTGGTGATCTGGCTCTAAAAGTTTTATTTTACAGGGTCTTTAGATAGCAGAATGAATTTTTGGGTGCAGGTTATGGAGGTGCCTCGTGAGCAGCTGTAAAGGCACAACAACCTGGGTGGGAAAAGCTCAAATGAGAGAGGATGGGGGTCCCTTAAGGTGCAAACATTGCTTCTGAATCACTCATCTGTGGAAATCATGGTCTTTAGCTACCCTGGGAATGCCATGGGCCAGGAAAAGTAGGTTCTACAGCTGATCCCTCGCCAGAGAGGGCTTTTGTTCTCAGTGTTTACCACCCCGAGGGGCTTGGGTTGTTTCAGTATCTGTTTTGCAAAGGGCTTGGCTGCATTTATCTATAAAACAAATGAAGTATTTAAAAACACCTTGTTGTAAACCATTACCATGTTGTTCCCTTCTTCCCTTTTCGTTTAGAGAGCTCAGGCCATCCTAGAGCCCTAAGCCCATTTCTGATACCCCATGACAAACACTGAATTCCCTTCCAAGAATTCCTTCCTTGTGGAATTTTTCTGCCACTCTATCTTTGAAGATCCCCTGTCACTCCCTAAGTCCCAGCCTTTTGTTGAATTAGGAGGAGGTGGGCTGTGTGGATGGCAAACTCCTTCTCTTTTTGGGGAAGGGAAGGACTGAGTCTGGCCATCCATTTCCTTGATGAAAGGAAGGAGTTGAGAGGAGAGGAGCTCTGATTTCAAAATGGGTAATAGTTCAAACAAAGCTGTAACTCTAACTCCATGTAAAACTGGGAGGAGCACGTGTTCTGTGGGTACCTCCATGTACCAGGTGAATTTTCCTGAACTGGCAAGAGAGCAGTGGAAGTCCCTAACCTCCAACTGGCACCTCAGCACCCAGAGAGCCACGTTCTCACTGCCCCATGGAAAAGCAGCCCTGTGTTTCCCCTGTACTCCAGGGCCACTGGCTGTCCTCCAGGCAGAGCTGGATTCCCTCCTGGCCCTCCCAGCCCTGTTCTCAGTGACCTCTCTCTTGCTCAGCCCCAGCAATGATCTATACTTTCCCTTTCAACAGGTTTTTCTTACTCTTCTGGCTCCGTGGCAGTCAATGGAAATCTTACAAACAGCCCAGCCCATCTTAACCATAGTGTTGATCAGGCAGCTCTGGACGACTCTGGGAGTCTCTTTAACTCTGTAGGGTCTCGGAGTTCCACTCCACAACATCCTTTGCTAATGATGAGGAACTCTGGGCAGAACTCCCCTGCTCAGCAGCACTCGAGCCCCCGCTTAGGTGGCCCGGCCCAGAGCCTGGCAGGGGGACTGCAGAGTGCAGAGGCCCAGAAGATCTTTGCCGAAGGAACAAAGGGGGAGCCGCAGTGTGATGCAGCGTTTTCAGATCCTGAGAACGAGGCCAAGAGGAGAATCATCTTTACAATCTCTCCTAATACAGGACATGTAAAACAATCCCCTTGCAGCAAGCACAGCCCCGTGGCCGGCAGCTGCCCGGCCCACGGGCAGGACGGGAAGAAGCGGGGCCGGCGGAAGAGATCCAACACGGGCAGTGCCAGCGGGAACGGCGCCGTCTCCCCGAAGCGCAAAGCCCTGCCCTCGCTGGCCGGGCTCTTCACTCAGCCCTCGGGGTCACCCCTCAACATCAACTCCATGGTAAGGGCATGAGCTGGGCTTTGGGAGAGCTCTGGGAGTCAGCATTGCAGCGTGGGTGGTGGCTGTTACCTGTTCCCTGAAATAGGGGTCTCCTCGAGCCGGGTCTCATCTCGCTCCAGGAGATTTATTTCACACCCAAGATAGCTCAGCTACCTTAGAAGGCATAAAATCAACAGGATTTGTGGTAGTGTTGGAAACAAAAAGTGTTGCTTCAGAGGGTGGTGGCTGTTACCTGTTCCCTGAAATATGGGATGTCCCTGAAAAATAGCTCAGCTACCTTAGAAGGCATAAAATCAGCAGGATGGCTTCTGTGGTAGTGTTGGAAACAAAGAGGGTGGTGGCTGTTACCTGTTCCCTGAAATATGGGTCTCCTCAAGTCTCATAAGCTCTTGGAGATCTATTTCACACCCAAGATAGCTCAGCTACCTTAGAAGGTATAAAATCAGCAGGATGGCTTCTGTGGTAGTGTTGGAAACAAAAAGGTTTTAATAAAAGGCAAAATAACAAAACTCTTTACAGAGAAAAACCCAGCCAGGTGCAAGAGGTTCTTGCCCCTGGTAAAACACCTCACAAAAGCCATTAGTTTCTTTGTTCTCTTCTTTTTCTAGTAAATTGCCCAAGCAGGACTTTTTGGCTCCTGTGCAATTGGCCATCCTTAAGTTTGAGGTGAAGTCCCCCAGGTCCTGTGAGATGTCTGTTCACCTAACTGAGGAGAGAAACTTCTGGGCTCATTTCCTTTCTAAGGGGACAAAGGAGAGTTTTGTCACTCCATCCACAGGGGGCTCATTCCTATAGTTCCCCAGTAAGCATCTCCTGTGGAAAAGCTGTTTGGGTGAGCATTCAGGCAAGGCAGGCAAGTCCACACACACCACACTCACCATGGCAAGCTCAGCAAAGAGAGGCAGAAGGGCCTTTTGTATGGTCTGAAAAACACCTTCACTCTCCTGTGAAAATTTAAGAAGTTTAATAAAGGAAGGATTTTCAGCCTGTGAAAAACACCTTCACTCTCCTGTGAAAGTTTAAGAAGTTTAATCAAGGACAACAGGAGACAAGGACCATAGAGCAGAGGTTATTGCAGCCAGGTGCATCTTGGGCACTCAGCCTTTGGGGATACCACAAGGGATAAGCTCCAGGCTCCCAGGCTGGAGCTGGAATTGCCATGGAGGCTCTTTGCAGCAATTCCTGCCTCTTGTTTTCACTAAGTTGGTGAACAGTTTGTGTATAAGCAGAATGTCTTCAAAGAGCTCTTTGCTGTCGGAGCATTAAAAATTAAAAATAATCTCTTCCCTCATGACAAAGAGCTTGTTTCTGCAGTGAAGTTGATTTTTGAGGCTGTAGATTCAATATTTTGAAAATAGTTGAAGCTAAGATTGACTAAACAGCAGAGGAGTGCCAGAAGCATATGGCATTCTTGCTAATGAAGCCAGCTAGAGAGTTGTGTGCATGTGATCCTGCAGTGGAGTTTGAGAAGAAAAGTTTATCCCAGGTTGTCATTTCTGATGTCAAACATGAAATCAAAGAATAAAAATTAGCTATTTCTCCAAGTTGCATTTAAGCTTTCACCCCAGATTCTGGTGCAGGAGGTGGAAGGCAGCAGCAGCAGTGCTGAACCAGCAGCTGTTGGATGTCCCAGAGCAAGTTAAACCTGCATTGCAATCCTTAACAAGGTGCCTTTCCAGGGATCCTCTCATGTGTAACTGCTTTCTTTCCTTTTCACCCAGGTCAATAACATTAACCAGCCCTTAGAAATAACAGCCATTTCCTCTCCTGAAAACTCCCTGAAGAACTCTCCTGTTCCTTACCAGGACAATGACCAGCCCCCAGTGCTGAAAAAAGAGAAGCCCCTCGTTCAGAGCAACGGTGTCCATTACTCCCCCCTGACATCGGATGACGAGCAGGGCTCTGAGGATGAGCACAATAGCAGCAGGTGAATGCACAGGCACAGTTTCAGGATAGGGTTTCTCTCAGGGCTGATAAGCTGCTCTCAGCAGGAGGGGTGTGTTTAAAGTCTCTTTGTTCTCCTTGCTTAAAGGCCCATCCCATTAACCCAAACCTCTTATGTGGCTGAAGCTGTGAACAGGGAAGGTATTCAGTAGAATGTGGGAACCTGCTCTTGCTGCTGCTGTGTTTGCAAAGCTGGCAGGGTCTGGCCTTGGAGATAACTGCTGGAGAAATGACTGGGAAATGGAGGAGGCTGAGGGGAGGCTCCTGGGGGCTGCAGCTCCTCCCCAGGGGAGGCACAGGGGCAGGGGCTGAGCTCTGGGACAGGGACAGGAGGCCAGGAAGGGCTGGAGCTGGGCCAGGGCTTGGCATGGAGCTCAGGGCAAGGTTCTTCCCCCCGAGGGTGCTGGGCACTGCCCAGGCTCCCCAGGGAATGGTCCCAAGGCTGCCAGAGCTCCAGGAGCTCTCAGGGCTGCTCAGGCTGGGGGTGTTGGGGTGGCTGTGCAGGGACAGGGGCTGGGATCAATGATCCCTGAGGGTCCCTTCTGACTCAGGGTATTCTGGATTCTGGGATTTATTCCCCACACCTGATGATTTATTCCCCTCGACCAGTGGGGCCAGCATTGCCCAGCTCATTTTCCCATCCTGGCAGCTGTGGGGTTTCTGTTTGCTCTGCTAATCCAGGAAGGTGCTGCTGGCAGTCCCCAGCCAGCCTGGTTTGCCCCTCTCCTCCCCTTGATTCAGCCAGGAGTGGGAGAAGGCACAAGGTCAGGGGCTGCAGCCAGGGACAGGAGGGGGCTCAGCCCAGGGATGGCAGGAGCCCCCACGAGGGCCCTGGCCCAGGGTGCCCAGAGCAGCTGGGGCTGCCCCTGGATCCCTGGCAGTGCCCAAGGCCAGGCTGGACAGGGCTGGGAGCAGCCTGGGACAGTGGGAGGTGTCCCTGCCATGGCAGGGATGAAATCAGCTTTAAAGTCCCTCCCAAGCCAAACCATCCTATGGTACTGTGGAAAATAACCACTATAGTAATGTGGTCTGCTTCTTGTTTTAAAAGAAAATAACAAAGTTCTCTGCATGTGCACTAATCCTGTCAAAGAGCAGTAATTCTGTAATAGCTCCTGCCTAAAGTTTGTGGTGGGTTTTTGGATGCTTATAAACTCCTTTAGTGACACAAAACTGGGGCTGAGTTGTTTTTTACTCTCTTATCTGATAAGACCTGATCATGAGTATAGATTGATAGGGGAAATGTGCAACAGAAGGTTTCTATAGGTGCTATAACCTTTCTATTTTCCCACTAGAATTGAGAGGAAAATTGCAACAATATCATTGGAAAGCAAATCTCCACAGAAGACTGTTGAAAATGGTACGTGTGAGGAATGGGAATTGTTTGTGGCAATGGCTGGGCCTGGGCGTGGGTGAAGCTGACAGTCAGTGGGATGTTTCTCTCTGCTGCTGGACCAAGTGTCATTCTTAATCATCATTAAGCCAGGTGGCTGCTAATTACAGATTTTGGGTCACTTCTTTTTGTAGTCACAGGTCGCCAAAGGTCTGACCAGTCTTTTCACTGACTCAGGGTTTGAGGAGGGATCTGTAGTATGAATAAAAGGGGAAAAGCAGATCAGTGTTCTCAGACTTTTCCACAGGGTTAAACTGAATTTTAAGGACTTTTAGGTGACTTCACAAATATTTCTGTCTTTGGTTCAGAAACAGAATTACAGACTGATAAAACGAGGGTTTTGAAGGATAAAAAATGTGGATGATGCCCAGAGAAGAGTCTGAATCACCAGGAGCAGCTGGGGCAGCTCAGCCTGGAGGCTCAGGGAGTCCTTACTCTCTACAACCCCCTGACAGGAGGGGACAGCCAGGGGGAATCAGGCTCTGCTCCCAGGAAACAAGGCACAGGACAGGGAAAAATGGCCTCAAGCTGTGCCAGGGGAAGATTAGATTTGATATTGTGAGAATTTCTTCACTAAAAGAGTGGTCAGGCATTGGAAGGGGCCGCCCAGGGCAGTGGTGGAAGTGTTCAAAACATGTCCCTGGAAGTGTTCAAAAAACCAGTGGATGGGGCACTTTGGGACGTGGTTTCGTGATAACCATGGTGGTGGTGCTGGTTGATGGTTGGACCTGATGATCTTAAGGGTCTTTTCCAGCCTTAAGGACTCTGTGATTCTATAAAACCTCGTTCTCAAGGGGCAGATTGAGTGAATGCTGTTTATTGACATTTGCAAACCTTCCCATCCCAACCAGGTGGCAGCTTATCGGGGAGGAAACAAGCACAAAGCAACGAGAGCATGAACAGCAGCAAATGGAAATCGACTTTTTCACCGATATCTGACATCAACCTGACCAAAACCACCGACAGCCCCTTGCAGGCCGTGTCAGCTCTGAGCCAGAACTCCCTGTTTGCCTTCAGGCCGCCCTCCGAGGACGGGCTGCCCATGGACACCAAGGTGCCAGGACACCCCAGGAAGAGCCTGGCAGTGCCCTCGGACGGGCTGAGCCCTGGCACAAACCCCCCCAATGGCTTCAGCTACAACGGGGGCCTGTCCTCCGAGCTGGGCCTGCACGGCTTCATGGACGGCGCCGCTCTTCCTCACAAAGCTGGGGACGGCTCGGCTCCCAACTGCTCCCTGGGCTTCCCCTCGCAGCGAGGCAAGGACCTGGGGGTGTCAGACACCAACCTGTTCCTGAACAAGAGGCAGCTGGAAGCTCTGGGCACCAAGGGAGAAGAGCTGAGCCGGCCGGGGGTGAAGGGCAAGGAGCTCAGCGAGCTGAGCGCCCGCGCGGGGGGGGCTGTGGAGAAAAACTCCGTGCAGCACAACGGGAAGGCCGGCAAGGGAAGGGACCGAGACGTGGAGTTCAAAAATGGCCACAACCTTTTCATTTCTGCTGCTGTTTCGTCCGGTGGCCTTCTGAATGGTAAAAGCCTTTCTACTGCTGTTTCCTCAGCAGGGAACCCAGCGCCGTCTGTCCCGACGCACCATCCCTTCCTCAACACTCTGACCACTGGATCACAGTTCCCCCTCGGCCCCATGGCCTTGCAAGCAAACCTCAACTCGGTGACAAATTCCTCAGTATTGCAGTCCTTATTTAATTCAATGCCAGCTGCTGCCAGTCTGGTCCACGTGTCATCAGCTGCAACCAGACTGACTAATTCTCACACTATGGGGAACTTCTCTCCTGGGGTTACAGGTGGAACAGTTGGAGGTAGGCAGAACTCTTTCTCTGGTATAAGACAGGGCCTAAAGGAAAGTCTGACGCTGCCTCTCCAGGGGTGAAACCCTTTCATTTCTGCAGGATGGGAAGCAGATCTGTCCCACATAACCAGTCTCCTTTCTCTCTCTCTCTCTCTCTCTCTCTTGGAATTGCTAGGATGATTTCAGTTCCCTACAGTGAAATCTCATGAGCTTTGTCTGCTAGATGAGCTTGTTGTACCACCTTAATGAAACAATACACCCAGACTTTGTGATTGATAATGTTTGCTTGTTCAGATGTTGCTGTGTTGGAACCAGCTTAGGTCTGCCTGCAGGTAACAGATTTGACTTGTCCTGGTACCATGTTGAGGATCTCTAACTTGTCAACTTGAGTAAAGGTTGAGTTTAGGCCTTGAATGGATTTAGCACGATCCAGGAGGAGCAGAACATCAGAGGAGCTGGTGTTGGGAGTCCTGTAGCATTCTGGCCCTTGAATGGACATGAAGAGCATTTCTTGGCCAGGAAGGGCAATGCCACATGCACCTTGCACTTCTGGGATTCTGCACAGGCTTGGCTTCTGTGGCCCACACCGGGGACAAGCTGGCAGGACCAGAAGATAGGCTGAACCTGCCATTTCTAAGTGTCTAGGGCAGTTTTTCTTACCTGTCCATAATCATTCAGGCACCATGTCGGGAAATCCTAACTCTCACATCTCTCAGCACGTAGATTTGCTGGAATTACACCTCCCCTCTGCTGCCCTGTAAGTGGGGGAGCAGGAGGGTGGGGAGGGAAGAGCAGCACTTTGAGTCTTCAGATAAGCAACTCTAAAGATCACTTCTAATCTCATCACAACTCTGCCTGTGTGGTATAGAAGTGACAGTTCTTGGCTCTGACCATTTTTCCTCGTGGCCTTTAGAGGTTGGCAGTAGGAAAGGTAAGTGGAACCTTTTGTACCTCCTGGCCTGCACCATTATCTCTTCATTGCTTGCTGCCTTCTCACGCTGCATATTTTTGTATGGGGCTGTAACTTATTATAATTTTGCTTTTGTTTGCTTGTTTATGTTTTTTTCTTTTTTGTTTTGTTTCTCTTGTCACTTGAGACTGTACAAAGCCCATCTGTTGAAGCTGAGTTTTTCTCTCCTGTTTGCAGGTATTTTTAACCATGCGGTGCCTTCTGCCTCCTCTCCTCATCAGTTTGGAGCCAGTTTCAGCAGCAGTGCTGTCTCTAGCAGCACCGTGCTAAGCTTAAACCCTCTGCAGGCTGTTGCCAGCACCTCATCCTCATCCTTCCCACCCTCTTCCTCTAATTTAGTAACATCTAGTGAGACTAGACCTGCTCAGCACCTCAACAGAGCTCCAGTGCAATCTGTCTTCCATCCCCCTCCACCCCCTCCTAACGTGTCCTTGCCTCCCCCTCCTCCTTTACTCGCTTCTAACTCCGAGCCTGCTCTCCTGCAGAACCTGCCCTCCATCCCTCCTGGCGAGACGTTCCTGCCCTCCTCCTCCTCTGCTCCTGTCCAGTCTAACTCTTCTTTGTCTCTCAAACTGGCTTCTCTCCAGCACAAACCCTCCCGCCCCTCCTTTACCGTGCACCACCCTCCCCTGCCCCGCGTGCTCCCGCAGCCCAACGCCGCTGGCACGGCCGCTATGTGGGTGACCCTTGGCATGCAGCCTCCTTATGCTTCGCACCTTTCGGGGGTTAAGCCACGATAAAGAGCTTGCTTAGCTAACAGTTCTTGTTTTGTAAGGTAAGGCCAGACACAAAACCAGAGGAGTTTGCGTGCGAGATGCTCACTGACGCTTCTTCCTTTGCAGAGAGAGGTCGGGGCCGGGCTCCGTGAAACAGGAACCTCTGAAACGGGGAGAATGAGCCCTAAAACGGGGGAGAGGAACCTCTAAAATGGGGAGAGGAACCTCTAAAATGGGGAGAGGAATCTTCAAAATGTGGGGAGCAAATCAGCTGGTGGCAGAGGATGGGAAGTGTTGGTGCTCTCTGTTCTGGGAGTCAGGATTTCTCGACAAGGAGTGCTCACAGGGGTAACTCTGCTCTGGCTCAGGGTTATGTTCAGGCTGAGGTCTCTTCATAGAAAGAGAAAATATTCTTTCTGGAGGTAGGAACAGGAGGAAATTTCTATTTTCCATGTGGTTTTATGCAGTTTTTGGAAGTGGGTGTTGCCCATCTGATCCCCCTCCCCTCTTGCACAGCCTGTTCATCCCAAACCAGCCCTTGTCTGTAGCATTGAGGTGCCCAAAGGTGCCTCTTTGTGACTCTGTGTGACAATGTGGTGGTCAGTAAAAACTGCCAGTCAACAACAGCTGCTCTACATAGTCATAAAGTTAAAAATCTCTGGGTTATAAGCTTCAGCTTTGCTTGGAGAGCAAATTCCCTGGGCCTGCAGTGCAGTCAGTGTCCCCTGCATCACTGGAAACACGGCCACAGGTAGCAGAGAAGGGCTGTGACTCCCTGTCACTTCCCTGTGCTGGACTTGCTGCCAGGGCCAGCAGGAACAGCCCCAGCAGATGTTTTATTTTTGCTCACAAGCCCTGGGGGCACAGGGAATGTGCAGAGGGAAGTGGGCTCCACTCTCCACAAAGGCTGGAGGAGAGGAGGGTTCTGGAGGCTGTGTGCATTTCTCCTGCAGCAGGTATTTATTGAACTGTCTCTAGAATAAACTGTACCACCACAGAGCTGGGTCCTGTGGTTCATGCAAACACTCTGTGGCAATCCTGCTGTACCAACTCGTGCTTGCCAAGTGCATCCAGCGTGTCCAGCCCCAGAGCTGGCTCCCTGCTTTCCTTGTAGGTCTGTGATGTTTTTGCTGTCCACTGGTACCAAAGCTACAAACGTGGTTGAACACACTTTGCTGCTTATAAAACTCGATTACAACACACCTGAGAGAGCCTCTGTGCATTGTGTGTAGTGTCTTCCTCCTCAAATTCCTCCTCAGACACCACAAACCCCTGGTTAGGCTTTTGGGTTAGGCACGTAAGTATTGCCAGGTCCTTCCCTGCAGGAAAGGGAGGCTGAGCAAGGGCTTTGTGTGCCAGCAGAGAGGTGGGCTTGGAAAACCCCAAAAGGAGAGAGGATGGGGATGATGAGGAGGGTCTGTGTGTGAGGACAGTGTGAGAATCTCTGTTGAAATTACCTGGAACTGAGACCATGCTGGGCTAGGATCCATCAGGTGTGACAGTCCCTGTCACTGAAAAATACTGAAAATGGAGGCAAAGCACAAAAAGGACTTGTAGAAGAGTGGCTGGGTGTCAAAGCTGGGTTGGGGAGCACAGGAGCAGAACTGGTGGTGCCAGAGGTGGTTGTGATCCCAAGCCCTGTGACTTTTAGCCAAGGTATTGGAGCAGTGCCCTGGATTTCTGTGAGAGCAGAAATGGGTTCAGATGTGTTCAGTCCTTGGGGTGCCAGGGCTGGAACCAGGAATTAGGGACTGAAATAATCTGCTTTGCTTCTGTGCTGGGAGAGCTGGGGGTGCTCACCTGGAGAGGAGAAGGCTCCAGGCAGAGCTCAGAGCCCCTGGCAGGGCCTGAAGGGGCTCCAGGAGAGCTGGAGAGGGACTGGGGACAAGGCCTGGAGGGACAGGACCCAGGGAATGGCTCCCACTGCCAGAGGGCAGGGCTGGATGGGATCTTGGGCAGGAATGTTCCCTGGGAGGGTGGGCAGGCCCTGGCCCAGGGTGCCCAGAGCAGCTGGGGCTGCCCCTGGATCCCTGGCAGTGCCCAAGGCCAGGCTGGACAGGGCTGGGAGCAGCCTGGCACAGTGGGAGGTGTCCCTGCCATGGCAGGGGTGGCATTGGATGGGCTTTGAGGTCCCTTCCCACCTAAAACTTTCTGTGATTCATAATGTCCCTCCCTCACAATAATAACAAAACTCAAAGCAAAATAACTTCTACTATAAAAAGGTAAAATACTGAGGGGGGAAATACCTTTTTTACTCTTTTCCCCTCACTTGATTTCAGTCCCTAGGACAGAGTTCAACACAGCCACAGCTTGAAAAACTGCAGCATTTGGAGGGGCCACACGTCCCTTGGAACATCCATCCTTCCCTCTAACTGGGATTGGGTCAAGATTTGCTTCATCTGAGGAGGTCTTGGAGCAATGTAGGAATGACTGACACATCTAACAACACAGCAGATTTTTGCCTTTTATTCAGATGAGTCTCTTCCTCTCCTCCTGTTGTGCAGGTAACTAGGATTTCTACCTCAACCCAATGTGACCTATGCAAGGACAACGTGGACCAACTTCACTCGGCTTCCACTGAAAGGTGCTCACCTGGCCTGTGCAGGGGTTTCTACTCTTACTACTGGACAAAATAAAAACCATAAAAAAGACCTAAACAACAGAGCAAACATTTACTGTGAATCTGACTAAAAGAAAAAAAAAAAAAGGAAAAAGGCAAAAAAAAAAAAAGGCAAAAGAAATGCTTAAAGCTCCAGTTTGTATTGTTGATAGTTTAGATAAAATATTTATCTTTTTTTTAAAGTGAAAACAATTTTGACTTATTTTATTCCACCTAGATTCATAAATACAAGTTATTATTATTAAATTCTCTGAATACTAAAGGACTGGCACACCAGCAGAGATGTAAAAGAGCCTCCTCGGTGCTATTTTGTCCGTCAGAACTGTGCCTCTGGTTTGAATCCTTGGTGCTGATTTTGGGGGGTTGACCAATGCCAAACCCAGTTTTTAAAGGTCTGCAGATTATTTATTCCCCTGACTGTTCATATCCCAAAATCCTCTTGGTTTGCAGCCAGGGCTGGCAGAGGAAGGAATTCTCCCCCCGGGGTTTGGTTCGGACTGAGCCAGGCCCTTTTTAACTGGGTGGGTTTTAATTGAGTTTGTGACTAATGAGGGCTCTGTGCTCCCCTCTGGAGCAGCCTGGGCAGGCACAGCTGGAACAGGAGACATCCAAGTCCTGCCCCATCCAAACTCCTTCCCTGGGCCATTTGCAGTTGCTGGTGGCGCTGGGGTCACTGTGAATTTTGGTAGCTGGTCTGGTAACTCGCTTCTTGGGGCTGGCCTTGGTGTTTGAGCAGGGTGTGTGCTGGCTGGCGCTGGTGCAGCCCTTTCCCCAGTTTTGGGAAGACTGAACATTGTGTTTCTGTCCTGCTGCAGGCTGCAGAGTTTGCTCAGCTCGTTGTTCTTTCCTTCCAAGCACGACGTGTTTCGTTGGTAGGGTTTTGATACTTGACTCTGACCCAGCTTGGCCGTGTACATGGATTAACAAGGTGCATTTTGCTTTTGTGTTCCTTTGCTTTTGAGTAGGTTCTCGAAGGGTAGTTCACAAAAACACCCTGACCTGGCTGCCTGTGCTGTCACTGTCCCCCTGGGGCAGGGACCTGCGTCGTGACTCGGTGTCGTGTGTGCAGGAAGGGCTGATTTTATAGAGCTGTGATGAAAACTTCTGAGTTTCCTACACTTTATTTCCTTTGGTTTTAGTTTGTATAATGCACAATGAACCTGTAAAAACTTATTTATTCAAGTGCACAAGGTGAGGAGGAGAAGGAGGATCCATTTAAGTAGAAATCAGGCTGGTCTGAGTTCAGGCCGGGCCAAGCACCAATTTAAAAAACTACAGTAGAAAGGGGATTGCAACAGCAAAATGACTGGAAAAAAATCACATTCAGGCTTTGGAAAACACCTCCCCACTGCCCCTGGTGCTCAGAGGGGCAACCCTGTCCTTAAATCCCTTCGAGTGCTCCCTGGTGAGTCTCCCACTGCAGCAGTCAGGCACTGGCAGGAGCCCCTGGGAGCCCCCCAGGGTCACAGAGCTGCTCTGGCTCTGGGGGCAGTGAGGTCCCTGGGCCCTCCTGGGCCCTCCTGGATCCAGCAGGGTTGGGAGTGTTTGGGGAGGGGCTCAGGGGCTGCTCCCTCCCTCTGCAGGGTTCAGCTCTGTGCCTCACCCTGGGCAGCCTTGGGGAGGTTGAGGAGCAGGTGCAGTTGTGCTGTGGATTCCTGGCTGTGTCTTCCATGGCAGCCTCTGTGCAGCCTCTGGGCTCTGGCTTGGCCTCCTTATCCTCTGGGAAGGGACTGAAAGCCCCTTGGGGGTATTTTGGGATTTCTGCTTTGTGTGGGACGGGGTGTGTCCTGCTGAGGGACTGGCAGCACAAGGAGAGCCTGGAGAAGGGCAGGAATGCTCAGAGGGGGAGAGGAACATCCAGTAGCTTCTCGTAGGAGCCAAACACAGTGAATGTCCTGGAATCCAGGAGCACAGTAACCCAGATGTTTTGCAGCTGGGAGTTGGGCAGCTCCAGCTTCTGCCCCAGCACACAGCAGAGTTCTGGGGCCTCTGGAGACTGTAAATGAGTGATTGCTGAAGGGGCAGCAGCCTTAATTAATTTCCTAATTACCTCTCCCCCATCATTTATATCTCTGGTGAAAGAGAGAGAGGAGGAAGTTCAAGTAGAAGCTTTTCATCTCCCTGCTTTGATCAGATGCTTTCCTGCAGAGGGACCAGGATTTGGTGCCCCTTGGAGCTCTTGTGCCTCCCTTCACCTCCAACCACAGAAATCCAGGAAGAAAACTCAGCTGCCATCCCTGTCCTGGCTTGGGTGGTGCCCAAGGCACTCCCAGGATTCCTGCTGGAGAAGGAACCAACCCACAGATCCCATGGAACCCTCTGTGCTCTGCTCCAGGCCTGGGTCACCTGTGTCACCTGTGTCACCCTCCCTGCTGGCACCTGACACTCCCTGCATGGTGGGAATGATGTGCTCTGCATCCAGCAGCTCTGGGGAGCCAGGCTGAGCTGTCACAGGTCAGGGTGGCCTGGCCACTGTCACCTCACAGCTGGACTCACTGATCTGAAAGATCTTTTCCAACCTGAACAATTCTGTGATTCCAGGACCCTTTGGAGCAAAGGCTTTGGGGGAGGAGTTTGTCCCCTGCTCTGTGCTGGGTGCCATGGAAAAGCAAAGCCTGTCTGTGCCTCAGTGTCACCTTTGTCACTGCCTTGGTGGCCAGCCAGTGCCCAAGGCAGGGCTGGCTCAGGAGCAGCCTCAGGAATGGGCAGCACAGCCCCTGGAGCTCAGCACTCACCTGTGCCTGAGCCACTGCCACCCCCCAGGAGTTGTGACTCTGTGACTCTCCAGACACACCCAGGAGGGGAAGCAGACCCAGGAGTGAATCTTTGGGGTTCCTGGGAGGGGATCCAGTCTGCCTGAGCCTCAGCCTCCCCCTGCCTGCTGCCATCCCAGTGCCCTCTGTTCCCACCCTGGGGGGATCTGGAGCTGCTCCAGCCTTGCTGGTGTCCCCCCCACCCCAGGCCCTGCGCTGCAACTGCTGCTGGTTGTGATTCCCAGGTTGTGCTTCCAGAGGGGGCCTGCTCAGCACTGAGGGAAGCCAAGGGGACACTTTGGGGCCGGTGCCTCAGCACTGGCTGAGCTGGGAGATTTTTGCCAAGAGATTCCTGGTTTTGTCTTCCCTCTCCCTGACCTTTTATTGCTTTGCCATGAGCTGGGGCAAGTTCAACTTAAAATCTTGGACTCACAGAACATCCTGAGTTGGAAGGGACCTGGAGACTCCTGGAGTCCAGCTCCTGGCCAGCCTCTTGCTGCTCTGTCTGCACATTGGGAAGAGCTCTCACCTGGCTGGAGGCAGACCTTGGATCCATGTGGCCACAGCTGTGACCCCACTGCTGGAACACTGAGCCAGGAGCTGAAACCTGTTTGCAATAATTGAAGATCCTCTGGAGCAATCAAAGCCAAACAGTTCTAAAAAAGAGAATTTCTGCTGCTGGTGCTGGGTCCAGTCCTTCTGGGGCTGTCACACCATTCCCCCTCCTCCAGGCCCCTGCTGCCAGCAAAGGACTCGCCAGGAAGCAAAAACACATCTTGGAGCAAGCCTGCTGCCAAAAAAATGGAACTTCCTGAGTGCTGTGCTGAGGAAAACCTGTCCCTGCTGCTGAATGTCAGCCTTGAGGAACAAGGCTTGCGTGGGCTCTTCCTTCCTTGGGCATTTGCCACCTCTGGCTCCCCTGGGACCCACAGTGCTGGGAGGGCTCCAAAGGCACTGCACCTAAATTTGGGATTTGCTGCAGATGAGTAATTCAGCAGCAATTCTTCTTCCATCAGCCAGGGGTGTGGAGACACCCAGCAGCTGGATTGCTGAGGGAGAGAGTGGGAAAGCATTGCTGAGGATGTGGAGGCTGGATCTGAGCTGGTGTAGGGGATAAAGGGGCTTGGAGGTGTCCCTCCATCCCCTCTAGGCTTGGCACAAACGAGGCTGTTCCCTGCAGGAAGGCGTGGATCAGTCTGGACAACCAGGGAGCATCTTCACCTCCCTTCAGTTGTGGATGCAGTGGGAGAGAGGAGGAGGAGGGCAGCAGCTTTTGGGGAGCAGCAGGGAGTGCAGCACCTCCTCACTGTCCTGGCATCTCCAGTTCCTTCTGATCACCAGGAATTTGTGTCTCCTCCACCACACAGATCAGAAATTCTTGTGCTTCCATCTCTTTACCTTCCTTGCTGTTGGGGCAGCACTTTATCTTCCAGTTCAGGCTCTGTGCTCCCTCTGCTCCTGGCTGGGGTTGGGCTCTGGGCTCAGCCTGGCACGGGAAGTGGGATTCCCCCTCATTGCTGGGATCAGGCTGAGCTTGGAGGGTCTGAGTCTGGGGTCACAGCCACAGTCCCTGAGGTCCTGCAGGCAGGAAGGTGACATCACTTGCTCATGAATGGATTTACTCATCTCTTTTTGAATCCAGAGATTCCAAATCCCCAGGACTTGACACTCCTTAGTGTGAAACTCGCCCAGCTCTGGGTCACACTCAGTTCAGCTGAGTCACTGTCTTCTTTCTTCAGTCAAATTTATCCTTGAGGAAGTCACTTGAGCAATTGCAGCCTGGGAGTGAAGAGGTTTCCAGTCTGATCAGCTCTTCCATCCCACCTGGAAACGTGTCCAGCTTTGCTCCAGGGCTGCTTGGGGCTGTGTCCTGCCCTCACCCCTGGGGACAGGTTTCCTTCTGAGACGTGTGCTGGGGTCACTTCAGCCTTCTTTGGGGTTGGACTAAATGACCTTTATTGGTGCTTTCCAATCCTCCCAAACTGTTCTGATTCTGTTCAGACATATCTGGGAGGAGATGGGTGAGAGCCAGACCTGCCTCACCTGCTGCTCCTGCACCTTCACCCAGCTCTGTGGGGTACCACAGCTCAGGTGCTCCCCAGCACAGTGAATTTACTGCCTGGGGTCCTTGTTTCCATCTCAGCCTGGGCTGCCCCTTCCAGGTCCTTTCCTGTGGCCGTGGGCAGGCAGCCTGGGGTTTGCTTCTTGCTGGGGTTGTGTGTTCAGGAAGCAGCATCTGCTACCAGTGGATATTTTTCCACTTGGAAGAGAGTCCAGGTGACAGGGGGGGTGCCACCTGTGGCCCCAGGATGCTCTGGCCCCCTGCCCTGCTCCAGCTGACTGGGACTCCCAGTGCTGGGAGCTGCTCTCAGGCTGCTGCTGGGGATTCCCCTCCCTGCTCAGCCCTCCCTGGGCCCTTCCTTCCCTCCTTAGCAGGGCTGGAGCTCCCCTGAGCCCTGGGGCCACCTGCAGTGCCTGGCCCAAGGTCACTGTCCCCAGGAGCTGCTCCTGGAGCTGCCATTCCCAGGGTCTGGGCTCTCCTGTCACTGGTGCTGAGGTGACACACTCGGTCACGTCCTGTGTGACCCCTTTGATTTTGGTGCTGGAATTCTCCCTCTGCTCCAGGCCCTGCAAACCTGAGGGGTCTCTGTGTGTTTTGTCCTGGATAACTCCACCCTGGAACGATCCCAACTCCCAGGGCTGGCTGTCATGGAAAATTCTGCTTTTCTTGTTTAGCCTGAGCCAAAAGCCCAGAGGGGATTCAGGACTGGGAGCAGGGGAGGGCCCTGGGCAGGGCTGTGAACCCAAAATGCTTTTGGGGAGCAGAAACTTCACAGTGTTTTTGTGAACTATCTTTGCAGCACTGAGGAAAAATCACAGGAATTGGAGTTTTGGGAGTACAGAAGTGCAGTCAGTGTATGAATATTTGAAGTCTTACTGGTTTTAAAGTTTTTTTTTTTTTTTTTTCCCTCCATTTTCCGCTCCATTTGCGGATCAGGTTTTCACTAGAAGCTGTTTCAAAATGTTGCTGTGCCATATTTTATTTATCCTTATACATTATAAATATATAAATATATATTTAGACTAAATATTGCATTGAAAGATGCTGTTATTGGGAACTTCAGGGTTTGAACCCGAGACAGAAAAATTGGGAAATAATTCTCCAGTGTTTTTACTGTTTGGGACCTTCTTCCTGAAGAGGATCCTTGAGTTCTTTATGGTGTAAAAACAAAATCTCATCTGAAAATTCCAAGTTTGACAATGCTAACCCTGAAGTTCTCAGGTTTGTGATCCTTTGGTTTTCTCGAGGTACATCTGGTTGCTTTTCTGGTGCAGTCAAATAATTTTTTAAAAGGTTTTGTCTCTGGAGTTATTGAGGAAAAGGTGGAATGGGTTGATCCATCCTGCTTGGCTTTTTTAACCTATTAATCTTTGAAGTGATCAATTTCCAATTAAAACCCAACTTTTTAGGTCTCTGTTCTACTTAAACTTTTTAGGAGTGAGAGCCTGCCCTCGCTGAGTGGGACTTGGATGGGGAAAGCAGTAGATGATGAGGTTGCTGTTGCTCAGGAATTGATTAGTAAACTTTTAACTACTAATAAAAATCCATTTTTCAATGGATTTTTAGAAAAACCCATTTTCTTAGGACAGTGGTATGGGATGTTTCCTAGTGAATAGGAATTAGTTTATATAGTTTAGCCTATTAAACTGAATTATTTAAAATTCAAACTTCCCCTAATTTATCTTTTTTTTTGTTGTTTTGTTTTGTTTTTTTGGTTGGTTTGTTTTTGGATTTTTTTTTTATACTGGTAAGTTGTTCTGTCATTCCTTTCATTCCTGCCTAGCAGTAGTGTGAATTCTGGTGTGTATATATGTATGTATAATATATATATTTCCACCCAGCCTTTCTAATTCTCCACAATGTAAGAGTTAGGTTTTGCTCCCCTCCCTCCACTTAATTTCTTGTGTCTCCCTTGATTTGTAATTGAAACGATGCTTTGAAGTTGTCTTTATATTAAAGTGTCTGTATTTTAATACACCGAGCTCGTGTGGACTTTCACTGCCTCAGCAGTCACAGGGAAATGGGATCTGGGGCTTTTGTGGGGATCCCTGAACCAGGCAGCACCTTCAGCTCTGGGGTTTGGGGATTGGGGATCCTGTGCTGGCACTGGGGAGGGACAGCAGGGCCTGGGGACAGCTCTGGGCCCATCAAGGGATACTGAGGGGCTGGAGCAGGTCCAGAGCAGGGAACAGAGCTGGGGAAGGGTCTGGAGCACCAGGAGAGGCTGAGGGAGCTGGGAAGGGGCTCAGCCTGGAGCAAAGGAGGCTCAGGGGGGACCTTGTGGCTCTGCACAGCTCCTGACAGGAGGGGACAGCCAGGGGTCGGGCTGTGCTCCAGGGAACAGGGACAGGAGGAGAGGGAATGGCCTCAGGCTGGGCCAGGGGAGATTTAGGTTGGAAATTGGGAAAATTTCCTCACTGAAAGGAAGGAGCTGCCCAGGGCACTTCTGGAGTCACCAGCCCCAGGAGCATTGGAACAAAGTGTGGATGTGGCTCCTGGGGACACAGGGCAGTGGTGGCCATGGCAGTGCTGGCTCATGGTTGGACTCGATTTTTTAGAGGTCTTTTCCAACCTAAACAATTCCATGATTCCCAGCCCATCCAAGCTTTGTTCCCTTTTAGCCAGCGGTGGCACCAGTGCACCAACCCCACTGGCAGCCAGGGCACTGCTTAAACCTCGGAGCTGGAGGCCACAAACACTTCCCGAGCCAAGTCCCTGTAGGATTTAAAAGGAGACACAGCCCCAGCTTCACCCAGAGCCCCCAGCCCCTGGCTCTGCCTGACCCAGCTCCTCTTCCTACACAGGTTTGGCACCTGCCCCTGGCCTGGCTCCAGGACCAAAACCAGTTGGATTAGCTGACCTTTAAA
Source organism: Haemorhous mexicanus (assembly GCF_027477595.1). NCBI lineage: Eukaryota > Metazoa > Chordata > Aves > Passeriformes > Fringillidae > Haemorhous > Haemorhous mexicanus. The sequence continues at coordinate 3,106,666 of NC_082369.1, forward strand.
TGTTCCTTCCAACCCAGAATAGTCTCTGATTGTCTGAAAAAGCCTCCCCAAAGCCCCTGGTGGAGCCATCCCCAGCTGGGTCCTGAGCAGGAACCACCCCTGGTATCCCTGGGCAGGCCCTGGGCTGCCTCCAGCCACCCCTCCCAGGGAGGCTGTGGTGTTGTAGAACAGTTGTGACCACCACAAAGATTAAAACAGGATTTATTGGGAATGTTCACTGTACAACACAGAAATGGCTCTCAGGGAGCCTGGAGCTGGCTCCAGCTGAAACACAAGCAAAGTCATCAGAACGTGAAAAATGAACAATTGTAAGTCACCAGCAGTTGATGCAAATTTCAAAGTGTCTACAAAGTACCAACCTCCCTCCCTAAACCCCACCCGGTGTCCCAGCCCTGCCCTACAATGGATCTGAGTCCCTGGGCCTGGCCTGGCCCTGGCAACTCTTCACAGCTTTGTTGTACATTCAGTTAAGAAATGTCATTGGTGATGAACATTCAGATCAGTGTTGGGCTTTGCTCTTGCTCACCCAACTGTTCCCTGGAACAGCAAATAAAACGCCCATTTTCTGCACAGTGACACTGGAGGGTGGCAGCTGCACCTGGGGAAAGGTGTCCTGCAAGGCACAGGTGACACATTTGCTACAGTGGTGGCAGGCCCAGCTGAGAACTCCGCTCTGGTTTGTAAAAATGCAGGCTGGGCAGGATTAAAATGCCCTGTGGAGTCATCCAAGGACACTGATTCCCTAAAGCACAGCTCCTGTGTGTTCCTGCTCTTAATCCCTCACTGCTGCTTCCCCTGGAGCTGCCATCTGTCTGCAACCCCCCCTGGATTCTGCTCCCTCCCTGCTGCCCTCAGCTGATCCTACAGGGCAGCTGCCCCTCTGCTGATTTTGGTAATTTCTGGAGCAAGCACCTGGAATGATTCAAGGGAAAAGGAAAAACCTCAGCTTTGAGATCAAAACTAAAGCATCAGTGACAGGTGTCACTGCTGGTACTCAGCTGCATGAGGTAAAGAGGGAACACCAGGATACCAAAGGCTGCAGTGTGGGCTCTGGTTTGGGCATTAACTCCCAGCCAAGGACAAAAAGACCCCAAAATTCCTTTCAAGCCCAGCTCAGAGGCTGCTCCACCCCCTCCCTGGGCTGGGCAGGTGGTGGGAACAACGCCCAGAGCTGCAGCTCCCCAAGGCCAGGCCAAGCCCCCGCCCTGCCCCAGCCCCAGCCCCGTTCCTGCTGCCAGCAGCCTCTGACAGTGACTCCTGGGACCTTCCCAGGGGCCTTTCCTGGGAGTTTTCCCGGGCTGGTTCCAGGGAAGATGCTCAGGCAGTCAAGAATCTGGGTCTGCTGCAGCCCTGGGTGTGGGGAGTGTCCTCCAACCCTCATGTCTGGGCAGTTTTCCTTGGTGCAGCCAGAGCCAGGGCTGATCCTATGGGGATGTTGTTCCTAATCCTTATCTCCTCCCTGCAGGAGCTCCAGGACAGGCAGCCCTGGTTCCCTGGCAGCTCACTGTGACCTTGGCACAGGTTTTTGGTCTGTCCCTTTGGACAAAGGGGACACACAGAGGGGAGAAAAGCTGCAGCAGTGGCTCAGGGAATGAAGGGTTAATGCCTGGCTGAGCAGGTGCATGTCCTGCAGCTCCATCCTCCAGCCAAAGGGAGCAGCTCCTGCCTTTGCCAGCTTCTCCATCTGCCTCTGCTCCCTGGGAAGCTGGATCACTGCAGAGCTCTGCAGGCAGGCAGGATCACACAGGGATCTCTCCCTGTCTTTGTTCCCTCGTGCTCTGCAGCTTTGCTCTTTTGGGTGGGCTTATCCAGCCCCCAGGAACTGCAGCACCTGCCCAGGGGAGGGAAAAGAAGACCCCAAAAAGGCCATGGCTGCACAGGGCTGCAGATGCCCCTCTCCATCAGCTGGAGCTGGGGCTGAGCTGGAGGAATTCCCACTCCTCCCCAGAGGGCAGGAGGGGGTTAATTTGGAGCCCAGAAATGCACCAGTCACATCCTCTTAAAGCCCTGGGCTGGCTCCTGGGAGCCTGCAGGAGGATCCTGAGCCAGGGAAGCTGAGCAGAAAGGTGGAGCTGGCCTGGGTGGCCCCAGCATGGCCTGGAGGAGCTGGGAGCTCTGTCAGCCCCTGCCTCTGCCCACCCCAGGGCTGGGGGCTCTGCTCCCACTGCAGCACCCACAGAGCAGCTCAGCCCCCCCAGCTGGGGCACTGGGAATGTGCAACGAATTCCTTTAAAAAAATACAAAATGATTGGGGTAATAAATAAAAAAGTCACGTGGTCAGTGTGGGGAGCTGCTGTGGAGGCAGCTGCAGCAGGTGAGGGTTACTGCCTGTGTGCTCCCAGCTGGAAACGAGCTTCCTCAGAGATTCCATACTGCTCCAGGGGGTCCTGTGGGGAGCACAGGGAGGCACCGGTGAGATGCAGAGAAAGCCCAGCAGCCCTTGGCACACACAGGACACAGCAGGGAGCCAAGGCCCAGGGGAGCCACAGCCACCTCCCTCCCTGGAGCTGGGATGCTCCTGGCACCTGGCAGGGGTGAGCAGCATCTCCACCCATGGATCTGCCCAGGGTGATGTGAACTGCTCCAGAGAGCCCCTGGGAGGCCAGGCCAGCTCTGGACCTGCCCAGCTCCAAGCCTTTGGCCACTCCAGCACCAGAACGTGTGCAGCAGGGTTGGAGTGAGCACCCAGGGCAAGGTGCTCAGGTCTGGCTGTGGAGACCATGGCTTCCTATGGGATCTGGGATCTCCTTCCCACACACAGCCTGGGCAGGACTGGCAGCAACAGCCCCTGCTGCCACCCCAAGCCATCAGTCACACCTGAGCAGTGCCCTGCAGGGCCTCACTCACCTTCCCTGTCATCTTCTGGATCTCGTTCCTGTAGAAAATCAGGCTCCTCCTCAGGAACTCGTAGCTGCAAGACAGGAACAGAGCACGGGAAGGGCTGAGCAGAGAGGGATGTGGGCAAGTTTCAGATGCTATTTAGAGCTGGAGGGAAGCTTGTTTGGGAGGAGATAAGCACTGCCCTCCCAGTTCCTGATCCCAGAACACAGCCCAGAGCCCCCAGCACTGCCCTGGCTCTGAGGGCTCAGCCCACCTGGCTCTCCTGAGTGCCTCTACCCACTCCTGGCACTGCTCCTCCGTGGCACACTCGAAGCAGTATTTCCTCTCTGGCTCCTCGATGAAACCTGCCAAGGACAAGGAAAAGGCTCCAGGCACGTCCTGGCAGAGCTGCTGCTGCTCCCCTAACTCCCTCCCCACTCTGCCAGGCCACAATTAGCAGCTCTGTTAACTAAGATGAGCTGGGAATGAATCTGCCATCCCCACTTCCAGCCCCTCTCCCGTTCCCTGGGTGGCTCTGGGTGCCTGGAGCAGCTGCCCACAGCATTTCCCAGCTTACAGCAGCCAGAGACCTTGGGAAGGGCAACTTCCCAAACTGAGTGTGACCTGAACTGGACCAGCGTGGCCAGATCCAGGACTGACTCCCTGAGGCCCCTTGCAAAGACACCAGGATTTAAATCCAAGTGGGAAACAGCCCTGAGAGAGGAACTGGGATACCTACAGGGAGCAGCCAACCAAGGAGTTAAACTGCACTGGGAGAAGGCCCTGAGGTGCCTTTGCTGGAGGCTTTTGGGAATGTGGCACTCACATGGCACTGCCACCATGGAGAGCAGGTCCTGGTGTCACTCCAGTTCTTGACCAGGACACAGCCAGGACATGCCCCCAGTTCCTGTCCCCAGCTCTGCTGAGCAGACCCTCAGGGCTGCTGCTGCCAAACACCTGGGGACGTGCTGTGGACACATCCCAGCACCAGGTACTGCTGGGTTTAACCCTGCTCAGGAATCCTCCCCCACCAGAGCTCCCAACATCCCTAAAGCCCCAAAATCCAGCACGTGGTGCTGTGGGCTCAGTGTGTTCAAGCTGTCTGAGGGCCCTTTGGAAGCACAGAGCAGAGCCACAGCTGTGCCTGGCAGCCAGGCCAAAAGATACAGGGATGGCCTTGGAGAAACATCCTGTTATTGTGGCCACATACCTCTGGCACAGGGGATGAAAGGCTGTTCCCAGGGGAGCTGGCCCAGCTGCAGCTGCACAAGGACACACAGAGGGGAGGATGGGGCTGGAGGAGCTTTATCTGAGCCTCTCTCCAGGGTGTTTTTGGGAAAATATGCAGCAGCACAGAGCAGATCTGTCAATAACCAAGCTCCCCCTGCCAGGGGTTGCACAGGCACTCAGGGGCCTGGCTGCTCTTAGTGCTGCTCTGCACGTGCAGCTGTGCAAACCCCACAGGCTGGGCCATGCAATATCCCTGAGATCTCCTCGGGATGGGCCATGGGCACAGTGAGGAACAGCTGGCAGCTGAGGAGGGGAAAGGCTGAGGAATTGGTAAAGCTGGAAAAGGCCTTTGAGATCATCAGGTCCAACCATCAGCCCAGCAGCACCAGGTCCACCCCTCACCCCTGTCCCCAGGTGCCACGGCCACAGATCTTCTGACCACTCGCAGGGATGGTGACTCCACCACTGCCCTGGGCAGCCTGTGCCAGTACTTCCAAACCTTTCTGGTGAGTACATTTTCCCCAATATCCAACCTAAACCTGCCCTGGGCACAACTGGAGGTCATTTCCTCTCGTCCTGTTCCCTGGGAGCAGAGCCTGACCCCACAGAGGGAGAGGAGAAGGGCTGGGGGCAGTGACCCCAGCGAGGAGGGGAAGGGCTGAGCTGAGCCCAGTGCCACCAGGGAAACAGGGAGAGCAGGAACTGAGCAGTCCAACATTTCCTTCCCCATGTGCCACCAGGGGAAAGCAAAGGCTGCACAGGCAGCACTCACTGATGGAGAAGACGTTCTCCTCCTCTTTGGTGATCTTGCAGTGCTCCAGCAGCAGAGCTCCAATGGGCTGGAAAACACAAGGAGAGAGGGTTTAACCCACAGAGCCCCCAACACCACAAGGGTTTAACCCACAGAGGCCCCAACACCACAAGGGTTTAACCCACAGTGCTTCCCTGCAGCCTTTAAAGCAACTTTTACAAGCTGGTGCTGCTTTTAAATAATTCAGTCTGATTGCTCCATATTTCACGTTCCTTTAATCAACCTTTTCATGCCTGTCTCACCTATAGCACTTTGCATTTGTTAATTAAGTGTTAATCACCTCTACTGGCTCAGATTCAGCCTGGTCTTTACCACTCTGTGATACCAGAGAAAAACTTTTGCTTTTAAGATCAAAGATGAAACATTTACTGTGACACCCAGAATAACCAACACTGAGCTGTGTAAGGGCTGTGCTGGAGCCTTGCAAGGGGTTAACAGTGTGAGCAGAACTGGAGCAGCTCAGGATGAACAAAAATCCACCTGGTACTACTCAGGGACGTGGGGACAGTGGGTGACACTGACCATGAACAAGAGCAACCACAGGAAATCCTTGTCCAAGTGAACCAAATTGTCAGAAGCAAATCAGACAGCAGGGAAGGGACTGAAAACCTGATTTATCTTGTATTTCATAGAATTTTTTGGGTTGGAAGAGATGGCAAAGCCCACCCAGTGTCACCCCTGCCATGGCAGGGACACCTCCCACTGTCCCAGGCTGCTCCCAGCCCTGTCCAGCCTGGCCTTGGGCACTGCCAGGGATCCAGGGGCAGCCCCAGCTGCTCTGGGCACCCTGGGCCAGGGCCTGCCCAGCCTCCCAGGGAACAATTCCTGCCCAAGATCCCATCCAGCCCTGCCCTCTGGCAGTGGGAGCCATTCCCTGGGTCCTGTCCCTCCATGCCTTGTCCCCAGTCCCTCTGCAGCTCTCCTGGAGCCCTGCTGAGCTGGTGGAAGAGGGAAGGTAGGCCCTGCTCCAGCTCTGTCCCTGCACCATTTTCCCAGCCCACACAATCCAGGCAGAGAAAAAGAAGAAAGGAGGAGGGAAACAAACCCCAGCCAGAGGCCCAATCCCTACCTCGGCCTCATCAGTGCGGAAGTAGAAGAGAAAATTCACCACGAGCTTCACCAGGCGCTTCTTCAGCACTGCAGGGACACGGGGGAGCAGGGCAGGGCTGAGGCACAGGGAGCAGAGGGCACCCTGCCAGCCCTCAGCATGGCACTGAGCCCACCAAAGCACCCCCTGCACCCACCCCAAACACTGCCTCGGGGTGACAAAGTGGCCTCAGGGTGACAGAGCCCCTGAGCAGCTCCTGGGCAGTCAGAGCTCCCAGCAGCAGCACAGGGCCTCAGGCACTCCAGGAAAAGCTCCAGATCCCAGGAGCCCTGCCTGGAGCTGCCAGCTTGGGTGTCATCTCCAGGGGACAAAGTCCAGCAGGTCCTCAGAGAAGGAAAGGCTCAGGACAAGGGAGTGAGTACAACACTCCAGGCTGGTTTGCAAGGGAATTTTGCTGGGAGATTTCAGGGAAGAGTTTCTTCCCCAGATCCCCTGGAAATGGCAAATCTCCCTGGCCCCAGCCCAACCCCAGAACCTCCCTCCACACCCAGACTGGACCCCATCACTTGTGCTCCCCATTCCCACACTCCAGCCCTCCCAGTCTGCCTGTCCCCAGTCCTGCCTCCCAGCACTCCCAGTGCTGCCCACCAACACAGCCAGTCCCACCCAGCCCCTGTGCCCAGTGCTGCCCACCAACACAGCCAGTCCCACCCAGCCCCTGTGCCCAGTGCTCCCAGTGCTGCCCACCAACACAGCCAGTCCCACCCACCCGCTGTGCCCAGTGCTCCCAGTGCTGCCCACCAACACAGCCAGTCCCACCCAGCCCCTGTGCCCAGTGCTCCCAGTGCTGCCCACCAACACAGCCAGTCCCACCCAGCCCCTGTGCCCAGTGCTCCCAGTGCTGCCCACCAACACAGCCAGTCCCACCCACCCGCTGTGCCCAGTGCTCCCAGTGCTGCCCACCAACACAGCCAGTCCCACCCAGCCCCTGTGCCCAGTGCTCCCAGTGCTGCCCACCAACACAGCCAGTCCCACCCAGCCCCTGTGCCCAGTGCTCCCAGTGCTGCCCACCAACACAGCCAGTCCCACCCACCCCCTGTGCCCAGTGCTCCCAGTGCTGCCCACCAACACAGCCAGTCCCACCCAGCCCCTGTGCCCAGTGCTCCCAGTGCTCCCAGTGCTGCCCACCAACACAGCCAGTCCCACCCACCCCCTGTGCCCAGCGCTCCCAGTGCTGCCCACCAACACAGCCAGTCCCACCCAGCCCCTGTGCCCAGTGCTCCCAGTGCTGCCCACCAACACAGCCAGTCCCACCCACCCCCTGTGCCCAGCGCTCCCAGTGCTGCCCACCAACACAGCCAGTCCCACCCAGCCCCTGTGCCCAGCGCTGCCCTGGTTTCCCAGCCTGGATCCTCCAGCACCCTCAATCCTCCCACCCAGCTCCCCCAGTCCCTCTCCAGCCTTACCCCCCAGTAACTCCAGTTGTCATTCTGCAGTCGGGGCCCCTCAAGTACCCCCAGTCCCTCCCTGGTCCTACTCCCAGTTTCCCCCTCGAGATTCTCCAGTTCCCTCAGCCCCACCATCCAGGACACCGAGCCTCTCTTTTCCAGTCCCTGCCCAGTATCCCCACTCCTGATTCTGCAGCCGGGGCACCTCAGGATCCCCCGGTCCTGACCCACCTTCACCTTCCTCCCCACACCACCCTCCAAGCTTACTCCCCCTCCACCTGCCTCCGCCAGTTCTCCCAGTCCTGAATCGATCCTAGCCCAGTTTCTCAATGGTGATTCCCCAGTACCTTCAGTCTCACCACTCCAGTTTTCCCAGGCCCTCCTCGCCCACTACTCCCACTTTCCCAGCCTGGATTCTCCAGCACCCCCAGCTCTCCCAGTCCCTCTCCCAGCCCTGATTCCCCACTCAGGGCCCCTCAGGTACCCCCCGTCCCGCCCCCCCCCAATCCTCCCAGTCCTGCCCTGCTCCCACCCCAGTAACTCCAGCCCTGACTCCCCACCCAGGCCCCTCCGCGGACTCCCGCTCACCGTTGCCCTTCTTGGGGACGCTCATGCGGATCTCGGCCGCTTTCTCGGCGGGCTGGCGGGCCAGGGACAGCAGCTCCCGCTCGTTGTAGCGCATGGCGGGCCCGCCCCGGCCCATGGCCCCGCCCGGGGCCGCCGCCAGCGCCGCCGGAAGCGCCCTCAGCGGCACCGGAAAGGGCCGTCAGCGGCACCGGAAGCGGACTCAGCGGCACCGGAAGCGGCCTCAGCGGCACCGGAAGCGGACTCAGCGGCACCGGAAGCGCTCGCAGGGCGGCGGGAGCCCGCATACGCCGGGGAGAGAGCGAGGCCGCGCGCAGGTACGGAGAGGGGAAACTGGGCAGGACTGGGGGAACTGGGGCTGGGAAACCGGGAGAGCTGGGTATGAAGGAACTGGGTAAGGAGGGACCGAGAGAACTGGGTGAGGAGGGACTGGGACTGCTGGGTAAGAAAGGGCTTGGAGAGCTGGCTGAGGAGGGACTGGGAGTGTAGGGTATGGAGGGACTGGGAGAACTGGGCGGCTTGGGTGGTGGGGCTGAGGGAGCTGGAGAATCATGAGTGGGAAACTGGGGGTAGGGCCAAGGCAGGGTTTGGGCTGCTGGGAGGATCAGCGAGGCAGGACTGGGGGCACCTGGGGCGCCTCGAGTGCAGAACTGGGATGGAGTTACTGGAAAAGTACTGGGGGAGCTGGGTGTCCTGGGTGGGAGGACTGGGGGTGCTGGGGAAACTGAGGATGCTGGAGAAGGAGGGACTAGGAGAACTCGGGTGGTGGGGCTGGGGCAACTGGAGAATGATGAGTGAGAAACTGGAGTAGGAGCAGAGCAGCACTGGGGATACTGGGAGCATCGGGAGGGCAGGACTGGGGTCCCTGGGTGCAGAATCAGGACTGGAGTTGCTGGAGGGAGACTGGGAGAACTGGGTGAGATGGGTGGGAGGACTGGGGGTACTGGAGAATCAGGATGGGGAAAATGGGGGTAGGAGTGGGAGGACCAGGAGAAGCAGGATTGGGGGTATTTGGGGGGGCCTCAACAGGAGAATCAGGACTGGAGTTAGAGGAGATGGACTGGGGAAGAGGCACTGGGAGAGCTGGGTGCTCTGGAAAATCCAGGCTGGAAAACCAGGGGTAGGATCAGGACAGGACTGGGAGAACTGGAGAATCGTGAGTGGGAAACTGGGGTAGGGCCAAGGGAGGACTGGGAGTATGGGGAGGATCAGAGGAGTGGGAGTCAGGGGGCCTTGACTGGAGAATCAGGACTGGAGCTACTGGGACTGGGGGAGAGACACTGGGAGAACTGGGTGCTCTGTGGGTTCCCCAAAGGTCTTTCCAGTGTTAGGGCTCTATGTGAGGAGGTTTGGGGGGGCTCTGGCCTTGCTGTGGGCAGGGGGGATTGCAGGACCCAGGTCACCTGGGGCTTGGGGACACTGCTCACAGCCCCTGACCTTGTTGGGGGGCTTGGGGGGCTCTGAGCCTCCCATGGTGGGAGGGTGGCCCAGGGCTTTGGGGGGTGGTGGGGGAGCAGCAGATCTGCTGGTGGACATGGGGGAGCTCTGGGGCTGTTGGTGCCTCAGGTGACGGAGGAAGGCTCCTGTTGGAGGTCTTGGGGGTTCTCTGGTGGGGCTGCTTGGCCTCGCTGGGGCCCAGCTGGGCTTGGGAGTGGCTGAGGAGATGGGAAGGGCTCCGGGGGGATTTTCTGGATCCTCTTGCTCTGCTTTCCTGAGTTGGTGGTGCCAGATGTGCTCCGTGTGGGATTGCATCCCATGGTGTGTGCCCGGGGCATGTCTGGGTGTCACCCCCATCCTCGCTGCTGGGGCTGAACACTCCTCTGGTTCAGTTATCACTTTCTTTTCCCAGACTGTCCGTTTCTGCGGGAGCTGAAGCCCAGGAATCCCCGCCATGGATTTCCAGCACCGGCCCGGGGGTAAAACGGGCAGCGGGGGCGTGGCCTCGGCCTCCGAGAGCAACCGCGACCGGCGGGAGCGGCTGCGGCAGCTGGCCCTGGAGACCATCGACATCAACAAGGTACAGGGAGCCCCCACAGCCCGGGGGACACGGTGCAGGGTCACAGCCGTGGCATCATGGGGTGGTTTGGGTTGAAAGGAGCATTAAAGCTCATCCAGGGACATCTGCAGCTATCTCAGGCTGCTCCGAGCCCTGTCCAGCCTGGCCTTGGACACTTCCAGGGATGCAGGGGCAGCCACAGCTGCTCTGGGAAATCTACACCAGGGCCTCTCCACCCTCACAGCCAAGAATTTCTTCCCAATATGCCATCTAAACCCATTCTTGGTCTATTTGAAGCCATTCCCCCTTGTCCTGTCCCCCCAGGCCCTTTTCCAAAGTTCCCCTCCAGCTCTCTTCGAGCCCCTTTAGGCTCCATGGTCACCCCAGAGCCTTTTTGTGTCCAGGCTGAGGTGTGGATTGGGTTTAAATACTTCTGTTTGTGGACAGGAGGGGGCTTGAATAGGGAATATTTGTGACAGAGTAACAAGGAGGTGCCAGCTCTTGTGTATCAATCTATTTCCAGTCTCCCCAGGGCTGGTTTGGGTTGTGGTGTTTCCTGCTGGATTCTGTCACCAGTGCACACAGCTGCTGTTGGTTCACTCTGTTTCCTCCTCCTAAGGCTCTCTTGTGCTGGTAATTTAAAATGTGAACTCAGCTACAGGATCCTGGGATTTCCTGAGCTGGGAGGGAACCTTAGGGATCATCAGCCCAGCCCCTGTCTCTGCACAGACACCCCAACAACCCCGTCCTGAGCAGCCCTGAGAACACTGTCCCAAAGCTCCTGGAGCTCTGTCCTTGGACTGGGTCCATTCCCTGGGGAGCCTGGGCAGTGCCCAGCAGCCTCAGGGAGAAGAATCACTTTCTCCAGTGCAGAACTCTGCAGTATTTTGGTTATTCTCCTGCTTTGCCAATGGATTTTGCTCATAACTTCTCCATCATTCTTTTCCCAGGACCCCTATTTTATGAAAAATCATCTGGGCTCCTACGAGTGCAAGCTTTGCCTGACGCTCCACAACAATGAGGTGAGGGGAGCACCTGCCTGTCCTGATCCCAGCAGCAGCAACTTGGGAATTACAGGAGCTTCAGCACCTGGGCAGTGACTGCTGAGATGTGAGGGATGGTATCTGGGTTTGAACAGACAGGTGTCTGCTCAGGAAGGCAGGAGCCTTCCCTGAAATGGAAAATGTAAACTCCCTCCCTCTGAATTGTTATAAATTTGAAATTTAGGGTCTCTCAGGCAAAGATATGGGAGCAGGAATAACAAGGGAAGAAAATAAAAAGGAAAATAAACAATGCAGTAATACAAACCAACACTGCCAGAGTCAGAGCAGGCCGTGCCCACTGTGGGTCAGGGTGGTGGCACAGCCCCATCCCAGGGGGGCTCAGGGTGGTGGCACAGCCCCATTCCAGGGGGGCTCAGGGTGGTGGCACAGTCCCATCCCAGGGGGCTCAGGGTGGTGGCACAGTCCCATCCCAGGGTGGCTCAGGGTGGTGGCACAGTCCCATCCCAGGGGGGCTCAGGGTGGTGGCACAGTCCCATCCCAGGGGGGCTCAGGGTGGTGGCACAGTCCCATCCCAGGGGGGCTCAGCCCTCCTGCAGTGCCAGCTGTGGTTCTGCTGGAGCAGGGATCCTGCACAAGGGGGGAGTTTTCCTCTGAAGGTCCAATGGAAAAGGCAGCTGCTCCTCTGGGAATGCAGTGGAAAGGCTGTTCTGGTATCCCAGAGTCTCAGATTGTATCCAGGTAGGAATGCTTGGCTCCTCCCCTGGGCGGAGCATCTCCCATGGGATGGTGGAATTTGATCAGCCCTGCAGGGACACTCCCTGGCCATGGACAGCAGAGATCTCCTGGAGGGAGGATTGGCTGTGGGAGAGACAAAGAAAACTGCCCCATGGACAGGAGAGAACTGCCCCAGCTCTGACAGATGGGAATAGAACACACATTGCCTTGCAGTCTAGGACAGGTGCTTAAACCTGACACAGTGTGAGCTGTGATTTTGTTGAGGAGTGTAGTTTTCTTCTGAAGGTTCAGTAGTAGTGTAGATGAGCTTGGCCTTTTTCTGAGAATCTAGTAAAAAAGAAAGCTGTTCTTCTTACAATCTAGTAGAGAAACTTTGCTTCTAGTGTTCTAGATCTCAGATTATATCTAAGTAAGAATGCTTAGCTCCTCCTCTGAGCAGGACATCTCTCAATGAGATGATGTAATTTTATCAGTTATGTAGTGAGATTCATAACAAAAGATCTCTCCCCAGAGGGAAGATCAGTTGTAGAAGAGATAAAGTAAACTGCCCAATTAAGAAAAAATGGCTGCCCCACTTCTAACATATAAGAAATAAAACACACACATATCTTAGAACCCAAGACAGTATGACAGCTGAGCAGCTGAGAGCAATCTGCACTTTTGGAGTGAGATTCCTCTGTGCTGAGGATTAAAACACCCTTCTCAGGGAGTGATGCAATCACCCTGTGACAGGAATGTTCCAGTCATGGCTTCATTTAACTTCTATCCTGGTTTTTGTTTCAGGGGAGTTACTTAGCACATACCCAGGGGAAGAAGCATCAGACCAATTTGTAAGTTATCCTCTACCATAACTTCATTCTCCATTACTGAAGCACTTTAATGTTCTGATGTTGGGTGTCTGTAGTTGTTTAACTTCATTGCACTCTGCTTGATTGTTCTTTTTCTGTGGTCCCTCATGCAGCCAGGAGGCACAGCCTGGATCTGCTTGAAAAATGGTGCTGAAGATCTCCCTTTTAAGCTAAAGTTCAAATCCACTTGTGAAATTGCTGAAGGAAGAGGGAGAAAGAGTTTTAAAGGCAAATTGTCTGAGTCTAGTTAGAAGGCCCTCCTGCCAGCCTACTAGAGCTCCAGGAGCATTTGGACAATGGTCTCAGGGATGCTCAGGGTGGGATTGTTGAGGTGTGTGTGCAGGGCCAGGGGTTGCATTTGATGATCCCTGTGGGTCCTTCCAACTCAGGAGATTCCAAGATTCTGTAATCTGGATTTGTCAATACAGGTTTGGAGAAGTTTGTAAGTTTTGTTTTAAGGAATCCAGTTTGCTTTGCTTGATCTGTGGGTTTGGCTTTCTTTTTGCTTTTTCTTTTTTTTTTTTTTTTTATGTTGATTTCAAGAATTAAAGTCTTCTCAAGTCCATCTGTGGAGCCTGGCCTCAAGGTCATGGTGAGGGTGGATCAGATGGTTGAGTGGCAGCCTTTAGCTAGGGGGAGGATGATTCCTGTGGAATGCTGTGCTGAGGGATTCAAACTGCTCCTGGGTTTCCTTTAGAAAGAAGGGCAGGTAACCCTTAAATTCTGAATGAATCCCCAGGGCCCGACGAGCTGCCAAGGAAGCCAAGGAAGCCCCTGCCCAGCCTGCCCCAGAGAAGGTCAAAGTGGAAGTGAAGAAATTTGTGAAAATTGGGCGCCCAGGCTACAAAGGTGAGTCGGGGTGGCCAGGAGGTCCCTGATGGGCAGTCCCTGCCTGGTGGGATGTGAATTATTCATTAGTCTTTTGAGCAGCTCTGCCCATGAATAAGATATGGGCCCTTTCCTGGAGTCTTTTTATTGTTTAAATTGCTCATGGAACATCTCTTTATGGCTGACAGGCAGGAAGAACCATTTCAATGATAGATGGGTGTGTCTCAGGCTGCCAGGGAGATGATGGCATTTCATCTCCTCCTTCTCTTGTGCTGCAGCACCTTTCATTAATGCTGTAAATCACTCACTCCATGCAGAACTCATGGGTTTTTTTCTGTTTTTCATGGTTTTTTGGCCTTCAGTACAAAATTTGGCTTTTTAATCTCACCAGTGCTTTGCCCCACAGCAGCTGAGCTCCATTAGAATAGAATCATGGAATAATTTAGGTTGGAAAATACCTTTAAGACCATCGAGTCCAACAGTAAACTTAGCACTGCCAAGGCCACAACTAAACCATGTTCCCAGGTGCCACATGCACAGGTGTTCTAACACTTCCAGGGGTGGTGATTCCTGGACAGCTCCTTCCAATGCTTTACAGCCCTTTCAGGGAAGGAGTTTTCCCAATATCCAGCTAAAATCTGCCACAGCTCGTGGCTGTTCCCTCTCCTCCTGTTCCCTGGGAGCAGAGCCTGACACCCCCAGCTGCCTCCTCCTGTCAGGAGCTGTGCAGAGCCACAAGGTCCCCTCTGAGCCTCCTTTGCTCCAGGCTGAGCCCCTTTCCCAGCTCCCTCAGCCTCTCCTGGAGTTCCAGACCCCTTCCCAGCTCTGTTCCCTTCCCTGGACATGCTCCAGCCCCTCAGTGTCATTCTTGGGGTGAGGGGCCCAAACCTGCCCATGGCAGTGACACAATCCCAGAATGGTTTGGGTTGGGAGGGAACTTAGGGATCATCCAGTGCCACCCCTGCCATGGCAGGGACACCTTCCACTGTCCCAGGCTGCTCCCAGCCCTGTCCAGCCTGGCCTTGGGCACTGCCAGGGATCCAGGGGCAGCCCCAGCTGCTCTGGGCACCCTGTGCCAGGGCCTGCCCAGCCTCACAGAAGTAGCTTTGATTAAAGATAATGTGACATTTTGTTTGATAAACAGGAGAAAAATCTTGTCATATTTGATTGTTGGAAACTTTGTGTGTTTCCCAGGGCAGATTAATGCTGCTCTCACCCTGCTGGGGCATGTTCTCACCTTTCTTTTTTCTTTTTTACAGTGACCAAACAGAGAGACCCAGAAACAGGCCAGCAGAGTCTTCTCTTCCAGGTAAGGGCGGGGTTCAAACTCTCCTCAGGGTTTGCCAGGTAGCACTGCTGCTAAATGAGCAGTTCTTTGCAGGATCCATGAAATCAATAATAATAAGGAGGCCTTATCTTCCTAGTGCTGCAGCTGATTGTGTTGAGCAAATCCCTGAGCTCAGCTCTCAGGCTGTGTAGTGAGAGAGGAATGTGGAGTCTGAGGAGGAATGAGATGAGAATCACAGGAGGGTTTGGGCTGGAAGGGACCTTAAAAATGATCTATTTCCATCCCCCTGCCATGGGCAGGGACACCTTCCATGAGACCAGGTTGCTCTAACCCTGGCCTTGGACATTCCCAGGGATGGAGCAGCCACCACTTCTTTGGACAACCTACACCAGGCCCTCCCACCCATCACAGGGAACAATTCCTTCCCAACGTGTCTCCTAAATTTCCCCTAATTCAGTTTGGGGTCTTTAATCCCAAACCATTCTGGGATTCTCAGCCTTTCCTCTGCTCTTTGTTTCCTTTGCACTGGGGGTTGCTCTGGGTATGCTCCACACTGGGGGATGTGTTTGGTGGCCAAGAAGGCCAATGGCTCCTGGCCTGCATCAGGAATTGTGTGGCCAGCAGGAGCAGGGAGGTCATCCTTCCCCTGTACTCGGTGCTGGTGCGGGCACACCTTGGGTGCTGTGTCCAGTTCTGGCCCCTCAGTTTAGGAAGGATGTTGAGATGCTTGAGCTTGTCCAGAGGAGGGCAACAAGGCTGGTGAGGGGCTGGGAATGCTTGAAGGAGCTGGGGCTGTTTAGCCTGGAGAAGAGGGGGCTCAGATGTGACCTTATTGCTCTCTACAACTCCCTGAAGGGAGGTTGGAGCCAGGTGGGGTCGGTCTCTTCCACCAGGCAGCACTGACAGAACCAGAGGACACAGTCTCAAGCTACGGTAGGGAAGGGATAGGTTGGATATTAGGAAGAAATTTTTCACTGAAAGAATAATAAAGTACTGGAATGCTCTTCCCAGGGAGGTGGTAGAATCACCATCTCTGGATGTGTTTAAAAAAAGACTGGACATGGCACTTGGTGCTATGGTCTAGGTGAGGTGTTAGGGCATAAGTTGGACTCAATGATCTCAGAGGTCTCTTCCAACCTCATTATTCTGTGATTCTGTGATTCTGAGCAGAGCTGGGGGTGCAGAGGAGGGGTTGTTTGTGATAGTGTTGGCAGGGGTCCCAGGACGAGGGAAGATATAAGAATCTTGACTCCATGTTTCAGAAGGTTGATTTATTATTTTATGACATATGTGATATTAAAAGAAAATGATATATTAAAACTATACTAAAAGAATAGAAGAAAGGATTTCATCAGAAGGCTAGCAAGGAATAGAAAGGAATGAATAACAAAAGCTCGTGGCTCTCAGAGAGTCCGAGCACCTGACTGTGATTGGCCATTAATTAGAAGCAACCAACGTGCACCAATCCCAGATGCACCTGTTGCATTCCACAGCAGCAGATAATTATTGTTTACATTTCATTTCTGAGGCCTCTCAGCTTCTCAGGAGAAAAAATCCTAAGGAAAGGATTTTTCATAAAATACGCCTGTGACAGAGGTCTCTTCCAACCTCATGATTCTGTGATTCTGAGCAGAGCTGGGGGTGCAGAGGAGGGGATGTTAATGCTGCCCTGCCCCCCCAGATCGATTACCCTGAGATAGCTGAGAGCATCATGCCCCGGCACCGCTTCATGTCGGCCTACGAGCAGCGCATCGAGCCCCCGGACCGGCGCTGGCAGTACCTGCTGATGGCAGCAGAGCCCTACGAGACCATCGCCTTCAAGGTGAGACCTGCCAGGGCAACCTGGGACACTGCCTGGCTTTGAGCAGCCAGGTGGCTGCTAAGGAGGGCAGCAGCCTCCCTGAAATGGGAATGTAAACCCCCTCCCTCTGAGTTAGTATAACTTTGAAATTAGGGAGCTCTCAGGCAAAGATGTGGGAGCAGGAATAACAGCTCTTTAGTAGGAAAATTAAAAATACAAATGCAACAGTACAAACAAACAAAACAAATGACTGCCAGAGTCAGAGCAGGCATTGTCCCCTGTGTGTCAGGGTGGTGGCACAGTCCCATCCCAGGGGGGCTCAGGGTGGTGGCACAGTCCCATCCCAGGGGGCTCAGGGTGGTGGCACAGTCCCATCCCAGGGGGGCTCAGGGTGGTGGCACAGTCCCATCCCAAGGGGGCTCAGCCCTCCTGCAGTGCCAGCTGTGGTTCTGCTGGAGCAGGGATCCTGCACAAGGGGGGAGTTTTCCTCTGCAGCTCCAGGGGTGCTGGAGATGGGCCTGCTCTCCCTCTGGGAATGCAGGGGAGCAGAAAGCTGCTCCTCTGGGAATGCAGTGGGCAAAGGCTGCTGTGCTGTTCCCAGGGCAGATTGGATCCAGGTAGGAATGCTTGGCTCCTCCCCTGGGCAGAGCATCTCCCCATGGGATGGTGGAATTTGATCAGCCCTGCAGGGACACTCAGTGGCCATGGACAGCAGAGATCTCCTGGAGGGAGGGTTGGCTGTGGGAGAGATAAAGAAAACTGCCCCATGAACAGAGGAGAACTGCTCCAGCTCTGACAGATGGGAATAGAGTCCCCCTATTTCCAATTTAGGATAGAGAGGAATCCTGGGAAAGCTGGGAGAGTTTCCTTCCTGCCTTTGCCAGGTCAAGGGAAGGGATTGTCCTGCTCTGCTCTGCTCTGCTCTGCACTGGGGTGGCCTCACCATCAGTGCTGTGTGTGGTCCCTGTGATGTGAGGAAGACACTGAGCCATTAGAGAGTGTCCAAAGGAGGGACACAGAGCTGGGGAAGGGTCTGAGGAAAAAAGAAGTTCATCAGCAAATCCCAAAGCCAAAGAGGACCCAGATGGAAATCAGCAGACATCCAGAGAACCAGACCAAGGTGCCCAAGCTGAGCTCTTCTAAGGCAGGAGCATCCCTTGGGATGTGCACAGCAACTGTTCCATGCATCACAGCAGATCTGGCTCATCTCAGGCCACTGCAGAAAGGGCCCTGGGGGTCCTGGTCAGTGGCAAGTTGGATCTGAGTCACTGCTGTGTCCTGGCAGCCCAAAGGGCCACCCTGTCCTGGGGGGCACCAGGCCCAGGGAGGGATTGTCCCACTCTGCTCTGCCCTGGGGCAGCCTCACCTCCAGTGCTGGGGGCACTTTGGGCACCACAAGATCAGAAGGATCCAAAGCTGTTGGAGAGTGCCCAAAGGAGAGACACAGAGCTGGGGAAGGGGCTGAGGAGCAGCTGAGGGCACTTGGCTCCTTCAGCTGGAGCACAGGAGACTGAGGGGAGGCTCCTGGGGGGCTGCAGCTCCTCCCCAGGGGAGGCACAGGGGCAGGGGCTGAGCTCTGGGACAGGGACAGGAGGCCAGGAAGGGCTGGAGCTGGGCCAGGGCTTGGCATGGAGCTCAGGGCAAGGTTCTTCCCTGTGAGGGTGCTGGGCACTGCCCAGGCTCCCCAGGGAATGGTCCCAAGGCTGCCAGAGCTCCAGGAGCTCTCAGGGCTGCTCAGGGTGGGGGTGTTGGGGTGGCTGTGCAGGGACAGGGGCTGGGCTGATCATCCTTGAGGGTCCCTTCCAAGTGAGGACATTCTGTAATTCCTGATGAACCCTCTGATGTCTGTGCTAACCCTCAGGGGTTAATGGAGTGGAAGGGGGGGTCAGGAGGACATGGCTGGAAGTCATTAAACCCCACTGAGGTTTGGTGGAGGACTCTGGCATGAAAACCAGACTGTGCTGAGCCCTGGGGAGCTCTGAATTCCCAGTGTCTGGCACAGACAGGAGCCTCCTGGGCTTCACTCCTCAGCCTCTGTGCAGATGTTCAGGGAGGGATTTTTGCTGGTTGTCCTTGACCGATAGGGAAGTAACTTAATTCTTTCCTGCCCCCACCTCTGTCTAATAACAGCCCTGCAAGGCCTGGAATAACTGTGCTTATCTCTCAGGCTCTGGGGCTAAAAAGGGCCTTTGAGCTAATCTGGTGCTGCTAAGAATAGCTCTGTGTTCTCTTTTGGTGCAGGTGCCAAGCAGAGAAATTGATAAAGCAGAGGGAAAGTTTTGGACTCACTGGAACAGAGAAACCAAACAGGTAACTGAGGTTTTGTAATGTCTGTCCTTAAGGAGAGCAGAGCAGCTTGAGAGAGTGACATCAGTTCTGTCCTGCTGCCTCTGCTGTTCAAATCTCCATTCCCTCAGTGCACCTGTACAGTGAGAGCTGACAGAGATCCTCCTGTGTGGGATCTCAGGGTTCAGTTTTTAGCAGCAGCAGCAGCAGGATGGGGCATAAATACCCAGAGAAAAGGAGGCTCCCAGGGAACCTTCTAGCTCTTACAGCTCCCTGACAGGAGGGTGCAGCCAGAGGGGGGTCAGGCTCTGCTCCCAAGGAACAGGAGAAGAGAGCAGAGGGAATGGCCTCAAGCTGTGCCAGGGGAGGTTTAGGTTGGATACTGGGAAAATTCCTTCACTGAAAGCATTGTCAGGCATTGGAACAGACTGCCTAGGCCAGTGGTGAAGTCACCACTCCTGAAAGTGTTCAAAAACGTGGATGTGGCATTTGTGGCCATGGTTTAGTGGTGAATGTGGTGCTGCTGCTGGGCTGATGGCTGGACTTGTTGATCTTAGGGTTAGGTTTGGCTTTTCCCAGCCTAATGATTCCATGATAAATGTGCAGCACCGTGTCCTCTCCCTGGCTCTGTGCCCTGTGTTCCCTGCACACACCTGCCTGAGAGAGCCTGGGACTGGGGCTGCTCCCCTGTATCTGGGGAGCAGTGCCTGGGGGGGTTCCCACCCTCACAGGAACCTCACTGCTCAGAGTCCAGAGGAGTTAAAATCTGAGGCAAGACTGGTGCCAGTCACAGATGCTGCCAGGGCTGGGACATGGGTGACAGGAGGGGCCTGAGCTGTGCTCTGAGGGGCAGAGAGCAGCTCCTGGGTGCTGGCAGAGCTGTCACCAGGGTGCTGGGCACTGCCCAGGCTCCCCAGGGAATGGTCCCAAGGCTGCCAGAGCTCCAGGAGCTCTCAGGGGTGCTCAGGGTGGGGGTGTTGGGGTGGCTGTGCAGGGACAGGGGCTGGGATCAATGATCCCTGAGGGTCCCTCCCAGCTCAGGGTGCTCCAGGATTCTGTCAATCCCTGATTAATTGTTCCCTTTTCTCTCCCATTCCCAGTTCTTCCTTCAATTCCACTTCAAGATGGAGAAGCCCCCAGCACCCCCCAACCTCCCCCCGGGGCCCCCGACCGTCAAGCGGCCGCCGCCCCCTCCCCTGATGAACGGGCTGCCCCCGCGGCCCCCCCTGCCCGACTCTATGCCCCCCCCTCCCCCTGGGGGCATGGCCCTGCCCCCCATGCCCCCCTCGGGGCCGGTGCCACCCCCCCCAGTGCCCCCCCAGCTGCCCCCAGCGCCCGGGGTGCCCCCCCCTGCTCCCCTGCCCCCCATGATGCGGCCGCCGCTCCCCACGGAGGGGCCGGGCACCATCCCCCCTCCCCCTCCCTCCAACTGAAGCCCCTCCTGGATTCCATCCCCTGGGATTTGTGTCTTTGTAACTGCAGCTCACTCCCTATTCAGGGAACAGATCCTTTTTGTACCTCTGGAAAGCTGACTGAACTCTGTAGGTTCATTAAAAGGTTTTTGCTTCTCCTTTTCCTCTGCTTTCCTGTGCTGCTGTGGCTTCGCTTTCCTCACCCCTTAGATACAGGAAACATTCCCAAGCTGGTTCTATTTTGGAAATTCTCCAAAGAGGAGGCAAAGGATTGGAAATCTCGAGGCATCTCCTTCCATCAGCTGTCTTGGCCTGAGGAATCCCCCTTAGGCTGCCTGAGTGTCCCATTAATTACCCCCCATTAATCAGTTTTGATTCAACCAAAGCCCTTCATCTCTCTTCATTCACTGAGGGGGACATGGAAGGGCTCCTGTTACTGATATTAAGTCTTAGTTTATTGTTGTAATTCATTAAGTGTCAGTACCATGGTGTAGCACCTGCTGTCTCATGATTTTATTGTGTGCCCTCCTCCCACTGACAGCTCTGTTCAGGCAAGTTTTTAGTTCTCTGTGGGTTTATTTATCCTGAATGTTTCCTTCCAGACATCACTTGGTTCCCATAAAAAAGCAGCACCAGCAGCAGTTCTGCCATCTGCCCTTTCCCAGGTTCCTGACCCTGAACTGGGAGGTCAGTGGGGGGTCCTGGGGGCTCAGTGGGTGAGGGCATGGCCAGGGCTGGGGTTCCTGACCAGTTCTGGTTGTTTGAGGGTCCACAGGAGCCCTGCAGCTGCACCCCCATGATGGGGGAATCAAAGCCTTCCTCTGCTGCTGGGCTGAGATGGTCCCAGTCAGTTAAAAATCCCAGACTGGTTTGATTGGGAGGGACATTAAATCCCATCCCATCCCACCCCTGCCATGGCAGGGACACCTCCCACTGTCCCAGGCTGCTCCCAGCCCTGTCCAGCCTGGCCTTGGGCACTGCCAGGGATCCAGGAGCAGCCCCAGCTGCTCTGGGCACCCTGGGCCAGGGCCTGCCCACCCTGCCAGGGAACAATTCCTGCCCAAGATCCCATCCAGCCCTGCCCTCTGGCAGTGGGAGCCATTCCCTGGGTCCTGTCCCTCCAGGCCTTGTCTCCAGTCCCTCTCCAGCTCTCCTGGAGCCCCTTCAGGCCCTGCCAGGGGCTCTGAACTCTCCCTGGAGCCTTCTCTTGTCCAGGGGAGCACCCCCAGCTCTCCCAGCCTGGCTCCAGCCCTGGAGCAGCTCCCTGGCCTTTGCCAGCCCCTGCAGAGGTGACCTCAGACTCCTCCAGGCCTCGCTGTGTCCATGTCCTGCTCCAGTTTGGGTGCTCCATCCTTTTCTGATGATCCTGAGCTCCAGACTGCAAATACTTGGAAACTCAGGGAAGGGTCTGGAACTTTTTTGTTGGGACATTTCCCCAAAGTCAGGAACTCTCTTGGGATGGGTTTCCAGGATGGTTTAGACAGGTGGCATTGGCAATTTCAGCTGTTCCAGTGGGGCTGGGCATCTCATGGAGGGAAAAGTCTTTACAATGGTGTGTGTGAGACTCTAAGGGAGGTACTGAGTGCTCAGAGTCCTCAGGCTGCTGCTGCCTCCTGTGATTCTCATTCCCAGGATGAAGCCCTTTCCAGGGCAGCCTGTTGAGCTGCAGGGTGAAGGTTTTCCAGCCAGAAGAAGGAATGCTTTCCATACATTTACTTACTTCAGCCCTTTATCTTCCCCTGTCCCCCTCCTCCTGCCCTGGCTCTCTCCTCTCCCGGTGTTTCAGTGCTGATGGGGTCGTACGTGCCAGTCCCCATGAGGATCCCATTCCAGACACTCATCCTCCTTTAGAAAACATCCAAAGTCAAGGCCGTGCATCCCTACGAGCGCGTGCAACAGCTTCGATCTTTGCACGTTTCCAAAACGAGCTGCAGACCCAAAAATAGAACAAAAAAAAGTTTCTTTGCCACCTCCCTCGCTGCTCCGCGGCGCGACAGCCCCGGGGCGGCTCAGGGGAGGTGGCTGTGCCTCGGCCACTCAAGGCCACCCGTGGTTAAAAGGGAGAGCTGTCCTCCCTCTTCCTGCCGAGGCTTGGGATCCTGAGCTGCTCCTGGGAAGAGCTGAGGTGGGACCATGAGCGCTCTCAGGAGGCTCCTGCTGTGCCTGGTGCTGCTGCTCCCCTCTGCAGCTCTGCCCAGGAAAGAGGGAAGGGATTCCCTGGTGGAGCTGAGCCTGCTGGAAGCAGAAGGGAGAGAGGTGGGAAATGGAAGTTCACAGGAGACACCCAGGTCCAGGAGGGCTGCTGCCACTCGCCTCTTCTCCAAGCCCGAGCCGGGAGCCAAATGCCCGCAGGGAGAGGCTGAGGAGGAGGGCCCGGGCTGGTCCCGCTCTAGCCCGCAGCCCTGGCCCCTCGGGGGCCTGGAAGGGCCCGTGTGCAGGGTGAGGATGGAGCAGGACGGGACCGGCCCGAGGCAGCTGGAGGTGGTGGGAGTGCTCAGCCACTACGAGAGCAGCTTCATCAAACTGCTGAGGCGGCGCCGGAGCTGGGACGGGAACTTCCCGGGGACCTTCGGGCTGTGCCGGCCCGGGGAGGCCGGGGCTGCTCCCCATCCCCTCCAGAGGATCCACGAGCACGTGCTGGAGCCGGGGCTGGAGAGATTCCTGGTCCTGCACCTGGAGGAAGGTTGGTGGGAGAGCCCTGCGGGCTCCGAGGTGGAACAGGGAGGGGGAGGATGCAGGGCTTGGGCTGGTGGTGCTCTTTGCTGGCCCGAGGTCAGGGATTTAAACACAGAATTAAATCTGGGAGTTGGGTTCCCTTTAAAATAAGGGAAGTGATGGAGTGAGATGTTTCTGGGCATGTTTTGAAGGAGGTGAGGATGGCAGTGTGGCTCTGCCATCTGTCCCCGCTTCTGACCAACACCCAGTGCCACATTCCAGCAGTGTTTGGGACTTGCTCTCAGGGGTGCACAGGGTGGGATTGTTGGGGACTCTGTGCAGGGCCAGGGGTGGGACTGGTGGTTCTTGGTGATTCCCTTTCAGCTCAGGACATTGTGATTCTCGGTGGCTTCTGCTCTGCTCTCATCAGTGTTTCTCACTTTCTGCCTTAACACGGCGGATGGGTTTGGGTCTCCTCCCAGCTCTGGGGAGAAAGGAGGGGCTCGGACCCAGCTGCTCCTGCTGTGCCGGGAGCCCGGCATGTGCTGATCTCCACCCTTGGGGCTGTGGAGCTCCTGTAGCTTCAGCCTTATGGGAAATCCTCAACACACATTCCCCTGTCCCATCCCGGGGGTGATCCCGCTGCTGGAGAGGGAGTTACAGCCTCCAATTTAATCCGTAACGAGAGGGCAGTGATTGTTTCTCTCATCCTGAAATCTTCCGCCTCACCTGGGCTTTGGATTTTCAGCTGCACTCTGCAGTGCCGGGCAGCGGGGAGGTGCCTCTTCCCCGGGCGGTGGCCACAGCGTCCCCGAGGCACCGGAGAGCAGATTTCCACGGGCTCTGGGGGGAGGCAGCTCCCTGCCCGCCGGGTGCGGGGTGTGTCCCGCTCTCCATCTCCCCGGAGCCGGGGACGGGATTTGTTGCGTCCCCTCTCCCCCTCGGCTCCGGTCCCTTCACGGGGACAGTGCTCGGCCCGAAGCCCCTTCCCCACCCCCGGAGCCCCGCGGCGCCGGAGGGGATTCACGGCCGTGTCTCCCCCGTTGCAGTGCAGTGGGAGGCGCAGGTGAAGCTGCGGTTCCAGCTGGTTTTCCAGGCGGAGGTGGGACGGGCGGTGGGAGAGCTGCAGGCGGCCGTGATGCTCTTCTACCTGGGCCGCCGGGAGGGCCGGGGCTCCGGGCACCCGCAGGAGCTGCTGGCCACCGGCCCGGGGCTGCCGCGGGACCAGGTGGGTCCTGGCCTTGGTGGGAGCAGGGCGCGGGAGGGGCTGTCCCGGCTCTGCTGCCCAGAGCCGCTGTCATCCCTCCCAGTCCATTCAACAGCCTCTCCAGCTCCCTTTGCTATCCCCTCCCAATTCATTCATCGTTCCTCCCAGTCCATTCACCACCCCCTCCCAATCCATTCACAATCCCCTCCCAGCCCCTTTGTCACCCTCCCAGCCCCTTGGCCAACCCTCCCAGTCCCTTTGCCGTCCCCAGCCCAGCATCTCCGCCCCCTCTCCTGCTCCTGCCGTGCCTGAAGATGGAGCTCTCACCCTGTCCGCGGCAGCCGCAGGGCCAGCGGGGCTGCCCCGGTACCGAGCCCGCTCTGGGGTCCTGAACCCTGCCCCTCGGGGGTTCTCTGGGTTCCCGGCACCCCGCGGCCCCCGGAGCAGCTCTGGGGCTGGGGGCGAAGCTCCCAGTGCTCCCCACCCTCCCTGCCGCTGCTCCCTGGGCCACCGCGGGCTGGGTGACCAGGACCAGGGACCGCAGTGGGGCTCAGGTGAGTGTGTCCCCCGTGATGTCGCACTCACTCCCTCGGGCCTTCTGTGGTTTCTGCCTCGGTGCAGAGGCTCTGCCTCTCCAGGGACACGCAGTACCTGGCCCTGGCAGCCGCCGCAGCCTCGGTCACCCGCAGCGCGGAGCGGCTCCGCTTCTCGGCTTCCCTGGCCATCCACGGCGGCGCGGGAGGTAGGGACGGGGGCACACCCTGGGGACAGCAGCATCCCTGCTCTCGTGTCCTCGCTTGGGCCTTTGGCGTCCTCTCAGGCCCGAGAGAGGTGGTGCAGGACATGCAGGAGACCCCAGACCGACGTCCTCCCCTCTGGTGGCCGCAGGAGGTGCCCCCCTGCCCCGCACGGAGGTGCAGCAGCTCCTGTTCGGCTCCGATGACAAATGTTTCACCCGGATGACCCCGGTGCTGCTGCTGCTGGCCAAGTCACGGCAGCAGGAGGAGGAAGAGGAGGAAGAGGAGGCTTTGGCCCCATCCTCCTACCTTTCTGCTGAGGGGGTGGTGGACACGGCTCCGTACCCAGAGCTCAGGTCCGTGGCCGTCGCTGCAGGCACGGGAGAACACAGGGGCTGGGAGATGAAATGGGACAGGGGCAGCCCCAGCTGTGGGACCAGAGGTGGCTGTAGGGCACAGCCTGGTGGGATCCCCGGGCTACACGGGGCCCCCGTGACTCTCCCCGTGTTCTCCTTGCAGCCCACCCCAGGCCGGCACCGAGGAGCTGCCGACCCCCACCGCCCCGGGCCCAACCAACACCTCCTCCCCAGCGCCCGGGGGCAGCGCCCAGTTCCTGGCAGCCCTGACCCGCTTCATCCGGCAGCTCTTGAGCTCCTCCAGCGAGCCGCCCCCCCAGCCCAGTGCCCACCACTGGCTCGACTTCGAGATGATGGAGACCCTCCCCCACCAGCTGCTCAACCTGTCGGAGGAGGCGGCGCTGGAGCGGCTGGTGCAGTCGGAGGAGCCCTCGGTGCTGCTGCTGCCTCAGGACAGCGGGGCCGTGCTGGAGCAGCACCTGGGGGACTGGCAGCCGGAGGGCACCGTGCTGCAGCTGCTGATGGGCAAACTGCAGGTGGTCATCCAGGAGCTCAGGGACATCCCGGCTTTCCAAGCCAACGCGGCGCTTTTCCAGCACCTCCTGACCTTCTGCTACTACCCCGCCGAGCCGGGGCAGGCCGAGGCGGCCGAGCGGGGCCCGGGCTCTCGGAAGCTGCGCACGCTGCTGCTGCTGAAGGCGCTGCAGTCGGTGCGGGCGCGCTGGCAGGAGCGCAGGAAGGTGCAGCGGCAGAACCGCAGCGCCCGGCAGCAGGCGCACTGCCGGCTGCAGGAGCTCACCATCGACCTGCGCGACAGACACTTCGTCATCATGCCCACCGTGTACGCGGCCAACAACTGCGAGGGGCCCTGCAGGCTGCCGCTCTCCGCGCGCATCCCCAGCTACTTCTCGCACACGGTGCTGCTGCTGGGCATGCAGGACCAGGGCTCGCCGCTGCGCAGGGCTCCCTGCTGCGTGCCCGTGCGCTACTCGGACCAGCTCATCATCAGCCTCTCCTCGGACGGGCTGGAGATCCGCAAGTTCCCCAACATGGTGGCAGAGGAGTGCGGCTGCCGGTGAGGCTCCCGCCGGCCTCCCCGCTCGCCCCACCCCGGCCCCTCTCCCGGTTTGCCCTCCCGGCTCGGGATCTGGTGCTTCTCCCGAGACAGGAGCTCCCGTGTGTCCTTTCCCCATGGTTTGGCTCGTTAGCATCGCTCTGGTTCTGGGTTCATCTATGCCCGTCCCTGGGGCTGCTCCGTGTCCCACTGGGATGTGCCCCTGACGCTGCTGAGGGTGCCCGAGGTGCCCGCGGGCTCTGACTCCGCTGGGTACGGGCACGGCAGGGCCGTGGGGGAGGACAAGGCTTGGCAGATCCAGGCAGGACCATTCTTGTTTATCCCTCACTCTCCACTCCTGTAGTGGCTGGGAAGGGCAGCTGCTGCTTCCTCCAAGCCTTGTAGCATCCTCTGGCCATTCCCCAGCCCACGGCCCATCACGGGACGCCCCTGGCCACACGGCTCCATCTGTGACAGCAGAGCAAGAGGCCAAATCCCCTCGCAGAGACCAGCCTTGCCCTGGGCACACGGCTCTCTGTGAGGAGCCGCTGGCCGTGCCTTGGGGCTCCCGGCCAGGTCACATCTGCGTCACCCCGCGCTGACCCCGCTGCCGAGGGGAGGAGGGAGGGAGCGATCCCGTTACACCTCGCGGGCTGCTCACACCATTAATGGGAGCGGGAGCAAACGGCTGCCAGAGCACCTGCTCCGTGTCCCCGCCGGCGTCAGCACGGGCCGCCTGCCCCAGATCATCTTCCAGCTGAGCCCGGGCCTCAGCCGGGGAGCAGCTCCTGGCCTTGTCCTGGCTACACCTCCTCGGGTTTTGCAGCGTCCCCAGGAGGAGGCACGGCTGGAGGTTGGTGCCCACCAGTCCCATCTCACAGCCCTGCAGGATTAACCCAGAAACACACACGCACATAACCAGGGACAAAACACCTAACCAGGGACAAAACACCTAACCAGAGACAAGGGCTTTTCTTGTTTTCCTTTGTTTTTTACCCTATTTTTAAAAAACATCCAGTTGAATACCTTATTAAAAATGAAAATAGTTTATTTTAACCACTGTTGATTTAGCAAATACTGAAACCTGCCATAGGTGGGGGCTGTGAACATCTCTGGCTGTGTGATATTGCTCTTGTGTTTCCTTCCTCAAGTGACTCGGAGAAGGCGAGGCCCGCAGGGATCCCTGGGTGAAGGGCTCCAGCCCTGCTCTGTCACCAGCACCTTCTGGGCCACCCCCAGCGATGGCACTGGGCTGGCTGAGGTCGGCTGGGGTCTGTCCCTGATGTCCCTGATGTCCCTCTGAGGATGGCTGCAGCCTGGCTCTGTAACCCAGATTATTCTTCTCTCTTGATTTGCTTTCAATAAAACCATTAACCCAAGAGCTGCACAGTCTGGACACAACTCTGTTCACTGGGATCCCCGGAACCACGAGGAGGGGAACTGCAGAGGGGTTTTGGGTGGGGATGGAGAAGGCAGGAGGCCCAAAGAAGCTCCTTCCATGAGTCCTTTTAGGTTGCCTTTGATCCAGAGGGACCCTAAGTCCCTGGGGAGGCTCGTGCCAGGCTCCTGGGCTGCTCTGCTGCTGCTCGGGGGTCCTTGGTGTGCTGCCTGTGTCCGGGGGTGTCTCTGGAGGGCAGGCAGGGGTGGGATTGGAGCCCCCTGGATCCAGCGCCATCCAGCCCCGCGCCCACCCCGGCCTCAGTCGCGCCTCTTGCCCTCCCTGGCCCTGCCGTCCCTGCCCGCTGCCGGCTCCCAGGGCTTCCTGCCCTTCTGCTGCTTCCAGTCCCGCCTCGGGCTCTCCCGGCCGCCGTCAGCCCTGCCGGGACGGCCCCTCCACCCCTCCCTCCTGGACTCATCCCGCTCCCGCCGTCTCTCCTTCCTCTCCTTCCTCTCCCGGTCCCGCTTTTTCTGGGGCTGCTGCTCCGGTTCCCTGGGGGCCCGGGGGGCTCGGCCAGCTCTGTCCCCCGCTGTCCTGTCCTTGGCTCGTGCCTCCCTCCGGCTGCTCCGCTCCATATGGACAGCACGGCCTTCCCTAGCTTTCTCCTTCTTCTCCTCCTTCTTCTTCTCCTCCTCCTCCTCCTCCTCCTCCTCCTCCTCCTCCTCCTCCTTCTCCTCTTTTTCTTCCTCTTTCTCCTTCTTTTCTTCCTCCTCCTCCTCCTTCTCCACCTTCTTCTCCTGGCTCTTCCCCTCTGTCACAGCCTTTGGCACCTCAGGGACATCTGCAGGTTCTTCCTCCTTGTCCTCATCCTCATCCTCGTCCTCATCCTTGTCTTCAACCTTGTCCCCATCCTTGTCCTCATCCTCTGGTGTTGCACGGCCAAACCATTTCTTGAAGATCCAGGGTTCTCCCTGTGGGGACAGAGACCAGGAACTGAAGATGCAGCCCAGGGGACCGGGATCCCTCTCCATCCCTCCCCCTGGGGACAAATTGCTCCCTGCCCCGGCAGGTGCCACCCTGACCCGTACCAGGTTGCTGTCAGCTTCGCTGTCATCCTCATCGTCACCGTCTTCATCATCATCATCATCCTCCACCGCGCTGCTCTCCGGTGGCGGCGCAGGCTGGGCAGTCACCGCCTCCGGGATCTCCACCTGGGGGCTCACGGCCTCTGGCAGGGGAGAGGGACAGGCCACTGTCAGCTGAGGCTGCTTGGGCGGGATATCCCAGCCGGGGGCTCCCAGGGCTGCGGTCCTGTCTCGGGCCGGACCCGGGGGATTGGGCAGGGACGGAGGGTCGGACCCACCGGGAACGGGAGGGGGCGGAGGCTCCTGGCGGCCGCGGGCGAGTCCCTCCTTGGAGCATGGCGCTGCAAGACAAGGAGGGGACAGGAGGGGACAGGAGACAGGAGCTGGCAGCACGGGCTGGCCGCCCCTTCCCGCTCCGCCCGGCTCCCGACTCACCTTGGAGCACCTGGAAGGTGACGCTGAGCAGGGCCACCACGGAGGCCACCAGGATGCACTTGTTGAGGGTGAGCCCTTCCCAGAGCAGCGGCTCCTCCGCGGGGTCCAGGCTGGGCGGCTCCGCCTTGCTCTGCACAGGGAGGCTCCTGGGGACTGGGCCGTGGGAAAATGTTACTGGGGGAACTGGGAAGAGGCAAAGGGCTCTGAGCTGGGGGTGGGAAGAGCTCTTAACATCCTCCTGCACAGCCCGCTCAGGGCAGGGACGGGGACAGGGACAGGGACAGGGGCGGGGACGGGGACAGGGACGGGGACGGGGACGGGGACGGCGACGGGGACGGGGACAGGGACGGGGACGGGGACGGGTCCGGGGACGGGGACGGGGACAGGGATGGGGACGGGTCCGGGGACGGGGACGGGTCCGGGGACGGGGACACGGACAGGGGCGGGGACGGGGACGGGGACAGGGACGAGGACGGGGACGGGGACGGGGACAGGGATAAGGACAGGGACGGGGACGGGGACGGGGACAGGGACAGGGACGGAAGCAGGGGAGAGGGACAGGGATAGGGACAGAAGCAGGGGACAGGGACAGGGGGCAGGGACGGGACAGGGATAAGAACAGGAGCAGGGGAGAGGGACAGGGATAGGGACAGAAGCAGGGGACAGGACAGGGGGCAGAGGCAGGGACAGGAGCTGCTCCCGCCACGTGTTTGAACTGCAGGAGTGGGGACAAGAGTGTTCCAGGGGCTGAGACCGCGGGGTTTGGGCCATGGTGGCATTAGAGTATCCTGGTGATCAAACTGGGAAAAGCTGTGTCCGTGCTCCTCCTCCAGCAGCAAATCTGGGCGGGGTGGAGAGGAGGAGGAGGAGGAGGAGGATCTGGCAGGCGGCTGAGGAGCCCCATCTCCATCCCCGTGTCAGCGATTTCCCCACTGATTTCCCCTTTCCATGGCCAGACAGCGCCTCCCGGGCTGGCCGGGGACAGGGGGCTCTGCCCTGTGGCCACCGGGGGCCAGGGTGGCCGTCCTGGGGCAGGGAAGGCTTTTCCCACACACCCACCTGGCGGCCCGGCAGCGCTGCCCTTGGCTCCCACCTTCTCCACCCGCTTCTTCTCGGCCGCTTTCCTGTCCCCGCCGAGCGGGGCTGGCTCTGGCATGTCCGGCTCCTGGCTCTGCCTCGGGCTGGTCCCGGTCCTGCTCGGAGAGGGTCTCCTCCTCTATTCCCTGCGGGGAGAGCACGGAGCGTGGCTGTGGGGACAGGGACAGGGACACTCTGCGCCGGGGGTCCCCGGGGCTGCCCCAGCGAGAGGCACCAACCCGGCTCCTGCAGCACCTGGGGCGTGTGTTCCCCTCAACAGCCTTAAAACTGCGGAGTATTTTATGTCCTTTAAGCTGGATTTAGCCACCAGTTAGCCCCGGCTAACACGTGGGTGGGCTGGCGACTGAGGCTGTGTTTGGGTTGTCCCCGGAGCAGCCCCCGGGGCTGGGGTGGGGCTGCAGCATCCGCCGAGGGCAGGGTCGGTGTGCGGGGAGCGGAGGGAGCCGCGCTGTGCCCCGGGCTCGGTGCTGAGCGAGCTTTGGTGGCCGGGCTGGGCGTTGGTCAGTGCCACCAGAGAGAGCTGCCCACCGGCACGGATCAGTGACAGCGACAGCTGGGGGACCTCGGGCTGCCCCGGGATGGACGTGCTGCAACCCTGCCGGGCGGAATGTCACTGCGGGACAGACCCAGCCCGGCCCCCTGACCCTGACCCGGCACAGGGACCCATCCCTGCCACCCCCTGCCCTGCCCTGGCACAGGGATCCATCCCTGCCCTGCCCCCCCTGCCCTGGCACAGGGATCCATCCCTGCCACCCCCTGCCCTGCCCTGGCACAGGGATCCATCCCTGCCACCCCCTGCCCTGGCACAGGGATCCATCCCTGCCACCCCCTGCCCTGACCCGGCACAGGGATCCATCCCTGCCACCCCCTGCCCTGGCACAGGGATCCATCCCTGCCACCCCTTGCCCTGGCACAGGAATCCATCCCTGGCACAGGGATCCCCCAGGCCCCCTCCCCAGGCACAGGGATCCCCCCAGGCACAGGGATCTCCCCTGGCACCCCTGCCCTGGCACAGGGATCCATCCCTGCCACCCCTTGCCCTGGCACAGGGATCCATCCCTGGCACCCCTTGCCCTGGCACAGGGATCCATCCCTGGCACAGGGATCCCCCAGGCCCCCTCCCCAGGCACAGGGATCCCCCCAGGCACAGGGATCTCCCCTGGCACCCCTGCCCTGGCACAGGATCCCCCCAGCCCCCTCCCTGCCCCGGGCACTCACATGGGCTCCGAGCTCTCCCCTGGCTGTCGCTGCTCACCGGGGCGCTGCCATCTGTCACAGACAAGCACAGCTCAGCTCCTCAGGTGACAAACCTGGGGAGGTGGGAATCACCAGGGGCTGGGGGGTGTGGGCCCCTCGGGGACACCCCCAGTCTGCACAGAGGGGACATCTGGCCGTGATTCCCCCGTTGGTGTCCCCGTGCCACCCGTGTTTGGACAGAGGTGTCCCAAGCCAGGCAAAACCCCCCCAGGCATCGAGGTGGTGCAAGGGGAGCTCTGGGACTCTGAGCCCCAAAAGGTCACCAGCCTGCATATCCCAGGGGAGTGGCAGCCAAAGGGACAGCGACCTCCCTGCCAAGGCACACGGGGGGACCAGCAGCCCAGGGTGTGCTTGGACACCCCAAAACCACAAGGCTGGACACTGGAGGGCCAGAGCCTGGCAGCAGGAGAAGGCCCAGCAACCATGGAGGAACCAGAGCTCCAGAAGGAGCTCAAGGGAGCTCAGGGAGGGCTCTCAGGGCTTCTCCCAGCTGGGAAGTGGCAGAGCAAACTGAGGGTCCCCAGGGCTCTGACACCAGGAAGGGCTGGGGAGGGGGTCCTGGGGGTTTCTCTGCCCTGGGAGAGCTGCAGGGGGGGAAGGCACCACAAGGTCCCCGCACCACTGGCCCCAGCCCTCTTGGAATCTCCGAGTCCAGTGCCTCAGGTGCCACATCCTCCCCAGAAGGAAGAATTTTTGCCCCCTTTGAGCCAGATTTAGTTGATTTCCCCTCTGTGGAACACTGAGAAAAAGAGTCCAGTACCCAGGATGAAACCTACCATGCAATGCTGGAAGCAGAACAGATAAATATGAGGAAACCTTTTGGCCATGATCTGAAAGGTCTTTGCTTTCAAGAGGAAATAAGGGGAGTCTTTGGTTTGTTTAAGAGATGTAAGTCTGGTCCTTTCTCTGCTGGGAAGGGATGGAGCTGCCCCAGGACTCTCATGGTGCCTGGGGGGGTTCCAGACCCAGGGAAAGCACAAAGCTGAGGAACTTTTCCCCAGAGTGTTTTCCCCCCATGTGCTTGCCCTGTTTTTGATCTTCTCAGTCATTCACCCTGGTTTGGGGCACAGATGAGCACCAGGAAGGTGAAGGAGGGCCTGAGCCTCTGTTCCTTTTTGCCTGGCCATGATCCATGCTCCCATGGGGCTGGTGTCACACAGGTGTCCCTCAGTGCCCTGAAGTGACACCTGAAGGGATGCCACCACGAAGAACCATCTCTGCCAGGCTGAGCTGTGTCCTGCAGAGTCTCACACACCTCACCAGTGGCCATGGCTCATGGTGAGAACAAGGAACTTCTCCTCCTGTCCTTCCCTGGCCGTCTCTGAGCTCTCCCTGCCCACCTGGACAGCCCTTTGGTGGCCTCAGGGCATCCCAAGTCTTTCTCCAACACCACAAAGGGACAATGACACCTCGGGGGACCCTCACCAAACCGAGAAGGATCTAACACTGTGCCCACAGCACACTCCTGCTGGGCTCCCCAGTCCTCAGCTGAGCCCAGTGCCCTGTCACAGAGTGCCAGACTCTTCCCATGCCTCCACCCCTGAAGGAGGAGCCCAAACAGCCTCCAGACCCAGGGGCAGGCAGGTGTCCTTCCCTGCCACGAGCCCCAAAGGCATTAACTTGGCCCCAGAGCTGACCAGGTCCATGTCCAGGTCTGTCCCCCCTGGCCAGGAGATGGGGCTCCACGCCCTGGCAGGGTGTGGATGCACTCTGGAGCTCCACAGCCCACGCAGGGTCCTTGTCCCCAGGCAGGACGGGCCGAGTCACCTGCAAGAACAGCTGTCCTGGGCTGGTGATCCAGGCACAGCCACTGCCAGGCCAAGCAGGGCTGGGCTGGTCACAGCGCCAGGAGTGGCCACAGTGCCAGGGACACTTTGCCCATGGCAGGGTTGGTCACCCGCAGCCCCCAAGTCCTTGCTCGCTGTGCCCCTGCCCAGGAGCGCTCCCATCCATCCATCCATCCATCCATCATCCATCCATCCATCCATCCATCCATCCATCCATCCATCCATCCATCCATCCATCCATCCATCCATCCATCCATCCATCCATCCATCCATCCCTCTCTCCCGCCCATCCCTCTCCGGGACTCCCGCCCCGCACGCCAGATCCGCCCGTAAAGGCTCAAAATCGCAGGCACTTAACAAATAATCAGCTCCGCTCTGCTGCCGCTGGGACTTCATCCGCACGGGCTCCCGAGGTCGCCTTCACCGCTGACTCACGTCAAAGAAACTTCCAAAAATAGTCCCCTCGCCTGCCCCGCTGTCCCTGTCACCCCCGCCCGGGGATGAGCCCCGTGGCTCCCGCTCCCCACAGAGAGCCGGGCTGTGGCCAGGGCTGCCCGGGGGCTGCCCCACTTCAGGGCTAAAAAGCCCCAGAAATCCGTACCTGGGGTCAGCGCCGCCTCCTCCTCGGCTGCAGCCCCCGGGCGGCCCCGGCTCTCCCGGGTAAAGAACAGCAACAGCTGCCGGAGGGAGCCGGAGCAAAATAGCGCCCAATCACCGGGGCCCGAGCGCCACAAAAGGCAGCTCAGCCCCGGCCCCGAGCGCAGGGGCTGCCCCGGGCACGGGCTGCGGCTCTCGGGGCACCTGCGAGGGGTTTGTCCCTCTGTGACACCCCTGGAGAGCACGGGGAGGGGACAGGCCCCCGGCCCCGGGTGTGTGAGCCAGCTGTGGGAGGGAGGGAGGGATGGATGGGTGGATGGGGGATGGATGGATGGATGGGGGAGGGATGGATGGATGGATGATGGATGGATGGATGGATGGATGGAGGGATGGATGGATGGATGGATGGATGGAGGGATGGATGGATGGATGGGTGGATGGATGGATGGATGGATGGATGGATGGATGGATGATGGAGGGATGGATGGATGGATGATGGATGGATGGATGGAGGGATGGATGATGGATGGATGGATGGAGGGATGGATGGATGGATGATGGATGGATGGATGGAGGGATGGATGATGGATGGATGGATGGAGGGATGGATGGATGGATGGATGGATGGATGGGGGAGGGATGGATGGATGGATGGGGGATGGATGGATGGGGATGGATGGATGGATGGATGGGGGATGGATGGATGGATGGATGGGGGATGGATGGATGGATGGATGGATGGATGGATGGATGGATGGATGGGGGAGGGATGGAGGGATGGATGGAGGGATGGATGGATGGATGGATGGAGGGATGGATGGATGGATGGATGGATGGGTGGATGGATGGATGGATGGATGGATGGATGGATGGATGGATGGATGAGGGATGGATGGATGGGGGAGGGATGGATGGGGGATGGATGGATGGGGATGGATGGATGGATGGATGGATGGATGGATGGATGGATGATGGATGGATGGATGGATGGATGGATGGATGGATGGATGTGAGTGCTGTGGGTGCAGAGGTGGAGCCAGGCACAGGTAAGGAGAGAGGATGAGAAATCCCCCTGGGGGCAGCAGTGCTCAGACAACCCCAGTGAAAATCCCATTTTGCAGTGTTTGGAGAGGTCCATTGCCCTCCCACCCCTCTGATGTCCCCGTTCCTGTCCCCAGGAGCCTGTCACAGCCACAGGCACCTCCTGGACAGGTGAGAGAGGGAATGTCCCATCTCACCCACCCCAGGATACAGGGAAGAGATGAAGAATCCCATGTGGGGAGCAGCAAAACACCCTGGGGCTCCGGCCCTGCCTGTGGGGGTTATCCCGAGCCCTCAGCTCAGCACGGGCAGGAACAGCCTCAGGCAGAAGCTCCTGTGCCAGGGATGTGGAGTAGCAGTGCCTGGGACCAGTCTGTCCACTTTGAGGACATTGCTGTTATGCAGAGGCTTCAGCCACAAAAACCCCCAAGTCCCTGAGACTGTAACATTTCCCACCTGCAGTATTGACATTTTTCTTTAGCAAGATCTAAAGGAGGAATAAACCAGGCACTGCCTTGCCCAGGCGAGGCTGGATCCAGGTCCTGCTTTAGGGGGCTCAGGAGTAGCCTCTGCTCCCCAGGGCAGGGATTTGCCCTCTCTGGCAGGGACAGGACTGAGCACACGGAGGGAAGAACGATGTGCCGTGGAAGCCGGAGGGATGGAGGGGGGATGGAGCTGCACACAGCTCCCAGAGCAGCCAGAGTGCTGGGCACACCCTCGGGAGAGTTTTCCCGGTTGTATTCCCATTCCAGCAGGGTCAGAGCTGTTCACTGGCATGGCATTTGCTTTATAGGGAGGTGATGAAAGAAGAAAATCATCAACAGGCCAAATAAAATCCCTTTTCCTCCCAGTTAATCACGTTTCTCGTGCTGCCCCCAGGTTTGTTCCCTGCTCCTGCCTCCCGTGGCTGAGCTGGTCCTTCCAGGAAAGATGCCAGGGGCTGAACCGGCACCGTCTGCACTCGCAGAGCTCCGGCAAAACACCCTCCCACTTCATCCTTACATGGAGCCAGAGGATCGAGAGCTCTCCTCACCCTTCCTAGGACATTTCAACACCCCCTTCCCGCAGCGGGGAGGGGCCGGCAGCGTTTCTGCCTCCACACGTGTAGCTCGGAGCAGTTCCCCGTGGAGCTGCAAAGCCTCCACCTCCATCGCACAATTTATCCCGGGCAGATGGAGGAAAGAGATTCCCGGAGGCAAATTCTTTCCTAATCTCTTGAACCCCCCCAAATCCCGGCTTCTTCCGTGCCCTGAGCCTGACAAAAGTGTCTCTGGGACGGGGTGAGCTCGGGGAGGGGGAAACCCGATCCGGCTGGGGTTTCCGGATCCAGGAGGAGAGAGCCAGGAGGGGGAGCAGGGAGGGCAGTGGAGCAGCGTCCGGGCCAAAGAGTGACTTTGGATTGGGCTGGATGGCACAGCCCCTCTTCCCTGGCTTCCCGGGCTGCCTCCTAGCCTCCATCCTCAGGAACTGTGGTCCAGGCTGTGCTGCAGCATCCCCTCACTGCCATGGCAACACTCACTTCTCCTCCCACCAAGACATCATCTCCCTTCTCCCCATTTTTAATAACTCACAGTTAAAAGGCAATCAGAAAGGCATAAAATTAGTCACTGAGTATTTTTGGCACAGGTTGGTTCTGGGGATGGATCTTCTCTCAATTCTCACAATTCCCTCCCCCGCCAGAGCCCCCAGCCCCAGCCTGACTCTGTCTCCTCCTGCCACGGGTATGAGGGGTGGCAGATGCTCCAGCTGGCTGCTCAGGTGGCTTTCCCACTGCTCACCAGGCTGGCTGCAGGTTTTTTTTCCCCTTGGATTTCATCCCTGGCTCCATCAGAACCTGCCTGACCATGTTCCCAAGGCTTGGGACTCCAAAACACTTCGCAGCCTTTGGAGCCTTTACCCTCTAACCTGGGCAGGGTTGGGCTCTTGGCTGGATTTTAGAGATGGGAATTTGGCTGTTGTCTGCCAAGCCAGGTGCCCTGGGCACAGCACAGCTCTGCAGGTAATGCCCAGCTTCAGCTGTGTCACCCCCACGCTGGCATTGTCCCTTGGGGCCACAGGTCTGAGGCTGCACAGGGCAGGTCCCCCACTGCTGCACCAAAGTCCTGCTGGAGATGCACATGGAGCTCACCCAGGCACTGCACAGGCTTGTTGGAGGAGCTTGGTGTCTCCCAGCCCTCCACCCTTCCCTCAGATGTGGTTGGGGATGCATTCAGAGCAGGGCTGGTGGAAGAGAGGATCACAGAAACACCAAAATTCTCCAGGAAATGGGGTGAAAGAGCACCTTGATTCCCTGCACGACCCAAACCCTAAAGGCACAGGTGTCCCCATGGCAACCTGGGCACAGCCCAGTGCTGACAGCAATATTCCACTGACCCAAAATTCCTCTTTCAGCTGGATCCATCAGCTCCAGCTGGGGGTTGTGCAATGGTTGTGCTGATGCACAGCTGCTGCCTCCTTCCCCTGAGGAACCAAACATCCACCTGGGAGATGATTCCTGCAGGAACCACAGAGCTTCCCAAGCACTGGCGTTATTGAGGAGCACTTGGGAGGTTTCAGGAAGGGAAGGAATGTCTCCTGTCTGCCAGCTGTGCTGCTCCTGTCAGATCCCATCTGTCAGCATGGAGATTTCAGATCTGCCAAGCAGAGCCATCTCCTTGCAGAGGTGTGGATGATGGAAGGCCTGGAGCAGATTGGATGTTCCTGTAGCTCCACATCCCCAGGTGTTTCAGCAGAGCTGGAGGGAGCCAGCAGGAGATGGAGCATCCTCTGCATGAGCTGATTCCCACAGCTGATACCTGGGCAGGCTCCACATGCCCGGGAGGGCTGGCTGCACATCATGAGCCTGCAAAGCTTCTGATGCCTGTTCTGATCACCAGGGCCCTTCCTCATGGCTTCAGGGATTTGGTTAAGCTGGAAAACACAGCCAAGGGGATCTGCTGTCTCCTCTCCTGGGTTTGAGGTGGTGTGGAACTGGTGAGGGAAGATGGGAGCTCTCTGGGCTGGTACCACCTTGGTTTAATGAACCACAGCTCGGAGCATAGATGGGACAAGAGGAAATGCTCAAACTGCTCCAGGAGAGGTTCAGGCTGCACATCAGGAAGAATTTCTTCATGGAAAGGGTGGTCAGGCATTAGAAGGGACTGCCCAGGGAGGTGGTGGAGTCACCAAGGAATACCTGGAGGTGGTTGAACAGAACAACTCAATGCTCTGGGCTGGTGAGAAGGTGGGGATCAGGCACAGGTTGGACTCAAGAGTCTTAGAGGTTTTTTCCAACATAAATGAGTCTGGGAGTCTGGGATCTTGGAGGACCTTCTTCCTTTTACCCTATTAGCCTGGAGGGAATGCAAGCCAGAAAAATCATGGCTCTTTGTTTCCCCAGGAAGAGAGGACACCCAACCACAGGGTTTTGGGAGCAGATGCTGCTGCTTAACATATTCCTCCAGCTGAGCATGGAAAAAGGGACCACATGTCTTAGAAAAACTCTTCCATGTCACCTCTGGCTTCCCAGCCCTGAGCTGGATCCATCCATCCATCCATCCATCCATCCATCCATCCATCCATCCATCCATCCATCCATCATCCATCCATCCATCCATCCATCCATCCATCCTCCATCCATCCAGCATCCATCCATCCATCCATCCATCCATCCATCCATCCATCCCAGCTCCATCCATCCCTCCATCCATCCATCCATCCATCCATCCATCCATCCATCATCCATCCTTCCATCCCAGCTCCCTCCATCCATCCCAGCTCCCTCCATCCATCCATCCATCCATCCATCCATCCATCCATCCATCCATCCATCTCAGCTCCCTCCATCCATCCATCATCCTTCCATCCCAGCTCCATCCTTCCATCCCAGCTCCCTCCATCCATCCCAGCTCCCTCCATCCATCCATCCATCATCCATCTATCCTAGCTCCATTCATCCATCCATCCATCCCAGCTCCCTCCATCCATCCATCCATCCATCCATCCATCCATCCATCCATCCATCCATCCATCCCTCCATCCATCCATCCATCCATCCATCCATCCATCCTTGAAGCAGTGCTGCTGGACACACACCCACCCTGACTGCCCTGTCCTGGTCACCTCCAGGGTTGGGGATGTCTCAATCACTCCCAGTGATGGAGGAATCCTGCTGGGGACAGGTTTGCAGAGCTGAGCAGGACAAGGAGCACACAAGGTCCTGCTCTCTGGTCCTGGTCCCTGCAGGTCACTGTGGTCCAGTCACAGATCTCACTCCCAGGACTGGCTGGAGCTCAGGCCACCCAGCATGGTGACAAGATCCATCTATCCATGGGCTGGCAGGGACACAAAACACACATGGAACACCTTTGTCACCAGTCAGGAGCTGTGGATGTGCTGCTGCGTGAAATGAGCTTTGCAGGGTCTGTGAAGAGCAGAGAGGCAACAGAGAGGGACATCCTGCTGTGACATTGGTGTCTGAGCCTGAGCACAGCACAGGACCCTGCCCCGGGGATGGCTCCAGGATCTCCTGCAACTTGTCAATGTCACTGGGACCACAGAGGGGTAAGGGACACCCCCAGGCCACCAGCCAGGGCAGAACACCACAGTGACAGTGGAGGGAGAGCCATCCATGGGCTCATCCATCAGCCCCTGGAATGACCCACAGCTATCTGGAGCAGCTCCACATCAAAGCCTCTCTGCCCAGCCTCGAATCCACGTGTGCCCTAAAAACTCCAATTCACAAATCTCAGAGGTTTTGCTCTTTTCCCTGGCAGCAGGAGCTCATTCAGGTCAGGGGGACAGAAGATCCAGATCCTGTTAAATCCTACTTTTAGTCTCAGCTGCTTCCTGTAATTGTTCCATGATCCCTTTTCTCACAGCTCAGCACCACTCAGGGCTGATCACTGCTCTCTTTAAAGATTTGCAGTTTGTCACTCCCAGGAGAATAGGAGGATGTGATTTCACTCCAAGGAATTATCCCTGGAAGTGCCATTTGGGATTGGGAAGGTGGCCCTGATATTTGTCCAGCCAAGGGCTGGGGCTGTGGCACACAGTCTAGAACAGCCGTGCCACGGGAAACTGAGGCAAAGGGAGATTTATGGGAAGTGAAGCTTTGGGTGGAACAGCCTGGCAATATTTAACATCCCAGTGATCACAAATCCTCCCCTTTTTTGGCCTTCCTGAGGGATGGAGCGTTGGTGCATTTACCCAGACAGGTTCCGGCACTGGGGGCTGCAGATCCCAAATAATTCCCAGTGAAGGAGCTGCTTCCCTGTGCTCTGAAGAGACCTGCAAACAACCCAGGGCACCAGGAACCAGAGGGCTCTGCCTCCTGTAGGAATAAGGAGCTGTTCCTCAGCTCCTCCCACAGACCACCAGCCCCTTTGGGATGATGGCACCCACTGGAGAGCAGGTCCTGGTGGATTTACCACCTTTCCCAGGGCTCCAGGTTGGCCCCACAGGACTGAGCAGCCGGTTCTGAAGCAACAAATCCATGTCCAGAGAAATATCCCTGTGCCATGGGGATGCTCCCAGACTTGGCAGCTGGGCTGTAGGACATGGGGAGGGAGGAGATGTTCCAGGCAGGCTTCAGGTCTTAAAAGGGTCATAACAGTAAAAAATGCACCACAAAGTACAGGACAAAGTCCTGCAGGGACAGCAGAAATAGCAGGAACTTCCAACCCACCTCCAGACCTCAGCTGGGGCTTCCCAGTTTCTATGTGCCTCCCACCCTGTTCCCCATTTTCTCTCTCTGTTATCAGACCAGAAATTCCCAAATTAAAACTTAGCAGCCTCCAGACACCAGGGGCAGATGTTTCACCCTGCCAGGCCCCTCTGCTCTCCCCTCCCTGCCTCACACCACAGATTTCTCAGTTCCTTTGGGACACTCTAGGAAGGCTGGAGGGGTTTGGGTTCCTTCCTCATCCCCTTGCCAAAACCAAGACTGTGCTCTGGGGCTCTTTGTCCCTCTAAGGCACTTGCTGGGGTCCTCATGGAAGGGCTTTGTCATCTCTCTGAGGTCTGGAAACTTTGATGATGACTTTACCTCTCCAAAATTGTAGCTGGTGTCCAAACTCGTCTGATTTATAGTGGGACAGGAAGGGCTGGGACCTGGAGATGAGTTTTTGAGTGAAGCTCCTTCTGCTCCAGCTTCCCCTCTTCCTACTTTCACACAGCAGTGCCAAATGCAATATATTATGTAATGGGAACAAGCAAGAACCAAACCAGCAAGGACTCCAAACAGCAGGAAACTCCCTTTCCAAAGCCACACTCTTAATGAGTCAGTTTTCTCTCATTTTTGCTCACCACCCTTGCAGACCAGGTTTTGTCCAGTGCTGGCCATCCCAGTGCAATGAGGAGATGACAAAGCTCAGGATTCTCAATGTTTTCCAGTTCTTCCCCAATATGTCCTTGCTGGACATCTGTTCCTAAGACACATCCTGCTCAAACAACAAGATTTGTGTTTAAAATAAAGCTTGAATCTCCTCAAGGCATCACCAACCTGCAGGAAAGCCAGAGAATGACTGGAAGGCATGGGAGAGGGACAGAGGTTCAGCCCTCCTTGACGTGACCCTGGATCCTGGATTGCCATCAGCCTGGCCCTGGAGGCCAGGACCCAGCTCCACCACACCAGAGACAGCCTGGTTTGGGCTGAAGCAGCAGCCAAGCAGTGAAATGTCTCCTCCAGCCTGGAGCACAAACACAAAGCCCTTGGGAGAGCTGGGCAGGGCCCACCAGTGTGGCAGTGAGGGCAGGGATGTGGCTGTGTCTGATGTCATGGTCACCCCTCACACCCACAGCTGCCAGGGCTGGGCTTTGGGTGCTGGATTGGAGCTGGATACATCTGAGGCAGCTCCACTGAGTCAGGGAGTCAGAGTTTGGGTTGGGATGGACCTCAGAGCCCATCCAGTGCCACCCCTGCCATGGCAGGGACACCTCCCACCATCCCAGGCTGCTCCCAGCCCTGTCCAGCCTGGCCTTGGGCACTGCCAGGGATCCAGGGGCAGCCCCAGCTGCTCTGGGCACCCTGGGCCAGGGCCTGCCCACCCTGCCAGGGAACAATTCCTGCCCAAGATCCCATCCAGCCCTGCCCTCTGGCAGTGGGAGCCATTCCCTGGGTCCTGTCCCTCCAGGCCTTGTCCCCAGTCCCTCTCCAGCTCTCCTGGAGCCCCTTCAGGCCCTGCCAGGGGCTCTGAGCTCTGCCTGGAGCCTTCTCTTGTCCAGGTGAGCACCCCCAGCTCTCATGGGCTTACAGGAGATTTAGAAGGAAATCCCAGAGCTCACAGGCATCCAAAAGGCCCAGCTTTAGGACTGTTCCTCCTCCTCAGCTCCCTGCCAGCACCCGGAGAAAGCAAATGTCCTACAAAAGCCAGGCTGCATCCACCAGCTTGTGATTAATACAAAATCAGGTGGAATCTTTCACTGAGTGACAGAGAAGAGGTTTCAGGAATGGACCTGGAGTGGCTCTGCCCACCTGGCTGGGGGAAGGTGATCCAAGGGATTTGGACAAGAACCTCCACCCAGGCAGCTCCTGAGCTTAGGAATCATCCAGCCTGGAGCATTGCCCTGGATTTTAGGCTGTGTTCTCACCAACACCACATGGAGATGTGAGAACTGAGCCTTCTCTTCTCCCTCCTGCCCAAGCACCCTCACTCCCACACAGCCTGTGCTGCACTTTGGGCAGGGCTGTGATCACACCTTGGATCACAGAGTTCAACACAGACTGAAGTGGTTCCCATGATCAGATACGACACCAGTCTGGTATTTGTTGGCAAAAAGGCACAAAGGAATGAAATGTGCCCCAGGATGGGGCAGGAAGGTGCAGAGACATGCAGGGGAAGGGCAGCGTGCCCAGGAGCTGAGGCAGGAGCCTGCAGGTTCTGGTGGTAACAATTCTGAGAGTGATGATGGAATTATTAAAACATGGCAACATGGGTGTAGGAGTGGGCAGAAGAGCAGGAGAGGAACTGCTGCTGCGCAGGCTTCTCCCAGCAGAAAAGTGCTCAGTGTCCCTGCAGCCAGGATCTGTCCCTGAGAGTACCCTCACATCCCTGGGGAGCCAGGCTGGACAGCTGGGAGTGCTCACCTGGACAAGAGAAGGCTCCAGGGAGAGCTCAGAGCCCCTGGCAGGGCCTGAAGGGGCTCCAGGAGAGCTGGAGAGGGACTGGGGACAAGGCCTGGAGGGACAGGACCCAGGGAATGGCTCCCACTGCCAGAGGGCAGGGCTGGATGGGATCTTGGGCAGGAATTGTTCCCTGGCAGGGTGGGCAGGCCCTGGCCCAGGGTGCCCAGAGCAGCTGGGGCTGCCCCTGGATCCCTGGCAAGGCCAGGCTGGACAGGGCTGGGAGCAGCCTGGGACAGTGGAAGGTGTCCCTGGGCATGGCAGGGGTGGGATGAGATGGGATTTAAGGTCCTTTCCAGCCCAAACCATTTTGGTTTCTGTGATCTCTTGTCTTGGGACTCCTCAAGTGGCCAGTGAAGATTCCATGACTTTGTAGATGCCAACAAGAGGAGCAAGGACCTGGATCCCGGTGTAGGCTCCATCCTGGGAAGGAAATGGATGCAGAGCAGTGGAAGGGGGTTTGGCAGGGCCGTGGCAGGAGCTCTGTGTCCTCTCCCAGCCCCACTTTAGCTCAGCTGCCCTCAGGTGGTGCCTTTGGGCTCCAGTGAAGGGACATTAAGGGACATTAAGTCTCCAACACAGCTCCAAGACCGGTGTTTAGGCACCACTACCCACAATTTCCCCATTCCCTCCTGCTCTCCCCACCTGTGCCCAGCCTGCCTCAGCTGGGGGGAGCTAAACCAAAACCAGTGGAATCCTTCTGTTGTTTTCTTTGACTGTTTCACTGAAATACCCACCACAGCCTGAAAGAATTCCCTCCTTGAGTCCCAAGCCAGGCCCCAGATGAGACACTGAAATCCATGAGGAGGTTTTTCCATAGGAAATGCTGTAGGAGTCTCAAGCATCAGCATCCCCCAAATCCAAACACCACATCTTCCAGGCTCAGGGAGGAGCCAGGTCCTGCAGGACACATTCCCTGAGCCAGGCTCAGGCCCCTGCAGTGCAGCAGGTGCTTTCCTGGTCTAGAGACCCAAGGATTTCAACAGCAAAAGTGAGGAGAGGAGAAGTCACCTCTCCTCCACCCCCCTCTGCCCTGCAGAGAAGTGGGCCATGAGACCTCTCCATCCCCACCAGCCCCTTGTGGTGTTGGTGGATCCCAAACACCACCTAAGCCAGGGAGGGACACCCATCCCCAACAACCTCCCCACCCTCCACAAGGCCAGGAAGGTACTGCAGGAATTCTGGGGGAAAGGGGCAATTTGTCCTTTTCATACTCACAGAAGCCATCCCCAGATGGCTGGGACAAAATCCAAATCCAGCTGGGGGACAAAACCCCCCCAGATTGCTGGGATCTTCACCACTAGGATCTTCTGTCTCACAGTAACCAGGACCAGAGAACCATGGAATCATTGAGGTGGGAGAAGATTTTTAAGATTACGTTCAACCATCAGGCCACCACCATGGCCACCACTGAGCCATGTCCCCAGGTGCCTCATCCACCTGTTTTTGAAACATTCCCAGACAGACACAGTGCTGGCCCAGCAGGTGATGAGAAGATGTCTTAGGTTGGAAGATGTTAGTGGGTATGTCTTCTATTCCCATCTGTCAGAGCTGGAGCAGTTCTCCTCTGTCCATGGGGCAGTTTTCTTTGTCTCTCCCACAGCCAATCCTCCCTCCAGGAGATCTCTGCTGTCCATGGCCAGGGAGTGTCCCTGCAGGGCTGATCAAATTCCATCATCCCATGGGGAGATGCTCCGCCCAGGGGAGGAGCCAAGAATTCCTACCTGGATCCAATCTGAGATTCTGGGATACCAGAACAGCCTTTCCACTGCATTCCCAGAGGAGCAGCTGCCTTTTCCATTGGACCTTCAGAGGAAAACTCCCCCCTTGTGCAGGATCCCTGCTCCAGCAGAACCACAGCTGGCACTGCAGGAGGGCTGAGCCCCCTGGGATGGGACTGT
This sequence comes from Haemorhous mexicanus, assembly GCF_027477595.1. Lineage (NCBI taxonomy): Eukaryota > Metazoa > Chordata > Aves > Passeriformes > Fringillidae > Haemorhous > Haemorhous mexicanus. The sequence continues at coordinate 3,151,495 of NC_082369.1, forward strand.
GCCACCACCCTGAGCCCCCCTGGGATGGGACTGTGCCACCACCCTGAGCCCCCCTGGGATGGGACTGTGCCACCACCCTGAGCCCCCCTGGGATGGGACTGTGCCACCACCCTGAGCCCCCCTGGGATGGGACTGTGCCACCACCCTGACACACAGGGGCAGGGCCTGCTCTCACTCTGTGAGGGGTTTGTTTTCTTTTGTTTGTACTATTACATTTGTATTTTTAGTTTTCCTACTAAATAACTGTTATTCCTATTCCCATATCTTTGCCAGAGAGCCCCTTAATTTCAAAATTATAATAATTTGGAGGAAGAGGGGTTTACATTTTCCATTTCAAGGAAGGCTGCTGCCTTCCTTAGCAGACACCTGTCTGTTCAAACCAAGACAGAGAGAATGAGGAAGAAACCTGGAGAAAGCAGCGCCAGAATCCCCCTGGGAGTGTTTTGCTCCTGCACTGGGAGGTGAATGATCTCACCAGAGAAACATCAAAGCCTCTCTGCAGGTGAATGAGCAGCAGAGCCAGGCTGGGAACCTGGGACATGCCAGGACAGGCCATGGCACAAAGAAGAACTGGGATTTTGGCTGTGGGGAGCTCGACACCCTGAGCTGCCCCGTGGGAATTCCTTTTAAACTCAGGCTGGGGAGGAGCCTGGGTGAGTAATTGCTCCGTGGCAGGTCCAAGAAGTGAATAATATTCCAAGAATAAAGGTTAAAAGCCTGGAGACTCCAATGAAAGGCATTCTATAAATAGGATGAAGTAGGCAGAGCCGAGGGAATAACAGGAGAAAAAACTTGCTGTGGAAAAGGGCTGGGAAGGATCTGACACCCACAGTGGGATTGGACAGGGGCTGGGTCTGCAGAACAGATCCTACACATGGTCAGCCTTTTGGGGTTTTATAAAAAATAACTTCTGGGCACCCCTCAGAGGGCATCTTGTCCCTGTTGGGAGCTGCCTGGAGCCATCCTGCCTCAGCAATGTGGGATTTGTCCCTGGACACCGTGGTTTGGACAAGGCAGCTGCAGGACAGGAGGTGAAATTTGGGGTTTCCATCACATGGGACAACTTCTGCTGTGCCCAAGGGAACTTCCTGGGGGAATTTCCTTTCCCATTTTTGTCCTCTATTTCCATGTCCCTGGGTGGGACAAGGGGGTGCAGGGACAGCCTCGCTGCCAATGTGGCACAGGCCCTGCATCTCCCTCTTCCACTCCCATGGGAAAATCACCCCTCCCAGGGATGCTTATCCTTCCTTCCAGTTTACCTGTTACAGTTATCAGAAGGAGGGGCGAAGTCACAGCACAATTTATAACCAAAACCACGCTGGTTCTTTAAAAAATAATAACTTTTCTGCAGAACTGGGCTGTAAAGGAGCCAAAGCTGCACAGAGGCCTCAGAGGATGTCACTGTGCAAATGTCAGCTCGGGGCTTAAGGCAGCAAAAAGCTTTGCCAGGGAATTGCTGTGGTGCAGGACTGATGCTTGGAAAGATCATGCTGTGTTTGCAGGAAGCCCCTGCCCCTTCCCCCCATGTCTGCCAGCAGCTCTTGGTCCCCTTGGAAAGGGACAGAAAAGCAAGAAAAAGGGATGGGTGTGGGAGCAAATGGTGTAAATGGCAAAGCTTCCCCGGGAGGAAAGGCTGAAGAGAGGGAAATGTCAGCTTGGAAGAGAAACAACAACCCCAGGGAGCTCTGGAGAAGGAGCTGTTTCCCTCTAATCCTCAAAGCACAGAAATTTGGGTCCAGATGTAACTGGAAAGTCACAGGCTGAAATCCAGCCAAGGTCCCTCCATAGAATCCTGGAGTTCCTGAGTGGGAAGGGATCAGTGATCCCAGCCCCTGTCCCTGCACAGCCACCCCAACACCCCCACCCTGAGCAGCCCTGGGAGCTCCTGGAGCTCTGGCAGCCTTGGGACCATTCCCTGGGGAGCCTGGGCAGTGCCCAGCACCCTCGGGGGGAAGAACCTTGCCCTGAGCTCCATGCCAAGCCCTGGCCCAGCTCCAGCCATCCTGAAGTCATGTCCCTGTCCCAGAGATTTCAGAGCCTGCAGAAGGCACTCCTGGATCTCTTTGCTGTGGGAGCCAAGTGTTCCATACTCTGGAAAAGGGTTTAAAACCCAAAGGAGGAAGGGTCTGTGAAATCAGACTCTGGGATCTGGTCTGCAGATTGCTGGGATCTTCACCATTGGGATCTTCTGTCCCAGGACCAGAGAACCACGGAATCATTCAGGTGGGAGAAGATTTTTAGGATCAAGTCCAACCATCAACCCACCACCAAATTCATACCTGAGACCCCAAATCCAGACTCCAGAGCCCAAAGCTGGGCTAGCTGGTCACTCTTCTGCCCAGCCCAGCCTTACCCCCTGACTCCCAGTGCCAGGGCATATCCAGCAAAGGCAGATGATTTACAGGAGCTCTGGCATTGTGTGCAAGGCTAGAACTGGGGCCCAGATCTGCACATCAAAACAGATTCCCCATAAATTACTCTGTTAAAACTTTTCAAAAAAGTTTCACAGGGGGAGGGTTCATGAGGAACCTGTAATGTTTAATTAAAGGGGAGAAACTGATCCTGCCATGAAAATCTTCCCCATCCCATGCCAAGCTCATCACTGACATGATTTATGGGATATAAACAGGCCAGAAAATGGCATAAGTGAGAAAGCTGAGGAACTTCTGCCAATTTTGGATACAGAGATGTGCAAAGGAAGGGGGGTTTACAAACTAAGTGAGGCAAAGATGGAAGTGCAGCAAGAAAACAAAGAAGAAACTCCCGGGCACAGGATGGGAGGATGCAGCCTAGATCCAACCTCCAGCTGCTGGTTTTGCTCCTACCCTGAGTTCTGCCTCTTGGCATGAAGGTCACTGCCATGAAATTCCTTATTGCTTAAATGACCTGTGTCCTTCAGGCTGGAATCCCACATGGAAAAGTGTCAAGGCCACGATGTCGGTGACACAGACACTGCTCTGACTCTGGTGGAACTGACAGAATCACTCTGGACTGACACACTTCCACCCCACCCATTGCCAGGGGAACCTTTCTCCAGTTTTGCTGAGGTTTCCCTGCCCTGCTCATCCCCCTCAGTGTAACAGTGCCCATGGTGGGAGGCAACGTGTGCCCAAAAAGGGATTCTCAGTGTTATTCACATGGAAAAAATGCTGTGGGATTGCTTCAATCCCAGAACTAACTGGTCCCATGAGCTCAGCTCCCAATTCTTGATCCCTGAGTGGAAGAATTTCCAGAAGTGAGGAGGGAGAGGCTGCTGGGTTTGTGCAGAAGGGAGAAGGGAGTTTGCTGTGAGAGACTGCTGGCAAAAGAGATTGGTTGGAGAGAGCTCTGCTGAGCCTGGCTCCTCACACCATAATTCCAGAGCAAAGCAGGGAATTTGGACTCCAAGAGCCACAGAAACCTGCTGCTGGGGATGCCTCTGATGAGGAATTCACCAGCCACTAAACAGAGCAGCTCCCCACTACCAGGGAAAAGAGGGAAGTGAGGAATCCAAAGGCCAGGAGGGAGAGGAGGTCACTGCAGACCTTCTCCAGCTCAGCAGCAGTTTCACAAATGCTGTAAAGAACTTGAAATAAAACACTTTCAACACCACTCCCTGCTGGCCTGACCAGGCCTGGGTACTGCAGAGAAAACTCAAAGCTCAAGGTTTTGGGAAAAAAAGTGAAGAAATGCAGAGGAAAGTCAGGAGCAGCTTCCTGATTGTACAGGGAGATGCCTCCAGCTCCTTGAATGATCCTTATGGGTCTCTCCCAGCTCAGGACATTCCATGATTCTACAATTCCTCTTTCCTTTGGTCATTGTCAGAGTCAGGATTTTGCAACAAAGCTGAATTTGAGTGAAGGGAATTGCCATGGCAGTCAGGTGGCTCCTGTCACATCCCTGGAGCATCCCACAGGCAGCCCCTGCTGAGGACCTGGAATGCTCCACCTCCTTGGGAAGAGGCTGTCACCGAATTTTGGAGGTACCAGGGGCATGAGAGGGATTTCAAAGCAGAAGAAAACAAATCAGAAAGGCAAAAATACAAGGAAAAGAGCCCAACCCCAGTCCCTCAGGTGCAAAAATATTGCAAGAGCCAGGAACGACTGTGCATGATCCACTTTCACATTCCCATAATGAGGAATCATCCTTGATCCAGTGCCTGCATTCCCACAACCAGGAATCATCCCTGATCCAATGTTTGCATTCCCACAACCAGGAATCATCCTTGATCCAGTGTTTGCATTCCTACAACCAGGAATCATCCCTGATCCAATGTTTCCATTTCCACAACCAGGAATCATCCCTGATCCAATGTTTGCATTCCCACAACCAGGAATCATCCCTGATCCAATGTTTCCATTTCCACAACCAGGAATCATCCCTGAGGCAGTGTTTGCATTCCCACAACCAGGAATCATCCCTGATCCAATGTTTCCATTCCCACAAACAGGAATCATCCCTGATCCAGGGTCTGCATTCCCCCCCCATAATGAGGGATCATTCTTGATCCAGTGTTTGCACTCCCACAACCAGGAATCATCCCTGATCCAGACTTTGCATTCCCACAACCTGGAATCATCCATGATCCACTTTCACATTCTCACAACCAGGAATCATTCCTGATCCCCCCAGCCTGTAACTCCATTCCTTTCCCTTCAATCCTTTCACAACACTCCAGCCAAGCCTCTGCCTTCCTCCTTTGGAAGTGCCTGGCTATGGCAGCAACTGCTCAGTCAATACTTCAATATCTGATTTTCCCTGGTTTTTAGGGACAAAAGCAGGTCCAGCACAGAGCCAGCTCCTGTTTCTGCCCTGAGCTTTCCCATCTCCATCCCTGCAGTGCAGCTGGGGTTGGGGTGTGTCCCACAGCTCCAGGGATCCAGTTGGGAATGCAGGGGCAAGGGAAGGCATGGTTCAAAAAGAATTTAGGAAAACGGAGTTAGAAAGTCATTCCAGCCAGTCTCAGTTCCTAAGGGAAGCTTCTCAGCTGTGTAGGCCTGGGATTTTCCTTTCCTTACATTCCAGAAGGTTGTTGGCAGGACCAAGAAGAAAATACAACGAGAGTGAGAGAGGGAGGTAAAGAGAAAAGCTGGGCAGCACTGGGAGCACGGGGAGGAGGGAATGCAAAAGGAAGAAGGAAAAGAATCAGGGACGTGGGCGAGCAAATGAGCCAAAAACTCGGGTTTAAAAAGCAGGGTCTGAAAAAGGCAATGAACGGAAAACGGAGCAGCCCAGCAAAAACCCCTGGGGAAGAGGCAGCCCGGGCAGGCCTGGAGGATGGGAGTCATGGGAAGGGGGATGGACCCACAGGCTGCAGGATGGCGACTGGGAACTGGAGTGTGTCCCTGTCCCTGTCCATTGCTGCCCTCCCCTGCCCAGGGAAGTGTCCCCGAAGCTCCAGAGGAGCTCAGGGATGGAGCACAGCCCCCGCGGGAGTGGGACCAGCACACTCCGCCACGGGCACCTCTCCCATCTGCTTTTCCTTGTGCCAGATGGGCAGGGGAGGGAGGGATGGGGGATGGAGCCGCGTCGCTGGGATGGCGGGGATTCGTTTCTTCCCATTCTTTCCCCAGTGCCATTTAAGCGGCTGGGCCCAAAACGCTTTCTGATTGCTTTGCCTGCCCCAGTGACACCAAGGCAGGAGCTTTCAGAATTAATCATTTCGATGCAGAGAGAGAAAAAAGCGGCAGCTCCGACCCCAAAGGCACAGACACCTCCCTCCTCCTCCCCCTCCCCCTTCCCTCCCCGCATGTTTTGGAGCTGCTGGAGCAAAGGGGAGAGCGAACAGGAGTAATTTTCCACGGATGCAGGGAACAATCGAGCCCCGCATGGTTTTTCTGGTTCAAACGCTTCCCTGCAGCAGTCGGTGCTCATCCCCGGCACACAAAGGCGATGCACATGCAGGGACCGGTCGTGTCTTGCTCCAGCCGCCGGTGCCGAGGTGCGGGGGACGGGAGGAGCGGGGGAGATGCTGCAGCTCCGCTCCCTGGGCAGGGGATGGCTGGAGCCGGCTCTGAGTCAGCCCCGGGCAGCCCGGGCACAGCCCCTGCCCTGCCCAGGGACGGGAGAGGGGACGGGGCAGATGTGGCACAGGAGAAGGCACCCGTGGGTTAGGGTTTGGGGTTTAGGGGCATCTTCTGTTGTGGTGCAGAGAGAATCTGGGGGAGGAAGGAGGCCACTGCGACTTCACAGCGGTTTTTGCTTCAGCCTTGTGCCCGATTTCTCCTGGGATCCAGCCCCTCCACTCACACGGAGACCCCTGCCCCACCCAAGGGTCGCTCCCTGGGGACAGGGTGTGCTGGTGCTGAGGATGGATCCCAGCACCACCTGGGGAGAGGCTTTAGAGGGGAGCAAGGAGCCCTGGGCACCCTCAGCACCATCCCCCACAGCCCAAAGGGGGCTGGGCACTGGTGGGGCAGGAGCAGGACCTGGCAGTGGGGTCAGTCCTGCAGCACAGGGGGGTGAACTCCAAGTCAAGCAAAGCCTTGCCAGGATCCTTTTTCCCCTTGGTCCCTGATTCCCTTCCCATCCAACTCCTTTCAAAGAATGCTGGAATGGTCTGTGTTGGAAGGGACCTCAAAGCCCATCCAGTGCCACCCCTGCCATGGCAGGGACACCTCCCACTGTCCCAGGCTGCTCCCAGCCCTGTCCAGCCTGGCCTCGGGCACTGCCAGGGATCCAGGGGCAGCCCCAGCTGCTCTGGTCACCCTGGGCCAGGGCCTGCCCACCCTCACCCATCCAATATCCCATCCAGCCCTGCCCTCTGGCAGTGAAAGCCATTTCCCCTTGGCCTGTCCCTGCAGTCCTTGTCCCACGTCTCTCTTCAGAGGGAGGAATTTCATCCCCCACTCCAAGCTTCACCCTCAGCCCCCACCAGGAGAAAGGGTCCTTAGAAATCCCCTCCCCCAGTGTCAAACCTGTGAAAAGATAAATTTTATAGCCCAGACCTGCCCCAAGTAAGAGCTTCAGACTTCTGAACCAAAGAGAACTTTGAAATGTCCATCTCTGGGGCCAGCAGGACAGCAGGAGGTGTGGTTTGGTCTGGCAGCTTTGCTGCTCTTGCACATCAAGTCATGGCACCATTTCTGAGCCCCTTTTGGCTCCTCTTCCCTGGGCTGTGCCTGTTAAACCCTCTGGGAGCACTCAGGGCTGAAGGGACAGCACCTCTGGTCTTGTGGGAATCCAGCCAAGAGGACCCCTAGCTCTGGCTGTGAAGAAATATGAAAAGCCCCCAGTTTCCACAAAAAACCCCACAAGAATCCTTAGCAAAGATGAGTGCACAGGAGCTAAACAGACCCAGCCTCCTGCTGGGAGATCTCTAAGCAACATTTTTGTGGTGCAGAGTGAGGTTTTCCTTCCACCAAACTCCTTCCACCTCCATCCTCCCGAGGCAGGGGCTCAGCCAGGGCTGGTTTGGATCCCTTTGCCAGAGCACTGGAGGCAGCTTCCAGCAGAGCATCACAGCAGAGACCCACAGGGATCACAGGATCCAGTGTGAGGATCCAACATTCAGATGGGATCTTGGGAAGGAATTCCTGGCTGGGAGGGTGGGCAGGCCCTGGCCCAGGGTGCCCAGAGCAGCTGGGGCTGCCCCTGGATCCCTGGCAGTGCCCAAGGCCAGGCTGGACAGGGCTGGGAGCAGCCTGGGACAGTGGGAGGTGTCCCTGCCATGGCAGGGGTGGCACTGGATGGGCTCTAAGGTCCCTCCAACACAGACCATTCCATGATTCTGTGATCCTTGTCAAATCCTAACCCTGCCATGTAGATGTGCCAAACTCTTCCCTCCTTGTTCTGCTTGGGTGTTTGTGCTTTTTTAGCTCCGTTTGCAACATCCAGCAAATGAATTTAGAAACACTTGGGTTTTACCTAAGAGGTGATGGCACTGAGGTGGTCGTGGAGAGATGCCTTCTGTAAATAACTTGTGTGGGAATGATTCTGGATGGCTGAGAGGCTTCCTTGACAAGAAGCAGGGAAAGCAGAAAGGAAGATTTACAGAGGAAAGTCTCAGTTTGCTTTGCCTACCAAAACAAAGGGGTTGGATTGCTACACACAAAAGCACCAAGAGAGAGCCAAGATGCCAATTTAAGCATGAAGACAATGCTGGCATGAAACCAGCTGGGGGAAGAAAATGGCTAAAATAAATAAAACTGGAATTAAAGAGGAGCTTTGTTATTCTGAGAGCTCCCAGCTTGTGCAAGGGACACACTGGGGGCTGAAGAGGGAGCTCTGTGCCTTTATGAATCCTTGGACCACGTGTGGACAGCAGGATTGGGCTCAGAGGGTCCCTCCCTGCCCTACCCCTCCAACAGCAAACACATTCCACATCCAAGTCTCCAAACTGGGAAGCCAAACCTTGCAGGTGGAGAATGCTCAATGACCCCATAAAGCTGCACCAAGAGCTCTTGAAACCTTCCCAGATGAAAAGTCAACCCAAGGATTGGGAATGCCTTGGGAATGGGAGCTTTTCAAAACATTCTGTCAAGGAGGGGTCTGGGAGAGCTGCAACAATAGCTGATTTCCAAGGAAAATGAAGTTCAGCGTGTTTTCCCAAATCCCAGTTTCCTCCCAATGCGTCAGAGCTGTTATACCTGGAGTTCAGGGGAAAAAAAGTCATGGAAAAAGGCCTCATTGGAACTAATAACTATTTTGGATGAAAGAAAAGACTTTGGATGTGTCCTGGCTGAATCCAGTGAGGACAGACTGGAGAGAATCTGCTCCTGCCCGTGGGAAGTGAGGGATGAACAGCAGCCATGGATTTAAGGGGAAAACCCCAAACACATTCTAAACACAGCAAGCATTGGAAGGGATTGTGTAGGGAAAGGTTGGCATCCCTCTCTCTGAAGGGTTTTCTGAACAGCTTTGTCAGGAAGGGTTCCTGAAAATCCTTTCCTTTTTTAGGGCAGGATCCTGGGTTATTTGTCCTAGAATGGCAACTAACCCCACCTGTGACCCAAAATGGGCTCCTCTGCCCCCTCTGTCCAAAGCTGGACACAGAACTGCTGCTGGCTGCCAGCAGGGACCCCAAGGACCCTGCACATCCCACAGTCACCTGGAAACACCTCCTGAAGCAGCTGAACACCCTGGTCCAAACCTTGGGATCACAGTTTGGACCAGAACGATGAAGGATTAATCATATTAATTAACTTTACTTGCATTGATTTACATGGAAGCCTCAGGAAAGGCTTGTTGTTAAAATTCAGAGTTTTCTAGGTCCCAGGGACACTGAGAGCAACTCTACAAATAACCAGAGTTTTGGTGCCATTGTGTCATGGCAAGGACGGGGGTGGCTCCTGTCCATCACCCTGACAATGATCAAATAAATCCAGTTTTCTATAAACTGATATCCTGCAGCCACATAACATGGGGAACAGCATCCAGTTGCCCCAGCAGGATTATTCCTGATCACAGTTAAAAGCTTAAAATTGCAGAACATAAACCTGACAATGCCAAACAGTGAGGAAACCATGAGAAAATAAGCCAGATGGGACAGAAAAGAGAATTAAACATGATTATCAGTGCCAAAGTGATCTCCCATACTTTTAAAGGTGACAAGGAGATCAATAAAATAAAAAAAAAAAAAAGGGGAGCTGAGATAGGAATAGGAGAGATAATTTAGGTTAAAAGGCACATTTTGCTTTGGAACATTATTTACAAAAGAGACTTTTCAAAGTGACCTAAACTCCCCCCAGTCCATCTTCCCCAGAGAAGGGAGGGAGCAACAGAGCGAGATCAGCTCCCACCTCAGCTCTGCCTTCTGCCACCCTCAGCTTCCCAATCACGGGTGGTTCCTGCTGGAATCACAGCTCCAAAGGGGCAGCACAGGGCCACAGGGGGAGCCTGAACACACAAACCTGGCTCAGGTTGCACTCAATGATCTTTAAGATCTCTTCCGACCTCAAAAAAAGAAAAAAACCCCAAAACAACAACAACAAACAAACAAACAAACAAACACCCCAAAACAAACCAACAAAAAACCCCAAGCCCCCCCCCCCCCAACAACAACAACAACAAAAACAAACCCAAACAAAACCCCCCAGAACCAAACCAAACAAACAAAAAACAACACCCGTGGCCCCAGGGATGCTGTGGGATCTGCCCTGCAGGGATCAGGTTTAAGTTAAGCCTGAGCCTGGGTTTAGCAGAGCTGCAGAGTGGTGGCTCTGTGCACGTTGCTAAGGCCTGAGCTGCTGACTGCCACTGCTTCCTGTCACATCCTGTTCCTTCCAGGATTCCTGGTGACATTTTCCTCCCTAAAGAGCCCAAGGAGGCTGAAGATGGGCTGAGAGTGGCCAGTCCATGATCCTGGAGCCAGGTGAGGCTGTGTGTGAAGCCAAACAAACACAGGAGTGTTGAGAGGAACAAGGAACTGAGAGCTGGGAAATGAAAGTGCTGTAAAACAAGAGAGCAGGGAAGGAGCAGGAAGGCAGAGCACCACCAAAATCTGAAAGGATTTACTCACTGGACAACCCAGCAGGGAAACTCTGACCCAAAAACAGACAAACATTTATAAGGGGAATCAGAAAGGTGCTAAATACCCCAGAAAACAGATTTCACAATGAAATCTCAGCTCCTGTCCAGTTTATTTCCAGTACTCACAGCCATTCCCAGTCTTCCACACACCTCTGAGGAGGGAGATTTTCAGCTCATCACCTGATGTAGCTGGCAAAAGTCACTGTGAGCAGGAAATCAAACTAAGTAGGTCACAGCTCCAAGCCTGAGCAGTAATTTCAAGGGTCTTTACCTTCCTTATGCCACCTCTTTATCTTCCAGCACATCAGGAAATCTGCTGCTCCCATTAAGAGCTCAGGGCACGTGCTCAGCTCTGCTGGAAGTGGGGTTTGCTCTCCCAAAGAGGAGTCAGGGGGGCTGTGTGACACACAGAGCAGGACACATGGGAATAACCAGCTCCCTGGAGTCTGGTTTCTCTGGAAACACCAGGACAGGCACCACAGGAGCGTGGCTGTGAAACACTGCACTGCTCACCCCTCTGCTGGGGCAATGAACCCTTCAAACCTCAGCTTCTCCCAGAGTTAATGACCAACAGGAGGCAGGGGAAGTTAATCTGTATCTAGAACAGCTTCATAAATAAAACTGGAACATTCTGGTGCTGAACTAGAGCTGCTTTCATTTTAAAGCCTCCACTCCTGAGTGTGGTGGCAGCCTGGGTGCTCCTCTAATGGCAGTGCCAGTCCCTTAGGGAGCACTGAGTCTTTGGACTTTGGTTTGTCACTTCCAGAGCAGGTTTGTCACTCCCTGGGGAGATGCCAAGGCCTGCCCAGGCTGGGGGTCTGCTGTCCAGCCCCTTCCAGAGGGGATTTTTGTCTGCAGAGGCTCTGGGGTGGGCAGTCTGCTGCAGGGAGGGCTGGTGCTCACCGGAGCTGTCACGCTGCCACCTCTCCGCAGCCTGGAAGTCAGGAGTATTTTTAAAAAAGATGTAAACAAGGGAAGCTGCTCAGCTGGGCAGGCTCCAGCCCTGCTCTCACTGCAGGGATTGCTGACAATCCCAGTACACAGAGCCCTGAGTAAATATTGGTTCAGACACGGATGCAGAGAGCACGAGGCCGCCTGCAGCTCAATAAACAGCCTGGCCAAAGCAGCTTTCCCCAGGCTGCACCTTCCTGTCCCTCCTGCAGCTCAAAAACCAGCCTGGCAAAAGAAACTTTCTACCAAAGTTGGACCTTCCTGTTCCTCCTGCAGCACCCCAAGGGCTGTCCTGGCCTTGAGCACAGGGATTTCTGGCCAGTGACAGAATCCATGTGGATTATCCCCCAAATAAAGCACACAGAGCTGGAAGAAATCCACCTTAGCCTGTTGGTCTCTGGCTCTCAGGGTGAACTGGCTCCCTCAGCCCCAGTTCTCCAAGGGTTGAGTGTGGGATAGAACTGATTCCAGGCAAAATAACCTTCCCTGCCCTCCAGGCCTGCTCATTTTATTTATGGGAAAATATGCTCGTTAATGCTCTTATCACAGGCAGGATCTAATGGGGGGGGAAGTCTCCTTTGAGTATCTCCACGTTAATGAGCTGCTGGGTGAGATGTTTCAGCAGGCACAGCTCCCTCTGAGCTGGTTTCTGACAGAGCAGCCTCTGCACAGGTCTTAACGCTCATCCTGCTGGCAGCTGTTTGTTTGGATAACATTTCCAAACGAAATTAGGGGTTACAAAAGCAGAGCTGCACCGGGCACTTCCTCATCCCTGAGGCTGCCTGAGCCAAGCACAAGAGGAACTGGAGGAAAACAAGCCAGGCTGTCCCATTCCCCTTCCCCTTCTCCTTCCCAGCACAGGCTGGGCAAGGGGATTGTCCTGCAGGGAAACCTGGAATGGTGGTGGATTCTGGGTGGGAGGGAATGGAAACAAAAAATAAACTCCTAAATCCACCACACAGGCTCCAGCAAGGAAGAGAGGGGAAGGAAAATGTTCATGAAGGAATTCCAGGGAGCCTGAAATGCTGATTATGATGGGATTGATTGTGAGGGGTTTGCAAAGGGTGTGCTCAGGACCCCAACACCCTTTCCATACAAACAGGAGGGACAGGGCTTCACTCCCTCCCCAAATTAACTCTCCTCTGTGACTCCTCAGCAAGACAAAGAGCTCCAATGTGGGAAATGGATTTGTAGAAAATTCTTTAAATGAAGAAATTTACCCATGAAGGGTAATTTTAGATGATTTGCTTTAAGGTATTTACAGCATGGTGTAGCTAAGACAATAGGACAAGAAATGCTTAAAATGTATTGTAATTAGGAAATAGATGGCTTCTGATTTATAACATCTGTATTGTCTCACCCTTCACATGAGGCTGAAAATGGAATAAAAACTTTTAAAACGCCTCTCAGTTGCCCCATCTCTGGGCAGCTGAGAAAAGGGCATGAAAAATCTCAGAAAATTCTGAAAAATCTCAGAAAAGAGCATAATCCAACCTCCATCACCTCTGGGTAACTCGGGAGAGGGGTTGGGGCTGAGCTGCCTCTGGCCCAGCAGAAACGAAACAGAAAATGGGGTGGGGAGGGAAGGCTGTTGCAATGTCTTTCACTCCATTGTGTTGCAACCACCTCCAAATTCCTCAGGGCCATTTGTTCATAACTGGCAGCAACAGCCAGAGAAAAATCAATACAGGGATCAGTGTTGTGGAACATTATCCCTAAATTGCAGACCCATAACATCAAAGTGCCCCAGCACACTTCCCAGAAATCATCAGGTGCCACCCTCTGAGTGTTCCTTGTGGCTCCTGCTCTTGGCCAAGCCCCTTTCCAGCTGATTTCCTGTTCCCACTTCAACCTCCTCCCTCTGCCCCACATTATTTTTTATGTGGAAACTGCTCTGTTTGATCCTGCAAACTCAAAAAGAACAACTCAGCCTTTCCCAGGTGCCCAGCTGATGTTGGATTCCACCCTTAATTCAGATAAATGAGAATTTACAGCATTTTAAACATCTGTTACCTCATCTGCATTCAATCCCTCTCCATGCCAGCTGTTTTGAAGTGGAAAAACAGAGATCCAAAGGTTTTTTTTTTTTTTTTTTTTTTTTTTTTTTGTGAGAGCACAGGCTTTTTTTTGTTGGCCTGATGAGTGTTTTCTTCTAGTTCAGTATCTCACAAAGATCTTGGAAAAATAAATTCTTCCCTGTGCTGGTAAACACCTAAAAATTCTGGCTTCATTTGGCAGAGTCTCCTTCCAGCACAAGTGGGTCTGCAGAAAGCCTGACCTTCAAATGAAACCATTCTCACGGGGATGACAATGAAAATGAGAGTTTTTCCAGCTAGGAAAGGTGTTCTAATTACTTGTCCCACAAAGATCAGAATAGATTCTGACACACTAAAGAGTGATTTAGTGGGGGAGTATTTAAAATTAGATAACTGGTACTTAACTGTTACCTGGGAGGAGATGAAGCAGAAGTACTAAGGAAGGAGAGGGGAAGATTTAAGAGCCATTTTTTATTAAGACTTATAAAATATAGGTCTGATAAGTGTGGAAAAATTACTCTCCAGTGTTTTGATAATGCCTCACTAGCTTTGGCTGTCCCTTGTCTCCACAGAGAGCCGACCAACAGGAACATTTAAATTATTCCATGACTAAAATCAGCTAAATGAGAGGGTGAAGTCATCACAGACAATGATTTCTATGAAAACATGTCCTGATGGACATCTCTGCCTCAGCTTCTGTCCTGTTTTGCTGCTTGGCTGCATCTACAAACACCTCTCAAAACTGCAAGAACAAGCAGAGTCTTCTTGCAGTGGAATTGAGAGAAAAGGCATCAGATCCCCTTGATTTGAAAGCCTGCTTCAATAAATCAATAAATTACTGTATTTCATTCCCATTTTTGGGGAGGCACTAAATGGGCAGTGCTATGCATGGAGTGCACATGCTTTGGAAGGGAGCTCATGCTTTTCTCTCATGTTCTTCCCTGTCAGCAAATCAGAGCAGGATGGATTCCCCTGATGCTGCTAAATGCCACAAACATCCATTTCCACCTTCCAGGAGAGCCCTGAGAGCGTGATGCAGCACAGCACAAAACACACAGGGCTTTCTGCTACTCTTCAAAAAGGGTTTTTGTCCCATTCCCCCTCCCTGGAGCTTTGCTGCTCCTCTAGAGCACAGATGCAGGAGCAGCCTCAGCTCTATCAGTGGCAGAAAACCAGGCAGAAGCAGCAGTTTTTGCAGCTGTGTGATTTAATCCTGCTTTAATCACCTGAATGACAGAAGGGTTTATCTCTCCTTCTTGGAATAAATGATGTTACAGAGCTGTGGTTTCGACGTGCAGGATTTCAGAACCTTGGGAGATTTATGAGTGTTTCAGCTCCTGAACATCTTTCTAAGCACTGATCTTGTGTTATCTGATCACAAACACTTGCACACCTGAAAACACAGGGAAGAGGAAGACAGTTACTTATGCCACACCCGTTTCTTGCTCTAATATGTTCACAACAGTTTTTAATCTGGTTTTTTCCTGTGCCACCATAAACTCATCTTCCAGACTATTTCAGAAAGTAAAACCCATAACAACTTGACAAAGAATCACTGACTGGTGATTTTAACTATTGTTTCAGTCCCCTTTTGTGAAAAGAGGATAAAAAGCAGAAGGAAACTAAGAAAGGAAAATCTGGGAAAATCAACACCTTGGCTTTTCTCAGCCTGAAACAATTTCAACTTGGATCCTTAACAGAGATCAGTTTGTTGGTGCTTCTGTCCTTTCCTCATTAACTGCTCTGGTTATTGAGTAACTCAGGCTGTACAAGACTCTTTCCCAGGAGGTTTCAGGCAGCCCAGTTGCTGTGACCTGCTTGGAGTAAGAGCACAGAGCAACTGGGACTTGCTGGGGCTCTCTGGAGAGCTCCCTCAACAGCTGAGAACTGACCCCAGCTCCTGGCTGTGGGACTGGGAGAGTCCTTGGGAATGCAGTTGTTGGAGAGGGGAAGGCTGTGGTAGCTGAATGAGGAGGACTTGGTGTGTTTGAGGACACCTGCACAGCATTTGGGATAAACGTGATGGATGAGATTCTCTGTTTGCAATGGTTGTAAAAATGCAATGTAATAAAGAAATAAAGAAGGATCCAAAGCTGTTGGAGAGTGTCCAAAGGAGGGACATGGAGCTGGGGAAGGGTCTGAGGAACAAAGAAGTCCATCAGCAAATCCCAAAGCCAAAGAGGACCCAGATGGAAATCAGCAGACATCCAGAGAACCAGACCAAGGTGCCCAAGCTGAGCTCTTCTAAGGCAGGAGCATCCCTTGGGATGTGCACAGCAACTGTTCCATGCATCACAGCAGTTCTGGCTCATCTCAGACCACTGCAGAAAGGGCCCTGGGGGTCCTGGTCAGTCTCAAGTTGGATCTGAGTCACTGCTGTGTCCTGGCAGCCCAAAGGGCCACCCTGTCCTGGGGGGCACCAGGCTCAGGGAGGGATTGTCCCACTCTGCTCTGCCCTGGGGCAGCCTCACCTCCAGTGCTGGGGGCACTTTGGGCACCACAAGATCAGAAGGATCCAAAGCTGTTGGAGAGTGCCCAAAGGAGGGACACGGAGCTGGGGAAGGGGCTGAGGAGCAGCTGAGGGCACTTGGCTCCTTCAGCTGGAGCACAGGAGACTGAGGGGAGGCTCCTGGGGGGCTGCAGCTCCTCCCCAGGGGAGGCACAGGGGGGCAGGGGCTGAGCTCTGGGACAGGGACAGGGACAGGAGGCCAGGAAGGGCTGGAGCTGGGCCAGGGCTTGGCATGGAGCTCAGGGCAAGGTTCTTCCCCCCGAGGGTGCTGGGCACTGCCCAGGCTCCCCAGGGAATGGTCCCAAGGCTGCCAGAGCTCCAGAAGCTCTCAGGGCTGCTCAGGGTGGGGGTGTTGGGGTGGCTGTGCAGGGACAGGGGCTGGGCTGATCATCCCTGAGGGTCCCTTCCCACTCAGGATCTTCTGGGATTCTGTGAATCTTCCCTGTGTGTTGAAAGCTGCTGTGCCACAGCAGAGCTGGGCTGCTCAGACTGTCAGGGTTCACTGACCCCTGAATTAGGTAATGCCAGGGACTGCGATGCCAAACTGGGAACACAGCTGGAGCAACAACCCTGCTGCAGAGTTACTCTGCCACAGGAAGGGCAGTCATGGCAAAAAGCAGCTGGGGATGGCAGCATCTCCAACTGCCTCAGCCATAATCCCGAAATTGTGAGTCAGAGGCTTCTGTGTGAGGATTTCTGAATCGGTGTCCCTGCTAAAGTGGAAGTTGGGCTATCTCAGCAAAACTGCAGCTGGAACTAATCCCCCGTGGTGTTTAACACAAACCCAGCACAGGTTGCTTGGGCTTCTGCAGAGCTCTCCAGGCACTCAGCTGTGAAATGGAGTGATGGACCATGGAGGTGACAGGGATTCAAAGGGCAAAGCTGTTCCCAGTTCTCAGGGAAGAGGAAACAGCTGCAGCGCTGATTCTGCTCACACAGAGCCATTATAAGGAATTACAGGAGGATTACTACAGGAATAATAAATGCCATTATTGGAAATAATGAAATCTACCACTGAATGCTAACGTGGCCCTTCCACCCCCTGACACCTTCAGCCCCCAGCAGGAAAACCTGCCTACCACAACACACAAACCAGGAATTGCTAAATCTCCTCTGATGTGCTCCGGATATTCCGGAATTGCAGCTCTCCCATTGTTTCAGGCTGGACTCTGGGCAATGCATTAAACAGAAGAGTTTCCCCTCCATAAATCAACACCCTCGAGGCTGAGGTGAGCACAAGCTCTGCTTATGTCGTGTTCTGGGAGCTAAGGGCAGATGCCTGCAGCAGGAAAAGGACTTTCTTCTCATCCCTTTTACTTTCCAGGACTCCCAGATTTTTTTTCCCTGGCTGCTGGCCAGGCCAGGCTTCTCCTCTCAGCTGCAGGAGAGCAAACACTGTTTTATTTTGGCACTTTTTTTATTTTGACACTTTGTTCCATCCTGGGTTATCCCAGCAACTTCAGGACACAAAAGGTGGGTGCAGATTTAGACAACGATTCCTCTGCAAAGTGGAGCTGATCAATCCATTGTGCTCAGAGCTCCTGGATGGGGATATTTTCAAGCAAATAAAAATAAGGTAGTAATAAAGCCCCCTAAGAAGTGGCCAAATGCAGCTCTGGTAGCTGCAGGCAATAAAACAGGTGTGTTGCAGCCCGAGTTGATGAAGAAAAAAGAAAAGCAGCCATCTACAAGTTTTTTAATGGAAAACCATGATTTTTTAAAACCATTACAATGTCTCTTAAGCAGTTTTATTTGGTACTATAAACACCTTTCCCCACTTAACTTACAAGGCATCCCTGCCTGCAAACACCACCACTTATACTATTTTTTTGAATTCTCTTTCTATACAAGATAAAATCTACTGCTCAGGATGTGCCCTGGATGTGGCTCTGCCTTGGTTTTCAGGCTGAAATTATCAGAAATGGCTCAGCCAAAGATTTGATTCCCAAACCCACGGGACTGACAACCTATTTAGCTTTTTGTGCACATTTCCTCCTTCAAGATGGATTTTGAAGGCTTTTGGATTTTGAGGGCTGACCCTCACCCCCAAGGCATGAAGCTGTTTCCATCAATCCTATCCAGAAGAGCAGTGGGGGGGTCCTGTTTCCAAATTCCCATCCTTTCCTCTGACTGTTCTTGTTGTGGGACTACAGAAAGACCCAGCCACATCCCCGAGCCTCGGATTTCCAAGCCCCTGGCAGGAGATGGAAAGCAGAGGGCATGGCTTGGCCGTTACAGGGACGAGTCCAACTTCTGCTGTGCAAACAACCAGAATTTACCCACTTCTTAGTGAAGGCACAGCAAAAAAACCTTTTCAGCCTAAAAGATCATCACTGTCAACCACTCCCTACCCCCAGTCCCCTATTATCCATTAACCAACTCTTCCCCATTCTTATTTCACTACAAATCCACAATCCAACCATTCCCCATCCCTATTCCCCTATAAATACACTATTTCCCATCCCTACTCCCTTATAAATCCATCAACCAACCTTTTCCTCTTCCCTATTTCATTATAAATCCATCAGCCAACTTTTCCTCATCCCTATTTCACTATAAATCCATGAACCAACCTTTCCCATCCCTATTCCCCTATTAATCCATAAACCATCCATTCCTTATCCCTTTTCCACTATAAACCCATAAACTCACTGTTACCCATCCCTATTCCCTTATAAATCCTTGACCTAACTATTCCCCCTCCCCTTATAAATCCATAAACCAACTATTTCCCATCCTTATTCCATTCTACACCCACAAACCAACTACTCCCCATCCCTATTTCTATAAATCCATAAACCACAGCAAGGCCAAAGGAGACCAGCCCAAACACTCCCTACAAAACCAGCTCACAACTCCAGAGCCCGACTTTTCAGGGACCCACCGCACTACTGGTGGTGGATTTATAATTAGTTTTTAATTAAAACTTTCCCTCAGCACCGAGCTCTGTGCGAAGCTCTGCGGGCGGGATGCCCCCGGGGGTCCCACAGGTGGTCCTGTGGCCGCCCCTCCGCTGCTTCCAGCCCCAGGGCTGCACCCTACGGACGTGCCCGTGTTTTTCCATGACTCTTCACGTCTCTCCCTCCCTGCACTCGCTCACACCCCGCTCCTCCCCCGGCCCCCCCGGTTACCTCAGCCGGGCGGGGCGCGGGTGCGGGACTCGAACCGGCGGCTCCGAGGGCAGTGAGGGGTTGCGGAGCGCCCGCCGGCCGATGCCCCGCCAGGCCCCGCCCCGCCCGTGGCGCGCGCAGCCAATCACGCGCCGTTACCTCCGCCTCCCGTGCAGCGCCCCCTCGCCGATGTCCCGCCCCCCTCGCTCCACTCAGTCAATAGACAGCGAGATGGCCTAATAGACACCTAAACTATCCAATAGAAGCCGTCTCGCCGTGAGAGGGCGTGGCTCGCGCTTAGGGGCGTGGTCTCTTAAGGGGCGTGACAGAGAGAAGGTATATAAGGAGGCAGTGAGGCCGCGGTGCCATTTTGTGTAGCAGCGCCTGGGGAGTGGGGGGCGGAGGCGGCGGAGGGTTTCGGGGTTCGGACCAGAGCGGCCGGATGGTGAAATCCTCCCTGCAACGGATACTCAACAGCCACTGCTTCGCTAGAGAGAAAGAGGGGAATAAAAGCACCATCATGCCCGCTGTGCTGAGCCTCAGTACCGGACAGAGCAGGTGAGGCGCCGCGGCCTCCCTCACCCTCGCACCGCTGGGCCCTCGCTGCCTCCTTCCTCGTCCTCTTTGTCGCCTCCCTGGTGGCTGGAGAGGGGCGGGGGACGCTGCGTGGCCCGCGGGGGAGGGGCGGCCTGGCCCCCGCCGCGCGGGGAAAGGCGGTAGGGGAGGGTGGAAAAAGCACCAAAAAAAGGCGATTTTGAGGCCCCAGCGCTGTACCGGCCCTGGGAGGGACCCCCGAGGGCACCCCCGGGCTGGGAGAGGCTCCGGGCAGGGCTGAGGCAGGAGCCGGGCTGGGGGGGGGGGCGAGGGGAAAACAACAATTAGGCAAAGATATTGAGGGATTGAAGGCGTTATCCCCTTATGTAACCGTGGATACTCCGCAAAACGAATCGAGGGTAAGAGTGTTACGAGAGCTGTTGGTTAAAAACTCAACCGAAAGATTAAACACCCCCCACAGGTGCTGGGAAGGAAGAAAATACCTGAATTAAGGTGGCTGGTGTGGAGCGGTGGATGCTCAGGACATCGATCTGCCCTTTCCACCTCGTGTGTGGACTGTGGAAGGAGTTCTTGAACGTTTTTATGTTTAACTGCGAGCTAAAGATTGTTTTTTTTTTTTCCCCTAAGAGCACGGAAACATCGCTAAAATATATTTATGGCTGCAAACCTTCCTTCTGCACCACCTTTTTGTGGCAGAAACGTGAAATTATTGAAGATTGCCACAGCACACACCTTTAAAAAAGGTTTTTAAAGGTTTATTTGTAAGGCAAATTAAAAATATATAGTTCATAGTCATTTTCAGATAAAACTAAATAATGTTGCTACTAAAGAAAAACGTCTCTTTCAAAGAGCTTAAAATAATGGGTTGGATAATCAATTAAAATAACGCATTCAGTTAGCACAGATTTTGTATTTTTAATAAAACTTCAGAGTTATTATCCTTGCTTCATATTAAAATATAAATATAATTTACGTTCCAGCACATAATATTTAACCTCTGCCCATTCCCAGCCTTTCTAACACGGATTATTCATCACAAGTTTCAAGCTCATTAAAAAAAAAAAACCACCAAAACAAACCAAAAAAGAAATAAAAAAAAACCCCAAACCAATCCAAACCCCGCGACTCGGGTGCAAAATGGTGGATTATTTTGTAGCTGTTTATTCGGATTTGCAAATGGCTGCAGTGGCTGCTGCTGGCACCCGGAGACAGGACGATTGTGAAAATTCCCCCAAGGGCCTCGATTGCTGCATCTGCTGAGATGACGCAACTCAAGAGTGGAGCCTGCGGGTGAAGGATGGTGCAGAGGGAGGGGCCAGCGCTGCTCTGCCACGGGAGGAGTGAAACAGCCTTGAAAAGGATGGGGAGAAACTTAAAAATATTCCTCGCATCTTCAAAAATACAATGTTTTTCTCCTCGAGTGCTGAGCGTTGTGGGATCGCTCTGAGGAGTTTAATGGGGAGAGGTTTGGAGGCTTTGCAGAGGTTCAGGTGTGGCCTCAGCTCAAATAAAATTCTGGAGGTGGAGATGATTCCCTGGAATTTCCTGGGAAGGTCTGGTGGTGAATATCCCAGGGAAAAGTGATCCCTGCCTTGCTGGGCTGGGGGTTTGTGCTGTCTCAGAACAAGGAGAGCAGAATCCAGCACATTCCTGCAGAAAGGTTCTCCTGAGCTCACATCAGGCCTGTCCTGGCACAGAAACACACCTGGCTCGCTCACCCTGAGTATTTTTCATCTCCAAGGGAGTTTTCACTCAAAATGCTGCAGTGGCAGCTCCCTGGGCACTGTCCCTGGTGTGGAGCTTCCTTTGTCTTCCCACTCGCAGTGGGAGGAGTCCTTTGGCCTAGGTTTGGGTTTTTTAACACTGTTTAAATCCTGCAGGTGCCAGGGCTTTGTGCAAGGCCTCCTGCCTGTGTAACCATGCTCCCTTTGCAGTTCCAGGGTTCCCTTTGATTGCTGTAGTAACCTGGGTCCGGGGCCTCGGTGGTGCTCCTGATGTCCCTCACCCACCCCTGAAGATCCCAGGTGGGCGAGGGAATAGTCAGAGGGATCACAATCTTTCAGCTAATTTATTTTATTCGGTGAGTATGAGGTGCAAACAGCTGGTGATGAGCTTGACAGCATTCCCTGCCTCAATTCCTCTGAAAATGAACAGGAAAATCACTCTGCTCTTGTCCCTGCTGCAGGATAATCGGCTGAATGTCACAGAAGAACTAACACCTAACAACAGGACAAGAATTCTCAATGTCCAGTCAAGGCTTACAGATGCCAAACACATCAGTTGGAGAGCAGTGCTGAACAACAACAACCTCTACATTGAAATTCCCAGTGGTGCTCTGCCTGAGGGGAGCAAGGACAGGTGGGTCAGGGAAAACTTGATGGGAGAACACTTTGCTCTTTGTATTTTTAAAGTTTAATTTTGGGGTTTGATGCTCTCTTGTGAGCCTGGTTTCAGGGCTGCAGGCAGAGCCAGCCCAAAATCTGGGATTTCAGGCTGGTTTAGGCCCTTGAGTGTCACTGCAGCTCCTTCAGCTTTTTTGTGCCACGGAGGAGTCCTGCCCTTGAGTTGTGCCTGGGGTTCAGGGATCTGGTGGTGTGAGGCTCCAACCTGTGCCTCTTCCTTGGGTTGGCTCTCAGGGCCTCGGAACTCTCTGAAGAAGAACATGCTGCCAGAGCTCTGGGAATGTTCAAACAATCAGGGTGGGGTTGCTGGGGTGCCTGTGCAGGGCCAGGGCTCAGCCTGGAGGATCCCTTTGGGTCCCTCCCATCCCACATTCCCAGGACATTCCCTGTGCACTGAACCCTTGGTGTTTCTCTTGCAGTTTTGCAGTTCTTCTCGAGTTTGCTGAAGAACAGCTCCGAGTTGAGCACGTGTTTATCTGTTTCCACAAGAACAGAGATGACAGAGGTGGGTGTTTCCTGCGCCTCCAGAGACACAAAATGCCTTCTGGTGGAAATTTAAGGGTTTTTTTCAGTATCCCATGGGTGAAACCTGTCTCCTGCTTTATTTTCTAGCTGCACTGCTCCGTACTTTCAGCTTTTTGGGCTTTGAGATTGTGAGACCAGGGCATCCCCTTGTCCCCAAGAGACCAGATGCTTGCTTCATGGCCTACACGTTTGAGAGAGACTCAGCAGAAGAAGACTAGATTGCAATGTTTGCCTCTTTAGAGCTTTCTTGTTGTCTATAAAGATGATTCTGTAGAAATTTTGTCAACATCTTATTCCAGTCTATCTTAACTCTTGTACGAAACCTTGTGTGACCCAGCTGCTTTGGTGGTGAGATGTTGAAAATTTCAGACTCCACATCTTTCTCTGGATTTTGTGCGCATGTCGTGGTTGTGCAAAAATAAATGCTCCCTCCAAATTTAGCAGTATATTTCTTGAGGTTTAATATTGTGTTTGTGATACTGAAGTATTTGCTTTAATTCTAAATAAAAATTTATATTTTACTTTTTATTGCTGGTTTTAAGCTGTTTAAAGACTTGCACTCTTGAAGAGGTGGCTCTGGAACTGCCCCAACCATTAAAGTTGCAGGTGTGGAAAGGCTTTGCTTGTTCTTTGCTTGACTGGAACTCATGGGTGTGCTCTGACAGGGCTTGGAATAATCCAGCAATCCTGGAAAAGTCTACTTTGAGTGAGTAATTAGCAGGTGTGCTAATTAGGACCAGTGCTTGCCTGCTCTGCCAGTGTTTTGTAGGATATTCAGGGTGTGATTTGGTTGGGAAGTCTCAACCCGTGGCTGCTTTAAATACCAAATATGCAACTTAAATTCCTGGAATTTTAGTGTTCCTGTACCAGTGCAGCCTTTCCAGTGTGTGCAGGTGACTCCAGGAATTCTGGCTGGGAGCTGGGAAGGTTTGTGGCACTCCTGCAGCTCAGGGGTGTCACCAAGGCTGGGCTGGCTTCTTGGGGGGCACATGGTGGTTGAAGGGAGAGGAGGGGGCTGTGCTGGGGCTCCACAGACTCCCCTTGGTGTTCAGGATGGTGAGCAGAACGGGAAAGGGGCTCCTTGTGATGCTGGAATTAACAAACCTTGAACTGAAGTTACAACAAATAAGTCTCTAAAGGGGCTGGGCTTTAAAGTGTGGTATTTCCATGGTTTTCACTACTTGCAGGCTTGTTTGGAGCTGATGAATCTCCTGTATAAAACGTTGGGGCAGGGAATCCTTGGGATGGGTTTATTTCACCAGATTCTCCTGGGTGTGAGTAGAAGTCTCTGAGTGGGGCCCTAGGAGATCTGAGTGCTGTGAAATGTGTGAGTGAGGCCCTAAAGTTTCCCCCACAGCCCATCCCTGGGCTCAGCAGTGCTGGGATCTCATGGAATACACTGAAATATTCCCTGAAACTGCTCAGAGATGCAGCACAGAGTAACCTGGGGGTGTGTGAGCAGTGGTGTGCTGCTAAGTGGGGGCTCTTGCTGGGCTCTTTAATTGGCTCTTCCCAATTCTCTCCTGGCCCTACAATTGTGCATGTCCTGGAGGGATTTTTGGAAGGCCAGTGACACTGAGAAACTGCCCAAAGCTGGGCTGGGAGAGGTTTGGGATGGAGCTCAGGGCAAGGTTCTTCCCCCCAAGGGTGCTGGGCACTGCCCAGGCTCCCCAGGGAATGGTCCCAAGGCTGCCAGAGCTCCAGGAGCTCTCAGGGCTGCTCAGGCTGGGGGTGTTGGGGTGGCTGTGCAGGGACAAGGGCTGGGCAGGATTTCATGGTGGTGGCATGACCAAGGGAGGGTGTCCTTGTTTTTCTCAACACGCTGGCACAGGGCTGAACTCCTGCTCTGGTTATCTGGAGAAATCCCTGTTTTCCTCTGCAGCGTGGTACCTGTGCCATGTTTGCTCTCCCCAGGGACAGGAGTGTGGAATGTGCCTGGTGCTGCCTCCGTGGGACGTTCTACTGACTTTGGATGCTCCTGGCAGAAGGGGAGGGGGTCACCCAGGCTGCAAACCAGAACTGGGGGGCTGGAGGGCCTTGGAGCTGCCGGGCAGGAGCCAGGGGAGCGGGTTTGGCTTTGTCTCCCCGGGATGAGAGGCTGTGCCATGGCCTTTACTGCCCTCTGGTAGCCACGGCCAACACTGCAGGAGACCAAGGGACAGCAGGGCTGGGCTCTCCCGGGACACCTGGAATGAGATCTGAGCCCCGTTTCTGTGCCAGGCTTGATGGGGTCCAGCCTGGGCACGGAGGCTGCACCGGGGGATTTGGGTGCTGCTCCAGGTGGGAGCAAACCAACCATGGAGCTGGGACTGAGCTGCTCTCTGCAGGGTCTCAGCTCTGGTTTATGTTTGTATTTTTGGAGCTCAGGGACTCCTGGGAGGAATCCTCCTCACTCCAGCCATGCCCCAGGCTCTAGTGACTGCTTGGGGAGCCACTGCCACATCCATGGGCACAGCAGCTGTGGGAGGCTCTGTCCCAGTGTGTGCACAGCCCTGCTGCTGTCAGGTGATGGAGTCACTGAATCATGGAATTGTTTAGGTTGGAAAAGCCTCCTAAGACCACTGAGTCTGACCATCACCCATCACCACTAAGCCATGTCCCCAAGTGCCACATCCACATGTTGTTTGAACGCTCCCAGGGATGGGGACTCCAGCACTGCCCTGGGCAGCCTGTGCTGATGCAGTGAAGGAATTTTTCCTGATACCCAGTCTAGATGGCTGTGAGGGGATTAATAATTGCTGAGGAATAGTTTAGATGACCTTCACCATGCTGATCCCTTGACATCTGGATGGATTTGGGGACTGGGTCCAGGTCCCCTGTGCTGCCAGGTGTTTCACAGCAAGGAGCAGATGCCACAGCCCTGCTTTGGTGCCCATGAACTCACCTGAGCTGTTCACCAGAGCCCATGGAGGCTGTTCTGGGTAATCACCACCAGGCAGGGCAGTTTGGCTTTGTGTTTCCCTCTGGATCCATCCCTGGAGTGTGTAATGCTGGCAGAGAAGCACATAAAGGACCAGTGTTTGAGAGGCTTGGCTCCAGGTTTTATTGAAGCTATATTTTTCCCTTTAAAATGTCATTTTTATTAGTGACTGAGTCACAAATTGTCTCTGGGAAGCACAGGTTGAAGGAGCTGTTGTTTCTCCTTTGCTGAGAAGGGTGAGCTGTGATGGGTCACTTTGAGAGTTATTTAAAACAGCAGAAACCTGGTAGCTGCAAAAAGGCTCTGAGGGGGTTTTGTTCAAAGTCTGAACCCCATAAACTTTATTTGGGATTATCAGCCACTAAATTGGTGCTTGGGACTCACGAGAGATTGTTTGAGGGTATAAACCCACACTCTGTGGTTTTACACACTTCATCATCCATGGGCTATGGGGGGAGTGGGTTTGGGTTTGCAGAGCCTTCCCAGTGAAGACCTACTGGGATTTCTCAGGAACTGATGGATTTTATAGAGTTATGGAATGATTTGGGCTGAAAGGACCCTAAAAATAATTTAGTTTCAACTCCCCTGCCATGGGCAGGGACAGGTTTGGGCAGGGACAGGTTTGGCCGGGCCCTCGTGAGCTTTGAGGAGACCTTTGGGTGGGCTGACCTGGAGGTTGTTTAGGGAGCATAGAGAAGCTGGGTGACCTGGAAAAGGGTGTGTTCAGTGACCCCCTGGAAGTACTGGCAGCACAGCCACTCCTCCAGGCCAGGGCTGACCCCAGCCCCAGCCGAGTTCTCTGCAAACCTCAGGAGCAGCAGAGCCCTCTTGACCTGCAGCCAGCTCTGGAGCAGCTCGAGGCTCTTCCTGCTCCTGGCAAAGAGCTCCTGGCGTGGCCCCCAGAGCAGCACCTGCAGGATGGCCCTGGCCTGCTGGATGGACACCCTCTGGTGAGGATCCCTGTGCAGCAGCAGCGAGGCCAAGCGCTTCAGTCCCGCCGAGTAGATGGACAGCGAGGGGATTTCGGGAAGCCTTTTGCTTCTGAAGCCCAAAATATTCTCCAGGGAGATGTCCACGTGCAAGATCTGATAGATCAGCCTGCCCAAGTTCAGCTCAGCTGCTGTTGGAGGGGAGGGTGCAGCGAGAGCCTGGCTCCAGTCCAGCTCCTGGCTGCTGGAACAAGGTCGCTGCTTCTCTTGC
The DNA here is from genome assembly GCF_027477595.1 of Haemorhous mexicanus. Lineage (NCBI taxonomy): Eukaryota > Metazoa > Chordata > Aves > Passeriformes > Fringillidae > Haemorhous > Haemorhous mexicanus. The sequence goes on from NC_082369.1 coordinate 3,178,152, forward strand.
ACCTTGAAGAAGCTGCTGATGAGCAGCCGTGGAAGGGACAGTCCCAGCGGCTCCTTCTGCCTCTGGGGGGGACAGGGGCACTGCACCAGCAGCAGGTTCTCGGGGCACAGGTCACCCTGGACCACGTTCTGCCCCCGGAGGTGCTCCAGCCCCATGCAGAGCTGCAGCAGCAGGAGGCAGCCCAGGCGTTCGTAGTGCCCGGGGCTGGCCCTGTGCAAAGCGTGGGAGCCCTTCACAAAGTCTGCCAGGGTCTGCTGGGGAACCTCGGCACAAAGGAGCACCTGCGGGGCAGGACAGGCTGGCTCCTCTCTGGAAGGTCCCTGGCTCTGTGCTCCAGGGATTCCTGGGAGCACCAGCTCCCGAGGGAGGCGGTCGGTGAAGCGGCCGAGCAGGCGCTGGATGCTGCAGTGTGTCCCCAGGGAGCTCTGCACCCCCAGGCTGGAGCAGCACGGCTTGGGGACCTGCAGGGACACATAGGACAGGGCTGGCTGTGCAAGGATAGAGCCTAGTCCTGGGCTGGGCCACCCTGCCAGCACAGGGTCACCAGCCCTGCTGTGACCCACACGTGGTGCTGGGGTCCCCTTGCACCCTCTGAACCCAGGAATGGAGCCAGAGCTGGGACATGAGGGTGGTGCAGCCACAGATGGGCTGGGCTCTCATCTGCTTTCCTGGGCAGCCAGCTCTGCTCCAGCCTCTCCTCTGCACGTGCTGGCCCCTCTGGCTGAGTTAGCAGGACATGTCCCCCAGCAGGGCCGTTTTTGACGTGTCCCTTGACCCTAGGGGAAGTGTCACCCTCATCAGCCAGCCCCTGCCAGCAGCACTGTGTCATCCAGCAAATGCAGAAGTGGCTGCAGAAAGGGGAAGTGGCCCCAGTGTTGTGTTCTGTGGAAAAGCCAACGCTCCTGGATCTCCTGGCTCCCTCTGACCACCCAGACCTCTCACCCCGATTCCCCCTTACCTTGGCTGCAAACTGCAGCTGGCTGTGCTCGAAGGTGAAGCCCACCCTGAAGTACCAGGCGTCCCCGCTCTGGCAGCAGGGCTGGGGGTCCAGGACACCGAGCGCTGCCCAGCGCTTCCCCACCAGCTCTGCCTCCAGCAGCTGCTGCCTCTCCTCGGGCCCCAGCAGCTCCTCCTGCAGGAGAGCCGAGAGCCGGGCCAGGGAGGCCTCCTGGCACCCCAAAACCACCCCGGAGACCCCGGCCGGGCTCTCCAGGAGCTGCCCCAGCTCCGCATCCGCTGTCCCAAATGTCAGCTCCTTCAGGCTGCCTGAGGGGGCTTTCTGGGCGCTGCTTCGGGCCAGCGGCTCCCCCAGGCTCTGGGACTTGCTCAGGGGCTTCTTGGCTGCCCAGGGGGGTCTGTCCCGCGGGGGAGCCCCCTGCCCTGCGGGGATGCTGTACAGGATGCTGCCAGCCCGTGGCTCAGGGTCGTCATGGCCGCGCTGGGATGGTGCCGGCTCCGGGAGGGACTCGGCTCGCTGGAGCTGCTTTTTGGGCAGTGGGGGAGGCAGGGGGTCTGGCTCGGCCTGGGAGAGGGGTCTCCCAGCGCCTTCCCCTCGGCTGGCCTTGCGGGGAACGAGGTGGGCCCGCAGCTTTCCTGGGGAGGGAGGGACAGACGTGACAGGACAGACAGGACAGAAGAGAAGAGTGGGATGGGATGGGATGGGATGGGATGGGATGGGATGGGATGGGATGGGATGGGATGGGATGGGATGGGATGGGATGGGGTGGGATGGGATGGGGTAGGATGGGGTGGGATGGGGCAGGATGGGGTGAGCAGGATGGGAGTACAGCACGTTGTTCTTTGCTCCCCGCATATTTCCAGCCCCAAAGCCACACCCAGCACCAGCCAGAGGGGTGACACGGGAGGGAGGACAGGGACAGCAGTGCCACTGCCCGAGGTGACACGTCGGCAGGCAGGGGCACGGCGGGGTCAGGAGGTCACTCACCCACGTTGCTGTAGATGAGGGCTGAGCTGGGGGACCGAGGGGGGCAGCCCCCCGGCGTGTCCGGCATGGGGGTGGCCGGTCCGGGGGCAGCCGGGTCCGGGCGGGCGCTGCGGAGCGCGGAGCGGGCCCTGCACGGGCCGGGACCAGCGTCACCCCCGGGCTCCCGCTGCCCCCGCTGCCGGCTCAGGGGAGGGACGCGCAGAAAAGGGGAAGCAGCGGCCTGGGGAGCCTTGGCGGGGTGGTTTTGGGGAGAAACACGGGGAGTTTGGTGGCCCAGTGACTCCAGTTGCCGCGCTGGGAAATCCTGGGGGTGGGAGCTGCCCCGGGGGCTCCACACGCGCTGGTTCCCACCTGCACGGGACACACCCAGCGCCTGATGTGGCACCTGCGGTCCCCGCTGGGTGACCCCAGGGAGGACACAACGCTGGTAGAGGTGTGGCACAAGAGCAGGAAAGGCCTTTGACACCCCCAGCCAAGCCTGGGGGGCAGGACAGGGGTCTGGGCATGGGCAGGGGGCAGAGGGAGCCCGAAGGCGGAGGGCACCAGGATGGAGCCGCTGGTTTCACTTCCCTGTCCCGGCGCTGGGCTCTGACTCTGCTGCCACCAGCGATACCGAAACCACGGTGGCTTTGTCTAAACCTCCCAGTTCTGCTTGAATATCCAAAGTTCAGCTCCGGCTGAGCAACCCCAGATGGTGCCCCCAACTCCCCAGTGCCCCCCGGGACCCCACAAAGCGCTGGGTTGCGGCAGCTCCTGGTGCTGAGCAGCTCCTTCCCCTTTGCAGAGCCCTCGGTACCTGTCAGGTGTCCCTGGCAGTGGGGGGGTCCCGCGGGGCTCCAGCTGCACATCCCGGAGCCGCAGCAGCTCCCCCTGCCCACCCCAGCCCCTCCTGGCGCTGCCCATGGCGCTCGGGGCTCGCCTTGCGCTGCGCCCCGGCCGGGCAGGATGTGCTTTCAAAACCTGCTCCGAGCTCGGCTCGAGGAAGCTGGGCTTGGCTCAGCTGGGCTTGGCTCAGCTGGGCTTGGCTCAGCCGGGCTTTGGCCTCGCTCCCCGGCAGCCCCCAGAGCCCCCTGGCATTGCCCCGTGGTCACTGTGTCACCGTCAGTGCCACCTGTGGGGTTGTGTCCCTTCAGCTGCTCCTCAGTCCTGGATGGCTCCACAGTTGGCTTTAAGGGTGACAGCTGCTCTGAGGAGGGGATTGCCCCTCCAGACCCCCTCAAGTCACAGAATTAATTCCCCTTCCTCTGGCTGGGTTGGCAAGGAGGAATATTTTCATTTTCTTCCATGGGCCAAGGTTGTGGGTTCAGTTCCTTTAAGAGTTGGAGCTGATGATCCCTGTGCTTCTCTTCCAACTCAGAATATTCTTTGATCTGTGATCTGTCTTTTTGCTGGGATTTCCTGCAGCCATTGCTTGAGAGGAGCCCAGCCCTAGAGAAAAAACCCCTTTTTTTTTTTTTTTTTCGTCTCCCAGAGCTTTACAGATGCTAAAAGTGCACAAAGTGACCCAACTCAGCTGAAAAAAAATCTTCCCATTGGTGTCTGTCCCCTCTAGGATGAAGTCATTTTTTAAACACTCTAAAGCCCAAATATTTCAATATTTCCTCCCTTCTATTCACTCTTTGAGTCACCAGTGGTGCCACTGTGGGTGCTGTGGGAAGGCAGCTGCAGGGGTTTCTCCGGGGGGCAGCGAGGTTGGGATGAGCAGCCTTTGGGAAATGTGGGTTTCCATGAGGAAAACAGAAAATTTCACTGCTTGAGCCCAAGAAAAGCAGGACCCTGGGTCCAGGCACCTCAGCAGGGTTTTGGGGGCTGGGGTGGGACTGGGGGTGCTGGGAGCCTGCAGAAGAGCCCAGAGCTCCCTCCCTGTGCATTTATTTCTGTATTTCCCAGGCCAGCCAGGGGTTGTGGCTGTTGGCTGGGGCTGTTTCTGGGTGCTGAGGCCGTGTGTGAGAGCTGATAAAAAACTCTGTGGGGCTGAGTCATGCTTGGATCCAGCTCAGGGAGGAGGTGCAGGGCTCTGGGAGGGGTCAGCCTGCCCCGTCCAGCCCATGTTGCACCAGCAACCCAGACTGGTTTGGGTTGGAAGGGTCCTCAAAGCCCACCCAGGGCCACCCCTGCCATGGCAGGGACACCTCCCACTGTCCCAGGCTGCTCCCAGCCCTGTCCAGCCTGGCCTTGGGCACTGCCAGGGATCCAGGGGCAGTCCCAGCTGCTCTGGTCACCGTGTGCCAGGGCCTGCTCACCCTCACAGACAAAAAACTTGTTAGAAGCATCACTGTTTTTCCTTAATGAATAAAATTACCTTTAAGAAGTACCAGAAAATGGTGGGAATGAAATTACAGAATTCCTGCCATGCCTGTGACCCTGCCAAGCTAGAGAGAGGTGGCCAGGGAAAGAGGGGCAGCCAGGAATTACCTTTTAGCTGTGAAATTTCTCATTTGTCTTATTCCAACCAAGGAGAAAGTGCCAAGTTTAAAAGCCACCCAAGTCCTTAACAAGGATGGTCATTTCCTCTTGCTAACATCTGCAGGACTGTGCAAAATTCTGATTTAATTCTCCAAGCCATGGAGCATCCCTGGATCCTTTGGTGGGTTCTGCTGCCTGTTTCAGGTGGCTAAATCAGCTGCAGGACACAGCCCTGGTGGCCCTGGTGGCCCTGATGGCCCTGATGGCCCTGACAGCATTTGCAGACTGCTCCAGGAGCTGCTGAGCTCTTTCCCCCCTGGATTTGGGGCACTAATGCAGGGAAGCTTTTCTTAGCTCCAGCCTTTTTGCTTTGTAAGGAAATTGGTTTCTCTTCCCAGTGGGAGATAGGATCTTTAATCGCAGCCACTGGAAAATGGCACTTTTCTAATCGTCTTTTTTTTGTTGTTTTTTCTGGGTTTTTTTTGCCATGACATCGTTCAGCAGCCCGAGGGTGCTGTGGGGATGCTCCGAGCTGAGCTCAGGGCTGATCCCTGGGGCACTGAACCCTCCCGGGTGCTCTCTCAGCATCTCCATCCTGCACCACCCCCCGAAAGGAGCAGGGGGTTCAGTCCTGGCTCCCACCGGCAGGAGCTGAACCTCGACCCTTCACCTCCCTGTGCCACGAAATGCATCTTGAAGCAGGAAATGAGAGAAAAACCCCAATTTCCTCCTTCCTGCCACGGCAGCTCTCTCCCGTGGGGGCTGCAGACTCGCAGTTTGGCAAGCGGGGCCACCCCCCTGGCGTGGTGGGGAGGGAGTGGGAGCCTCCCCGGCCCCAGGGAGTTTTTGGGGGCTGGAATTCCTGGCTGAGTGGCCCAGGGCTCGTTTCTCCAGCAGATGGAGGCGTTGCTTTGTTGCCACGTTTCTCTTCACAGAGAAAAGCAAGGCACAATTCTTCCCAAGGATTTCTGAGGTTCACATTCTCTGAACCTCAGAGAAAGGGAAAACACAATTCTTATCACTTGCTGTGCCTGTGTTGTGCCAAAGTAGAATACAATATTGTCCGAGGGTGACATTATGATGTTTGTATCCCCATTTGTGTGTTCTGTTTATGCTGGATATTGTGTTCTGTGCCTTCAAGACTGGCTCTGAAGAGTGAGTTTTGTTTTGTTTTGTTATCAGCTGCTCCCCCATGGCTGGTGGGACACAGAGACAGGGCAGTAGATAGTGCTGCTTTTGCTTTTTGCTTTGCTCTTGCTCCTGCTTTGCTCTTGCTTTTCGCTTCTGCTCATTAGTCAGTTTAGCCAAGCAGTCCAAATTTTTCCCTGGACTGTTTTTCCTTTCCCTTTTTTGGAACCACTCGAGCCTGCTCCAGACTGGGCCCTGGCAAACACGGAGAGTTTGCACCTTGTGGCTGCAGCAGCTGCCCCAGTGCCAGAGGGACTGATAACAGAGCGACCACCCCAGGAGAGACTTTCTGAATTTGTCATCTTTTTTTCAGAGTGGTGACAGAGTGGTGTCCTCCAATATTGTTCATTTTGTGTGCTGGGGGATGCTGTGCCTGTTAAATAAACAGGTTCTTTCCACTTCTCTCCAAGGAATTCTTCCCAAATCAGTTGGGGGGAGGGGCTGTTTGCTTTCTGGAGGGGCCCCTTTGGAGGTTTTCTCCCAAATTTGCCCTAAACCAGGACAAATACAGAGATTGTTTATCCAAAGTGAAGATGTTTTGTTTCCTTGGCCTATCAGGGCCAACTGTGTGTGTGTGTTGGGACTGCCAGCTAACAGTCACGAGATTCTGGGTGGTGTAAACAGTTGTGTGCAAAGCGAGTGCTTGGCAGATCCAGTTTAGATGAAATGTATATAGTATAGTATAATAAAGTAATTAATTCACCTTCTGATATCCATAGAATTCTCCTAATCATTCTCTCCCCTTCGTGGGAGTCACCTTTGATTCACAGCATTGCTTTGCTCCCAGTGCCAGCCCAGTCTGTGCTGGGAGAGCTGGGGCTGGCAGGGGACAGGGCAGGCACTGAGCCTGCCAAAGGGACATGGGGGCATTTGGGGAGGGGCATTGCCCCCTTTGAGGGGGACACAAGGACAGGTGGCCCCCTCATATAAAACTGGTGCAAACACAGCACTGCCCCGTGGCAGGTGCAGCTCACAGGATGTGGCCTCTCCAAAGGGTAACAGATTAAAATAATGATGTTTTTACCCCAAAAATCAGTGGATGGGGTGGTTTAAAATATCCGTGTTTCAGGGTGGATGTGGTCCTGTTCGGAGTTTCCAAGCAAAATGGTGTTAATATATAGAGAGACCATGAAAATCTGCATTTTTTTGGGTTTTTTTGGCAGTTCCTGCAGTTGGAATGGATGATCTGGTCCATGGAAACACTCAGTTTGAGTCTGATCTTTCCAGGCAGCACTTGGGACTTTCTGTAATCTCTTGGAACCCCTGGATGCTCCAAGGCACCATTTCCACAACTTTTTTCACAGCTTCTCTTTCTCTTAGGGCAAGGGGACCCTGGGCTGGCTGAGCCCATGGTGGGGACAGCGGTGGCAGCTGTGTCAAGGGCAGAGGTGGCCTTGGAGGGGGCAGGCTGTGCCCTGGGGCTGGGGGGATGGGGAGGGCACTGGAAGTTCATTCTGTGGAGGAACAACAACCTCCTCTTCCCCACTGGCTCCTGCCCCACTGCAGTGCCCCCACCCGTGCCTCAGTTTCCCCTGGCACGTTCCCAGTTTTCCAGCCCCATCCAGATTTGGCGCCCTGTGTGCACTCTGGGATGGATGTGACTCCTTTTAACCCCCCCAAACCCCAATTTTCCTGCCAGCAGGACTCGAGGTGCTGCCTTTGCACCCTTCTAAACACGGCATTAATAATTAATAATCGATTAATAGCAGCAGCAGTCCGTTAGCACACGTGCATTAATCATTTATTAGTTATTAATATGGACTTTGGCACCTTCTGGCAGGAGGTTTCACATTGTTTTGTGGGGTTTGTGGGACTGATGGTGGGGATGGACTCAGTGGCTGCAAATTCCAGCAGAGCCCCAGGAACGGGGGAAGGTGTGCTGGAATTCCAGGAGCTTCCCAGCTTGCAGCAGGTCTGGAGAGCTCAGAGCTGTGAATTCTGGTGCTCCTGCCCTTTCCAGCTCCTGCTCAGGCTATGCCCACTGGTTTTGCCTTTTTTTATCAAGGCACATAGGGAAGAAAAGGGGGAGAAAAATCCAAATGAGCCACAAAAGTCCCTTTTTTCCCTTTTTTTTTTTTTTTTTTTTTTTGTTTTGCTCACAAATACATCTCACATGCTTGTTACATAGAAAACTGTGCCAGGTCTGCACTGCCCTTTGCTCCCACTGTGAGGGTCCATGCCTGACCCCCTCCCCACCCTCCCACCCCCTCCCCAAGGATAAAAAAACCCCAGACACCAAACAGGACCCGGGGAGGACACGGCATGCACGGCTGGGGGCGAGGGACACCGGGCATGAGGGGCCACAGGGACAGACAGACCCATGGCAGGGATGGATGGATGGATGGATGGAAGGATGGATGGATGGATGGATGGATGGATGGATGGATGGATGGATGGATGGATGGATGGGGGATGGACATGGATGGATGGAAAGGGATGGATGGATGGACATGGATGGATGGACAGGGATGGATGGATGGATGGATGGAGGGATGGATGGAGGGATGGATGATGGATGGGGGATGGACATGGATGGATGGATGATGGATGGATGGATAGATGGATGGATAAAGGATGGACAGATGGATGGATGGATGGGTGGATGGATGGATGGATGGGGGATGGATGGATGGGGGATGGATGGAGGCACTCTGTGGCAGCAGAACAGGGTTGGAGGGATGTTCTGAGCAGCCACTTGTGCCCCACAAAGCTCCCGACCCCTCAGATGCTCCGGTGCCACTCTGGGATGCCCATCAGGGAACGGGCAGCTGCCCCCTCCAGCTCCCAGCCTGACCATCACTGGCTGGAGAAGGGACATCCAGGTCGGGAACATCCCTGCAGGAATGGGGACAGAGGTGGGACCTGCAGCAACTCCCAGGGTGCACATGGGAAGAGGAAGAGGAGGAGGAGGAAGCAATGAACTCCCTGGATCCTCCAGGTCACATCCAGGCTCTTCCATTCCAGCTTAGTCCTTCTCCCTCACACAAAAATCCATGCCCTGAGGCAGAGCCAGGGCAAAGCCTGGGAAGGGGTGGGATGGGAAGGCAGGAACAGCCCCAGGGACGTTGACCCATGGTCCTCAGCGCGGGAGGGTGCAGGATCTGGGATGGAGGTGTCAGCCAGGACGTTCTCCTGGCCTGCTTCTTCCCAGCTTTTCTCTCCTCTTCTTTCCTGGACCGTAGGGCCTCCCTTCACAGGATGAGCCAGGTCCTGCTCTCCTGCAGATTTTGACTTTGCAACTCCAAGAAAATTAGCCCAAAAGTGCCTTTTGAACCCGTAGGAATCCCAACCCTGCATCAGCTGGATGCAGAGATAGGGGGGCCTTGCATCACCCTGGGGTTGCTCTTCCTGATTTTAACGATCTTGGCCTCATTTTGCCTTTTTTTCCCTTTTTTTTCTTGCTGACACCTCAGAGCCTGGCCCCGGAGGGTTATTATTGCTTGTGCAGAAGCGTCCCCGGGCACCCACACTGGCAGATGCTGGATCTTAAATCCACGGATGAAAAGCTCTCAAGGCACATCTGTGCCCGGGAGAGGGGGGGGTTTGTCTTTGCCAAGGGGCCGGGGGACCCCCGAGCTGGGCACAACCTCCCCAGTCCCACATTGCCCCGGAAGACATTTCTCTTGGAAATTCATTAAAAAAAAAAATCGGACCAAAACCCCCACCAACAACATGAAAAGAACCACAAACAACTACCAGGAAAGTTTTCTGAGAAGTCCCTTACAAAACAAAGGGAAAGGGTGGGGGGAAAACAGGAAGCATTTTTCTCCCAGGCCCAAACACTGCTGATCTTTTGGCTCAAGAAATGCATAGTTGGTAGCAAAAACCTCGCTACATCAGGAGCCCCTGGGACAGCCCCTGAGCCCTGAGGGCTCTCCACAGGGCTGGGATATCGGGCTCATCCCTCCCCGACCCTGAGGTCCCCATGGTTCTGACCCTGCTGGCCTGTGGCACCTCTGTCTCCAGCCATGTCCCAGCACAGCAAGGTCACTCTGCCAGCTCCCGGACACGGCCGGCGCTCCCACAGCCCTCCCAGCCCCGTCCTGCCACAGCCGTGCCCAGGGCCGCGCTGCAGAAAATGGTTCTCCTCTGGGAGAGGCTCAGATCATCTTCATGTTGAACTTCCTGGCCCCTCCTTGGCCGGTGGTGGTGGTGGGACCGTCCACCTTGCGGAAGGAATATTCCACGGAGAAGTTGTTCTTGTGCTGCCCCCGGCCGCGGCTCCAGACGAAGAGAAGGAGGAAGCAGAAGAGCACCACGCCCAGGAAGGTGATGCAGCCCATGGCTGTGGAGACCAGGATGGTCTTGAGGTCCAAGGTGAACTTCAAGAAGACCTGGGTGTTGTTGTGGAAGGTGTCGTTGAAGTCGCTGAGGTACAAAGTCCGGTTGGCGTGGTGAGCGCCGTCGGCCGGGCGCCCCTTGACCGTCAGCGTGGCGAAGTAGGTGTCATTGCCACCGGCGTTGCTGGCGATGCAGATGTAGGTGCCACTGTCCTGCACCTGGGCAAAACGGATCTCCAGGGTGCCCCCAGGCAGCACCGTGGCCCGCCCCGTGCTGCGGGTGGTGATCATGCGGTGCTGGGGGGACACCCAGGCGATGGAGGGGTCGGGCTCCCCGTCGGCGCGGCACAGGAAGGACACGGACTGTCCCTCCCGCGCCGTCACGTGCTGCAGCTTCCGATCCCGGATCTTGGGCTTCTGGCAGGTGAAGTACTCGAAGAGCACCGAGTCTGGGAAGTCGCGCAGGGCGTTGCCCTGGATTTCGGGCGGCGAGGAGCACATGGGCTGCTGCCCGTCGAAGTTGAGCGTCTTCCGCCGCTGCAGGATCCAGAGGAGCCGGCAGTCGCAGGCCAGGGGGTTCCTGTCCACCCGCAGCGTCTCCAGCGTGTTGACCGAGTGGAAGGTGCTCTCCTCCAGCGTGGACAGGAAGTTGCTGGAGAGGTTGAGCAGCCGGATCTGTCTCAGGCCGGAGAAAGCCTGCGGCTCCACAGACACCAGGAGAGCGCCCACGATGTGGAGCTCCTGGAGCCGGATGAGGTCTTTGAAGGAGCCCTTCAGCACAGTGCTAATGGGGTTGTAGGACAGGTTGAGGTACCGCAGGTACACCAAGTTCCTCAAGGCAGCGGCGGGCACGGCTGTGATGTTGGTGTAGGTGATGGAGAGCGAGGTGAGGTTCAGGCCCTGGAAGCTGGTGGGGGAGACCTCCTCCAGCAGTGGCCAGTTGTCGATCTCCAGCTGCAGGAGATTGTAGAGTTTCTTGAAGTTCTGGTCCTCCAGCGCAGAGATGCTGAGGTGCCGGAGCCGCAGCACCTCCAGGTTCTGGAGGTAGGACAGCGACTCGGCCGAGATGGAGGTCAGGTTGCACTTCTCAATGGTCAGCTGCTCCAGGCCCAGCAGCCCCGAGAAGGCACGCTGGGAGATGTACACCAGGTCGTTGTCACCCACCTCCAGGCTCTTCAGGTTGCGCAGGTCCTGGAACATGTAGTCCAGCAGGATGACCAGCTTGTTCTCGCTGATGTCCAGCAGGGTCAGGTTGGTCAGCTTGGTGAAGACCCCCGGGGGGATGAGCTTGAGCTGGTTCCCGCGCAGCCGCAGGGTCTGCAGGTTGAACAGGTTGCTGAAGGCGCCGGGCTCCACATTGGAGATGATGTTCTCGCTGAAATCCAGCTCCTCCAGCAGCGGGTAGGGGGCCAGGTCCCCGGGGTTCAGGCAGCGGATGCGGTTCTTGTTGAGCTCCAGGACGCGGGTCTCGCTGGGGATGCCCTCGGGGATGGCGGTGAGGCGCCTGCGGTGGCACAGCACCGAGCGCAGCTGCGGGGCGCACTCACAGCGCGCGGGGCACGCGCCCGCCCGCGGGGACAGCAGGAGCACGCGCAGGGCCAGCAGCGGGAGCCACCATGTCATTGTGTGGGGCATGGTCTAGGGGCTCACTGCCGTTCTGCCATGCGCCTGTGACAGAGAGAGAGAGAGCGGAGTCAGGGGGGACAAGGTCGTACCCAACTGGAATAATTACCAACACAGCCGGACAGGACGTGCCTGAGCTTGGCTGGCCCTGCTGCTGAACCAAACAGCAGCACTGTGGTGTTTCAGCCCAGAGACACTTCTAGCTGGCTGGGTGTGTGGTGTTTCACCCCAGGGACACTTTTGGCCATGGCTGTGTGGTGTTTCACCCCACAGACACTTTTGGCTATGGGTGTGTGGTGTTTCACCCCAGAGACACTTTTGGGCTGGCTGGGTGTGTGGTGTTTCAGCCCACAGACACTTTGGGCTGGCTGGGTGCTGCAGCTAGGCACGTGGGGACAAGTCCAGGTGTGCAGGAGCTCTGGTGGTGTTGGGATGGAGCTTCCCCCTGTATCAGGGGCTGCTCCTCGGGTTTCCCTCTGTGGAGAAGCTTTAGGGCCATGGGGAAGGGAAGGAGTCGGTTCTGATGGAGGGTTTGGATCCAGAGCTTTGTTCTGGCCCACAGCCCCTGAACCCAGCACCAGCTCCAGCAGAACTCCTGACCCGAGTGGGTGCTGCTCCTTTTAACCCCGGGGAGAGGGCAGGGAAGGGACAGGGAGCCACCAGCCAGGTACAGGAGGGGAGGTCTCAAGGGACAAAGGACACCTGGATGGCCCAATGCCCCCCGGGGATAGAGGGCATCCTTTGAATCTGCCAATCACTGACGGCCCTTCTGGAATGCCAGGATTGACAGACAGTGCTGGGAGGGGAAAGGAGAGGTGACTGACACACCTGGGAGGGAATTACCAGGGAAGGGACCCGAAATTCTGGGGTAAACCCTGAAATCACAATACAACAGAACCCGGCCCCACAGATCGCCTGTCTGCAAGCTGGGACTGGACACTGCTCCCCAAGCCCCTGGGGCTGATGAGGTCCCATTCCCTCCAGGAAACCCTCTGGATCCCTTTCACCGACCGTGCAACCTGGGGATCCTGCCCTGTGCAAAGCTGGGGTAAACGAGCCTCAGTCTCCATCGGAACAGGTAAACTGAGGCAGGGGGAGAGGTCTGTGAGAGGAGCCAGGGCTGCAGACCCACACCTGAGCCTCTGCTCCCACTGGCTCATCCCCGCCTGTGCCCCTGATGTTGCAGGCACGGGCAGAGGGGGTGGTGAGCACCCTGGGATAATGCACAGACACCCCAAGGGCTGGGCAGGAGCAAAGAGATGCTGGCAGAGACGTTGCGACCTCCTGACACAGCTGGGATGTCCCATCCCCTCTGGTGACACAGCTGGGCCCTCTGCTCCTGGTGTGAGGTCTCATCCAGTGGCACAAATTATCCCCAGGCCCCCGGCTTGGAGGGGGCCCATAGGAGCGCGGTCCCCGTCCCCGTCCCCGTCCCCGTCCCTGTCCCTGTCCCTGTCCCTGTCCCTGTCCCTGTCCCTCCCTCTCGGATCCCAGATTAAGTCAGCCCCGGGCACAATCTTTGCCCAGGAGGGATTAACCCCGACCCCGCGGCGCCTGCCCCGGCTGCCCTCCTTTCCAGGGATTAGCACTTCGCTGCTGCTTTCCCTTTTCTTTGCTTCCCCTTTCCTGCTCTGTCCCCATCCGTGCCCCAAATCTGCCAGGCTGCCTGGAAACGCCACGAAAACTCCTCAGCCGCCTTTCCTTAATGAAGCACGGTCATTAACCTAATTAAGTGGCAGAGTTGCTCGGTTGGGGAGCTGCAGGGTGTTTTAGAGCCTGGCAAGAGAATATTGGGGGTACCAGGAGCAGAGCCAGCCCCTGGGGAGATGCAGGGAGTGGGGCACTGACACCTCCAGCGTGGGGGGCTTTGTGCCATCGCTCCCACAGCACCGGGACAAACGGGGGTGCCGTCCCTGAGGGCTGGTTCCAGCCCTTCTGACCTCCAGGGAGCCCCTCTCACACTCCCTTCTGCCCCTCTGGGCTGACCCCAAACCTGTCTGTGGGAGCACAGCAGGATGTGGGGTGAAGGAAGAGGACAATGTGACATCTGTGGCTGCTCAAAGCCATCGAGGTGTGGCTGCAGTGCCCCACCTTGGTGCCACTGCAGGTCTGTCACCCTGATTCTTGTTGCAAACTGTCTCACACACTTTGTGTAAATAACTTATTGTTTTGCATTCTTTTATAGAAGAGGAGAAATTTGATGGACTGTTGGTTTGTCCAGTGTCATTGGAGAGGTGGCACTTTCACCCTCCAATCCACTGTCACTTTTGGAAATCTATAAATGTTAGAGTCAAAAATTAAACTTCCCCTTTTTCTTCACCTTGAAAGCAGCAGTGTGTGTGCTTGTGTTGTTTCGTGTCCTGTAGTGACATAGGTCCTCAGTGCCTAAAAGGTCCCCAAAAGTGCCATTCTGAGGTGGCTGCTGCTTGGCTTAGGGGGTGACAGCAGGAGAGTGATGGGGACCCCAGATCCCCCAGAGAGGTGACACTGGTGGAGCAGGGACAGCAGGAGCCAGCCCAGCCCAGCATGTCCTGCTCCTCACACCCTCTGCGCTGATAAAGGACACCAAAGGTTGGTGTCACCCTCCCTCCTGTCCCCACGGGCTGGTGGCTCATGGGACCGCCTCAGGGGGCTGTCAGTGCCTCTCTGTGCTCAGGTCTCAGGGAAGGATGCCATCTCCATGGGCAATTTCCTGTCCTGATCCCATTATCCCAGAGGAGCAACCCCTGGGATTAAACCCATTGCTCGGTGCAATTTTGGAAGGATGGGAGATCTTCAAGGAGCGCTCAGAGGGCTGCTCAGGGTGGGGTTGGTGGGTGTCTGTGCAGGGCCAGGGGCTGCACTGATGATCCCTGAGCATCCCTGCCCCTCAGGATACCCCAGGGTTCTGTGATCTTTTACAGACGTGGGGATGTGGCACTGAGGGACAGCGGTGTCCTTGGCAGTGCTGGGCTTGGGCTCGATGATCTTAGAGGGATTTCCAACCTCCTATTCTGATTCTGTGACACCTTTTTCTTTTATTTTGGGTGTCTTAATTTTGCCACATTTCCCTTTTCCTTACAACGAATCAAAGCAAGAGGGAAGTGTCACCATTTCACACAAGCACAGGATTGTGGGTGCAGCTGGGGGTCAGGGGTGTGGGACCACCAACCCCACTGCTGCCCCTGCCCCCTTCTCCCCTCTCTCCAGCACTGCTCAGCTTCACTCCTTGCACCAAACCCCCTTTGGGGACTGGAGCTCCCCAGATGCCACCTGGGGAGCTGCCTGGCAGCCACTTTGTGAAGGCTCTGCCTGGCTGGTGGCCCCAGGAACGTGAGCTAGCTCTGGGGTGAGGAGGGGGCAGCTCCCCTTGGTCCCCCTGGTTCTGGAGGCCCCACTCTTGCTCTGCCCTGGGGGTGCATAGGAAGGATGCCCCAAGCATGACCTGCAAACCCACAGGACAAACCCCTCCCCATTTATTGTGACACTTTTTCATCCTATTCAGAGTCTCTACATTAAATAAATGTGCCCTGGGGCCTCTTTAATGGTGTCTCCCTGCCAGCCCTGGGGGGATCCAGCCCTTCCCCTCCCTGCCTGAGGCTCTGCCCCGTGTTCATTATGGATGAGCCTGGAGTAACCCAACTCCACTTTTGGCTCCTACTCCGGCCACCTGATCCTCTAAGCAAAGCTCCAGCCCCACTGGAGTTGTTTTCCCTGGCAGATGGAGAGCGAGAGCCACAGCCCTGGGCTCAGCTTCCCTGTCCAGAGCCAGAGCATCAGCCAGCCCTGGGCTCACCCTCCCTGTCCAGAGCCAGAGCATCAGCCAGCCCTGGGCTCACCCTCCCTGTCCAGAACCAGCCCTGGGCTCACCCTCCCTGTCCAGAACCAGCCCTGGGCTCACCCTCCCTGTCCAGAGCCAGAGCATCAGCCAGCCCTGGGCTCACCCTCCCTGTCCAGAACCAGCCCTGGGCTCATCTTCCCTGTCCAGAACCAGCTCTGCTTCCCCCCAGTCCTGGGCTCACCTTCCCTCTCCAGCCCCAGCCATGGATGCTCCACTGCCCCCACAGCAAACCCCACACCTGGATGAGCCATTCCCTGCAAACCCAGGCAGACCCGAGCTCTGGAGCAAGGCTGGCTCTGCCAGGGTCTCTGCCGGCCCCAGGGCATCCCGCAGAGGAGCTGCAGAGCCGCTGTGTCCCCGCAGGGACATGGGGACCCGCGGTCCCGCTCCGTGCCGGGCAGAGCCAGGCGGAGCCGGGCTGTTTATTAATAGCTCATTACGGCGATTGTGCAGCGCTCTCCGGGCTCGCCCGGCCCCTGGGGAGCCAGGGCAATTAAGATCCAGAGCAAGGCCTAGATAGAGGCTCTTCTCCTCATTTAATTTGTTTTTAAAAATAACAAGCTTGCTGCATGCAGCGCTGGGGACGGAGCCAGCAAAGCCCGGGGCTGAGGGGCTGCGATGGGGGAGGCAGAGCAGAGCAATTTTGGACGATTTGACAATTTTGTGAGCCCTTGGAGCCTTCCCTGCCTCATTCCCTACTTCCCCACCAAGATTTGTGACCACTGAGCTTGTTTTGTCCCAGGCACCAGCAGCACAGAGGAACTGCTGCTCTCCAGCCACCCTGGCTTGGGGCTCCCCAGGGCAGCTGTGGCTGCCTCTGGATCCCTGAAGTGTCCAAGGCCAGGTTGGACAGGGCTTGGAGCAGCCTGGGATAGTGGAAGGGGTCTCTGCCATGGCAGGGGGTGGGATGAGATGGTTTTTAAGGTCCCTTCCATCCCAAACCATTCTGGGACTCCACGACTGCTGCAGGTGGGATTTGGCTCCCGCTCCGCTCTTCCAACAGCTCCTGCTCCTCTGGCACAAGCTTGGCCCTGCCAGCTCCTCCAAGAGCAACTGCTCCTCAGCTGCCATTATTTCTCCCTTTTTTGTGAATAAAGACCAAAAAATCAGTCCAGGTTGCAATTTCCAGGTTCCCCTGCTCAGACATCCCATGAGCACAAACACCTCAGTCAGAGCAAGGTCTTATCCTTCCCTTGACATGCAGGATGTAAAATGCTCCTGCTGAGCTGCTCTCGTTCCAGCACCCCACAGCTGCTGCTGCAGGCCCATGGTGGGGGCCAGGGGGTGCTGCTGCATCTTTCCAGGATGCAGGGAACCCCAGGAGAGCGTGGAGACCCCAAAGCAGGGAGGGAGCAAATGGAGCAGAACGTGACTGTGGGATGCCCACCCTGAAAACACCGACAGGAGGGATTACCCCAGTGCTCTGCCACATGGGTATCAGGGAGCTGCCAGCACCTCGTGCTACTGCCAGTGTGTCCCAAACTTGGCATGAGACAGGAGAGGGCTCCTACAAACACCAGCAGCAGCCAAGTGCTGTTGGGAACACCCCAGCACTGCCCAGCCCTGCCTGGCAGCTGAGTGTCCCCACGCCATCCCTGCTCCCTGGCTGCTGTCCCCAGCCCAGCTCCGTGCCAGGGAAGGCAATGCCAACCGTGCTGGGCTGTGCCAGCATCCTCACAGACACTGTCAGCCTGCTCAGCCCCTGCCTGGAGCTGGGGCTGGGGTGGGATGGGGAGCCCAAGCATCCCTGTGGTGCTCCCCAGCTCACTGACAGCTTGCCAGGATTGCTGCTGGACTCTCCACCAGGACAAGCTCCGTGTGCTTCCCGACAGGAATGTGCTCGTTGTTGATGGAGGGACAAAACTATCTCTTGTCTTTTCAAAAAGGAAAGAAGCCTAGAAGTTTTTCTCTTCAATTAGGTGAGAAAGCTACTTCATAGGCCTAAGGGACTTTACCTTAAGGATAGCTAATTGGACAGAAGCTAAAAAGTCTGGCTTAGGCAATTTACTAGAAAAAGAAATGAACAAAGAAACTAACCACTTTTGTAAGGTGTTTTATCAGGAGCAAGGACTTTTTACACTTGGCTTGGTTTTTCTTTGTTTGTTATTTTGCTTTTTATTAAACTTTTTTTTGTTGTTTCTAACACTGCAACAGAAGCTACCTTGTTAATTTTTATGCTTCCAAGCATAGCTGAGCTATCTTGGGTGTGTTACAGGCCTCTAAGAGCTTATGAGACTTGGCTCAAAGAGGGTTATAACACTTCCCTGTCCTGGGGTGTGAGCAGGATGAGATCTCACTGCCAGAGCAGGGCTGTGCTGGACCAAGCAGGCTCCAAGGGCTCGAGCCTCCCCGAGCTGCTGGCAGGAGCTCGGAGCAGAGGAGGGGCACTCTGGGTGCTGATGCCAACAATTCCCTGGCTCCAAGCTCTGCCCATGGGGAAGGGAAAACTGCAGCCAGAGCTGCCCCAGGACAGAGCTCCTCCAGACCTGAAGAGGAGCCCAAGCTCCAGTTCTGTGCCAAAGCCTGTCCAGACGTCTGCTCCTTCTTCCCTGCTGGAAAACCCTGAGCCCTGTCACACCTTGCAAAAACACCCCTCCCCTTGTAGGACTGTAGGCTGAAATGGCAAAAAATGAGGGTCCCTGGGGTCTGCTCCATGCTGAGCTTCACTGGTGACACCACCCACACTGATGGTGCCACCAGGGGCTGCTGGGGATCCCCAGGGGGGTGTCCTGGCACCGTTCAGAGCTGGCAGAGCCCAGTTTGATGCCCAAATGTGAACTCAGGGAATCCAACTGTGTTTTTCCAGCTGCTGCTGCGGCTCAGAGCAGAGCACAGTTCCCAGGGGCACTGAAGTGATGACCAAAGGTGACCTGTGCCACCCTCCAGAAACAACCCAAAAGCTCCTGCAGCTTTATTTCAGCCCTTGCCTCGAGTCTGCAAAGTCAGTGGGTTTGGAGCCACACTGAGCTTGGCAAAACCCCAGAAAGGACAGAGGGGCATGGGGGGGATAGGGGTGATGGGAGGAGCTTCAGGAGCTTCCCTTGGACCTTCCCTGGCTCCTGGGGTGACACCAGCAGGCTTCTCCCTCTGCACAGGGCAGCAGAAAGATCCTGGCTTATGCTGGGGCGTGGAGGGGATTAAATCAGAACTGAGACAGAAAGAAAGAGGCAGAAACTGGAGGGTCAAAGGAGGCCAGGGATGTGCCAAGCCTCAGCTCTGGTGATCAGGCAATTAGCAAGCCAAGCATGAAAATAAATAATCCAGCTGAAACAGGGAGAGCAGGACAGAGCTGGGGGTAAGACAGAAGGAAATCAATCACCAGACCTAATGGAGAATTATCCAGGAGAGAGTTATTCCTAATCCCATCAGGGGCTGGCTGGGAAACAAATTCTCCTGGCTCTGAGGCTCTCAGCACACTTTTCTGGGTCAGGGCTGGGCTGGGCAGGGCTGGAGGAGCACAGGGAGGACCAGTGGCTGGGTGGGCACTGAGGGCACCCAGCAGGGGCCCTGCAGAGCATCTTCCACCCCACAGGACCTGGGGAACACCTTGAGGGTCCTCAGGCCACCAGGTGGCCAAGTGGCCATCCCCAACAGCCCTGTGGTGGCCGTGCTGGTGATGTCACCCTCGTGTCCCTCTCAAGGCTGCTCAGGCAGAGCAGATGTGGCTGGCAAGGCACAGGAGGGGAGGGGGGCGTGGAAGGAGCTGCCTGTGCAGGAGCCAGGGGCTGGCTGGGTCACCACTGAACATCCCCAAGCGTGACTTCAGGGCTGTCTGGAGAACATGAAAAGCTTCCACAGAAGGGAGTTATTTTGGTGAGTGGCAGCTGCTGCCTCTCACGAGGCTCCTCCTGCTCAGCAGCCCCAGGTCTCGGGGCGGCCGAGCGGCGCCGGAGCAGCTCCCAGGGAGGCAGGATCTGCCCTTCCTTCCCTGGTGTCTCCACGGTGTCTTCCCACCCCAGGATCCCAGCCTGAGTCCTCAGCAGCTGTGGCCACAGGACTCTCCACTCCTCTCCCACGTGGGAACTCCCAGCACCGAGGATTCCCTGATGAGCCACGGCACCAAGGAGACGACCCGAAAGGAGCCACCGCTTATTTTTAGAGCCAACCTTATGATTCCCGAGCACGTGGCCCAGGCAACACTGCACAGGCAGCCCCAGATTGGCCACAATCTGCTTTTCTTCTTGACAGACATCATGTCTGAATCTCTATCTCCACAAGATGCTCCCAGGAGAGGAGACATTTGGAGACGACCACAACGTACAACATTTCTGAAAGGTCACTGCCTGCAGCAGGCAATGAGGAGCAGAAGCCACTCATCAGCAACAGGGGCTTTAGGGAGGTGTTTAATATTCCACGAGCATCTCTATTTCTCTACCAAAGTGGATAACTCTTCTAAAAGTAGGGGAGGGGGGCAGGGCAGGTGGGTGCTGGGCTCGTTTCCACCCAAGGCGCGTTGACTGAACCACAGCCAGAGCTGAATCTTGACTGCTGCTGGGGAATGGTGGCTGAGAGGGATCCTGACCTGGATCTCAACAGCCTCAGGACCTGCAGGAGTAGAGCAGAGGCTGAGCCTGACTCCCCCTCTTCAGCTGCACCCCAGACCACCCAGCTGCCACTGAGCTGTTCCACTGTTGCACCAGGAGCCCTGGAGCTGAACTCCACACAGTGGCTCTGGTCCCTGCATGGACAGCAGGGGCCCATTTTTGGAGGGCTCAAGTGAGAACTTTTAATTTGCAGAAGCTCATTAACATCAGGGGCAGGATGAGGAGGGGCTGGGAGGCAACTGCAGAGTGACAGCCCATGGCCCATGGTGCCAGGACTTCTTGGTGTTGTCCCATCCCAGTCTGTCACCAGGACTGGGTGCTGGCCACAGCCCCACGGTGTCCTTGTCCCTGAGCACTGACCCAGCCAGGAGAGGTCTCAGCAGCGGGGTGCCAGCCCAGGAGACTCCCACTGCAAACCCAGCTCTGTCCTCTCCCACCACAGCTGGGCTTTGCCAAGGTCCCCCCAAGCCCAAAGGTGCCCATCCAAACCATGGCCAAGGCTGGCCTGCTCTCAGGTTTGTCCCCAGCCTGGGAGCAGGGACAAGGAACCCAAACCCCTGGCAGCTGTCCTGGCACCTCAGCTGTAGGGTCCACATGACATTTGTTGCTGCTGGATGTACAAAGCACGAGCCCACAAGAGCCCCAGCAGCACAGATGGGGCAGCCAGGGACAGCCACAGGCAGAGAAAAGCTCCTGGCAAGGGCTCCTGCCCCCACAGAGACACAAATACAGAGCATTAAATGAGAGAGGGGAATTTGCTCCTTCCTCTGCAGCTGCCTCCTCCTCCTCCTCCCTCCTGAGCTCATCCCTCACCTTCTGCATGGAAACACAGCCTGGGAGCAAACTGAGAGCACCAAGGGCAGCGTGGCTGAAGCCACCTGGGAAGGAACAGAGGGAATGACCAGGCAGGACATCCCCAGGCACAGCACCAGGGTGTGGTGGGGACACCTCTGGGGGTGTCCCGTCCTGCTGGGGGGGACAAATCACCCACAGGGGCTCTGAGCAGCAGGGAGGACGTGAGACCTTGTCACAGGAAGGGACCTTGTGCCTTCACTGCTCCAACCCAGGCAGCTCCAGCCCAGCAGCTGGGTAACAAAGGAGGTGCTGGGGCAGGAGGATGAGTAAGGGAACAGGAAAGCAGAGGCTGTAATTAGGCACCTTTCAGAGCGCTGATGGATGACGATGATGATGATGACGCTGCTCGGGGGCGTGCAGAGCGCTGGGATGCTGACGTGCAGCCACCCCCCAGTGCCAGCACTGGTCCCAGTTTGCCCAGAGGTGCCCAGCAGAGCCCTGCCCTGCTGCTGACAGTGATTTCAGTGCCCAGGAGAGCCCTGCCCTGCTGCTGGACAGTGATTTCAGTGCCCAGGAGATCCCTGCCCTGCTCTGGACAGTGATTTCAGTGCCCAGGAGATCCCTGCCCCGCTCTGGACAGTGATTTCAGTGCCCAGGAGAGCCCTGCCCCACTGCTGGACAGTGATTTCAGTGCCCAGGAGAGCCCTGCCCTGCTGCTGGACAGTGATTTCAGTGCCCAGGAGATCCCTGCCCCGCTCTGGACAGTGATTTCAGTGCCCAGGAGATCCCTGCCCTGCTGCTGGACAGTGATTTCAGTGCCCAGGAGAGCCCTGCCCCACTGCTGGACAGTGATTTCAGTGCCCAGGAGATCCCTGCCCTGCTCTGGACAGTGATTTCAGTGCCAGCAGAGCCCTGCCCTGCTCTGGACAGTGATTTCAGTGCCCAGGAGATCCCTGCCCTGCTGCTGACAGTGATTTCAGTGTCCAGGAGATCCCTGCCCTGCTCTGGACAGTGATTTCAGTGCCCAGGAGATCCCTGCCCCACTGCTGGACAGTGATTTCGGTGCCCAGGAGATCCCTGCCCTGCTCTGGACAGTGATTTCAGTGCCCAGGAGAGCCCTGCCCCACTGCTGGACAGTGATTTCAGTGCCAGGAGATCCCTGCCCTGCTCTGGACAGTGATTTCAGTGCCCAGGAGATCCCTGCCCTGCTCTGGACAGAGATTTCAGTGCCCAGGAGATCCCTGCCCCACTGCTGGACAGTGATTTCAGTGCCAGGAGATCCCTGCCCTGCTCTGGACAGTGATTTCAGTGCCCAGGAGAGCCCTGCCCTGCTGCTGACAGTGATTTCAGTGCCAGGAGATCCCTGCCCTGCTGCTGCTGACAGTGATTTCAGTGTCCAGGAGATCCCTGCCCTGCTCTGGACAGTGATTTCAGTGCCCAGGAGATCCCTGCCCCACTGCTGGACAGTGATTTCAGTGCCCAGGAGATCCCTGCCCCACTGCTGGACAGTGATTTCGGTGCCCAGGAGATCCCTGCCCTGCTCTGGATAGTGATTTCAGTGTCCAGGAGATCCCTGCCCTGCTCTGGACAGTGATTTCAGTGTCCAGGAGATCCCTGCCCTGCTCTGGACAGTGATTTCAGTGCCCAGGAGATCCCTGCCCTGCTGCTGGACAGTGATTTCAGTGCCCAGGAGATCCCTGCCCTGCTGCTGGACAGTGATTTCAGTGCCCAGGAGAGCCCTGCCCTGCTCTGGACAGTGATTTCAGTGCCCAGGAGAGCCCTGCCCTGCTGCTGGACAGTGATTTCAGTGCCCAGGAGATCCCTGCCCTGCTCTGGACAGAGATTTCAGTGCCCAGGAGATCCCTGCCCCACTGCTGGACAGTGATTTCAGTGCCAGGAGATCCCTGCCCTGCTCTGGACAGTGATTTCAGTGCCCAGGAGATCCCTGCCCCACTGCTGCTGACAGTGATTTCAGTGCCCAGGAGATCCCTGCCCTGCTCTGGACAGTGATTTCAGTGCCCAGGAGAGCCCTGCCCTGCTGCTGACAGTGATTTCATGCCCAGGAGATCCCTGCCCCGCTCTGGACAGTGATTTCAGTGCCCAGGAGATCCCTGCCCTGCTGCTGGACAGTGATTTCAGTGCCCAGGAGAGCCCTGCCCCACTGCTGGACAGTGATTTCAGTGCCCAGGAGATCCCTGCCCTGCTCTGGACAGTGATTTCAGTGCCAGCAGAGCCCTGCCCTGCTCTGGACAGTGATTTCAGTGCCCAGGAGATCCCTGCCCTGCTGCTGACAGTGATTTCAGTGTCCAGGAGATCCCTGCCCTGCTGCTGGACAGTGATTTCAGTGCCCAGGAGAGCCCTGCCCTGCTCTGGACAGTGATTTCAGTGCCAGCAGAGCCCTGCCCTGCTCTGGACAGTGATTTCAGTGCCCAGGAGAGCCCTGCCCTGCTGCTGGACAGTGATTTCAGTGCCCAGGAGATCCCTGCCCCACTGCTGGACAGTGATTTCAGTGCCAGGAGATCCCTGCCCTGCTCTGGACAGTGATTTCAGTGCCCAGGAGAGCCCTGCCCTGCTCTGGACAGTGATTTCAGTGCCCAGGAGAGCCCTGCCCTGCTGCTGGACAGTGATTTCAGTGCCCAGGAGATCCCTGCCCTGCTCTGGACAGAGATTTCAGTGCCCAGGAGATCCCTGCCCCACTGCTGGACAGTGATTTCAGTGCCAGGAGATCCCTGCCCTGCTCTGGACAGTGATTTCAGTGCCCAGGAGATCCCTGCCCCACTGCTGCTGACAGTGATTTCAGTGCCCAGGAGATCCCTGCCCTGCTCTGGACAGTGATTTCAGTGCCCAGGAGAGCCCTGCCCTGCTGCTGACAGTGATTTCATGCCCAGGAGAGCCCTGCCCTGCTGCTGACAGTGATTTCGGTGCCCAGGAGATCCCTGCCCTGCTCTGGACAGTGATTTCAGTGCCCAGGAGATCCCTGCCCTGCTGCTGGACAGTGATTTCAGTGCCCAGGAGATCCCTGCCCTGCTCTGGACAGTGATTTCAGTGCCCAGGAGAGCCCTGCCCTGCTGCTGACAGTGATTTCAGTGCCCAGGAGAGCCCTGCCCTGCTCTGGACAGTGATTTCAGTGCCCAGGAGATCCCTGCTCCACTGCTGGACAGTGATTTCAGTGCCCAGGAGATCCCTGCCCTGCTGCTGACAGTGATTTCAGTGCCCAGGAGATCCCTGCCCTGCTCTAGACAGTAATTTCAGTGCCCAGGAGATCCCTGCCCTGCTCTGGACAGTGATTTCAGTGCCAGCAGAGCCCTGCCCCGCTCTGGACATTGATTTCAGTGCCCAGGAGAGCCCTGCTCCACTGCTGGACAGTGATTTCAGTGCCCAGGAGATCCCTGCCCTGCTGCTGGACAGTGATTTCAGTGCCCAGGAGATCCCTGCCCTGCTGCTGACAGTGATTTCAGTGCCAGCAGAGCCCTGCCCTGCTCTGGACAGTGATTTCAGTGCCCAGGAGAGCCCTGCCCTGCTGCTGACAGTGATTTCAGTGCCCAGGAGATCCCTGCCCTGCTGCTGACAGTGATTTCCCAGTGATTTCAGTGCCAGCTGCCTCCCAGGGGCTTTGCCCCAGCACACGACCTCATTTGTCCAGCCGGCCCAGCCGTGCCAGCCCTCCTTAGATCAGCTCCTTCATTAAGCTCAGCACTTCAGTAAGGCTGGCCTGAGCCCCTCGGGGGGCTGGCACATAAATCACACCCTGATCACTGTCACTAGCTGCCAGTGCTGGACCTCTGATGGCAAAATCTCCTCCTAATCCCTCACCTGAGCTGTGCTGACACCAGTCAGGGCAGTCCCAGTCCCCTCTCCGAGCTCCTGGATAAAACAAAGGCTCTTTGCAGCCTTGAGCCACAGGGAGGACCCTGCTCCTGAGGGCTCAGCCCCATGGCAGCCTTCATCCATGGCAGGGGTGCCCAGCAAGGCCAGCTGCCCTCTGGAGAGGGAGCTCAGAGTCCTGGCTGCTCCCAGCCAACCTCTGCACCTCGGCAGGGTGATCCATCATTCCAGAGGCTTTAATCCCACTGGACTGCTGGACATGTGGGCAGAGGAGCAGACTGACAGGCCAGACTGATGGACAGCTGCCTGCTCCGAGGCCAGCAGGGACAGGCAGCTGTGGCTGGAGAGCAGCCTGGTCCCAGCAGGACTGCTCAGCTCTGCAGAGCCCAGCTCGGAGCTCTGCGGGGGCAGGGGGGAAAGGGGGCAGAGGTGGAGCCCCCAGTTTGCTGGAAACCCTGCTGGGAGTGGGAATTCCAGCCAGGAGCAGCATGGAGTGACAGCTTTCCCTCCCCCTCCCAGCTCTGCTCAGCATCAGTCCCGAGCTGAGAGCATTTTTTAAGATCTGTCTACAGCTGCTGCTTCACTGGAGATTTTATTGCCATCTCAATTATGATCACGAGAGCAGCGAGAGCAAAATGCCATGGCAGGGGTGAAACAGCTCCTGACATCCCAACCCATGGCAGGGGTGAAACAGCTCCTGACATCCCAGCCCATGGCAGGGGTGAAACAGCTCCTGACATCCCAGCCCATGGCAGGGGTGAAACAGCTCCTGACATCCCAGCCCATGGCAGGGGTGAAACAGCTCCTGACATCCCAACCCATGGCAGGGGTGAAACAGCTCCTGACATCCCAACCCAGCCCCGGCGCCAGGTGGGAGCGGGAACAAACCCCGGGATCATCCTGGAGAGGAGAGGGGAGAGGTAGATCCACCCCAGATCCCTCCTGGCCTCACTGCCAGATCCCAGAGATCAGCAGAGCCCGGGGGGGGCCCAGCTGTGCCACCCCTAAACCCCCCCGGGCTGGAGGGTGACACTGATGTGGCAGCAGTGACATTTGGAGCGAGACACGCTGGCGTCAGTCCCAGATCTGTGGCTGCAGGGCATCAGCTGGGGCACCAGGAGAGCAGCTCAGCTCCTTCCCATGTGCAGCCTCAGGAGGATCCCAAAAGCCAGAAATCTCCATGGGGGAAGGGAAGGGGGATGGTGGGGCTGTGTGGCTTCAGTCCCTGTCTGGCACCTGGACAGCAGAGCAGGGGCAAAGCCTCCAGAGCTCCTCTCTGAGCTGATGAACTCCCAAATCCCAGAACTCCATCCAAACCCCAAACCACTGCTGCACATGGATCCTGGCACGGCCACGGCTGACAGTCCAACAGTGACCAAGGCTGGGGTCCCACTCCTGCCTGCCACAACCCTGAGCAAGTGCCTGAGCTCAGCACCCCAAGGTTTCACACCACAGCTCTGTCTGAGCTTCCTCTGGCTCGTTCTGGGGTGCTGACAACAGGTTGGACATCTCCAGCTGCTGCACGGGACCAGCTGAGTGCTCCTGCTGCACGAGGAGCTGGGGACAAGGAGGGGGCTAATGCCACCAAGCAGGGGTGGCCACGAGGTCAAAATGAGCTGGATTTTGAGTGTCCCAGTGCACAACCCCCAGTCCCACTGGAGCCCAGGGAGTTCTCACCGTTCTGCAGGTCCAGGGCTGCTCCGACATGGGGATCTGCTGAGGCATTGGAGCCTGGGGATGTTCACATGGTGAAGTGTCCAGCACAGCCAGCCTCGGCTCCTCTGCACAGAGAGCACAAGGAGAGCACTGTCAGTCACCCTCCCCCGTGTCTGCCACAGAAATCCCAAATAAACTCCTCCAAAGGCCAGGGATGGGGCACCCAGGCACTTCCCAGAGAGGGGGAGCATCCTCAGAGCTGCTCCAGCCAGATGTGAGACCTGACCACTGCAGCTTGCCTGGTTTGAGCTGTAAATATAGAAATATTATATATTATTTAATACAAATTATTATATATTTATAATATTCTATAATATATTCACAATAGATTATATATAAAACAAGCATTATATTACATTACATTACATTATATTACATTATATTACATTACATTACATTATATTACATTATATTATATTATATTATATTATATTATATTATATTATATTATATTACATTACATTATATTATATTACATTATATTACATTACATTATATTACATTATATTATATTATATTACATTATATTATATTATATTATATTATATTATAATATAATATAATATAATATAATATAATATAATATAATATAATATAATATTATATTATATTATATTATATTATATTATATTATATTATATTATATTATATTATATTATATTATATTATATTATATTATATTATATTATTATCTGCATGTTATATATAATATTTATCTATATTGAATATACATTATGATAGAAAATATACATCACTATATAATATAAAATATAATAATATTGACTAATTTTTCAAAATATATAATATGTATATTTTAAAATATGTAAATATTATATATTTCTATTTCATATAAATATAAAATTTTATCACACTTGGTGCCCTGAAGGATCCTCTCCCCACCAGGGGAGTGTCCAAGCCCAGCCCTGCCAGGGTAGCTCCGGGTGGAGCAGGGAAAACACAGCAGCGCCCTTGGGGAATCAGGTGCAGGAGGGCACTGAACCCACCCAGGGGGGTCCCACTGCCCAAGAGGCCTCGAATCCGGGGAGGTTTCATCCAGAAGTGCCCCTGGCCGGACCCCCAGCCCCGTGTCCCCCCCCGGGGATTCTGGGGGTCCTGGGGGGTCGGGAGATGCTCCCAGCGCTGATGCAGCAGATGCTGAACGAATGATTCGCTGTGGTTTTACCGAATTGCTTTGAGCTCTCCGGACCAAGTTTAATTTGCCTCTTGCAAAGGAAGAGAGAATTTAAAGAGCTCCTTTTGTGTGGAAATCCTGCTTAACAGCCCTCAAATGTCCCCGGCGGTCCCGCTCAGCACACCCACGCTGCTGCTGCAGCTCAGCAGCTGCTCTGTGCCTGCTGCAGACCTCACTTGGCTCTGGAAGGCGGCGTCTGGGGGGGCAGCAGCAACCAGGGGGTTAATTCCTGCTGGGAGAGGCTTGGGGAGCCTTTGGCAAAGGAGCTTTCCACGGCAGGGGAATGAGGAGCAGGGCCTGGGGGCACAGGGATCACACCTCTGGGGGCACAGGGATCACACCTCTGGGGGCACAGGGATCACAGCCATGGGACACAGGGATCACACCTCTGGGGACACAGGGATCACACCCATGGGGCACAGGGATCACACCCCTGGGACACAGGGATCACAGCCATGGGACACAGGGATCACACCCATGGGGCACAGGGATCACACCCCTGGGACACAGGGATCACAGCCATGGGACACAGGGATCACACCTCTGGGGACACAGGGATCACACCCCTGGGACACAGGGATCACAGCCATGGGACACAGGGATCACACCTCTGGGGACACAGGGATCACACCTCTGGGGGCACAGGGATCACACCCATGGGACACAGGGATCACACCCATGGGACACAGGGATCACAACCCTGGCACAGGGATCACACCTCTGGGGGCACAGGGATCACACCTCTGGGACAGGGATCACACCCAGGGGACACAGGGATCACAGCCATGGGGCACAGGGATCACACCCCTGGCACAGGGATCACACCTCTGGGACACTGGGATCACACCCCTGGGACAGGGATCACACCCCTGGCACAGGGATCACACCTCTGGGGAACAGGGATCACACCCCTGAGGACACAGGGATCACACCTCTGGGACACAGGGATCACACCTCTGGGGACACAGGGATCACACCTCTGGGGGCACAGGGATCACACCCCTGGGACAGGGATCACAGCCATGGGACACAGGGATCACAGCCATGGGACACAGGGATCACACCCCTGGGGGCACAGGGATCACAGCCATGGGACACAGGGATCACACCCATGGGACACAGGGATCACACCCATGGGGCACAGGGATCACACCTCTGGCACAGGGATCACACCTCTGGGACACAGGGATAACACCCATGGGGCACAGGGATCACACCCATGGGACACAGGGATCACACCTCTGGGACACAGGGATCACAGCCATGGGACACAGGGATAACACCTCTGGCACAGGGGTCACACCCATGGGACACAGGGATCACACCCATGGGGCACAGGGATCACAGCCATGGGACACAGGGATCACACCTCTGGGGCACAGGGATCACACCCATGGGACAGGGATCACACCTCTGGGGGCACAGGGATCACACCCATGGGGCACAGGGATCACACTCATGGGGCACAGGGATCACAGCCCTGGCACAGGGATCACACCTCTGGGGGCACAGGGATCACACCCATGGGGCACAGGGATCACACTCATGGGGCACAGGGATCACACCCATGGGGGCACAGGGATCACACCTCTGGGACAGGGATCACACCCCTGGCACAGGGATCACACCCCTGGCACAGGGATCACACCTCTGGGACAGGGATCACACCCATGGGACACAGGGATCTCACCCATGGGGCACAGGGATTACAGCCATGGGACACAGGGATCACACCTCTGGGAACACAGGGATCACACCCCTGAGGACACAGGGATCACACCTCTGGGACAGGGATCACACCCCTGGCACAGGGATCACACCCCTGGGGACACAGGGATCACACCTCTGGGGACACAGGGATCACACCTCTGGGGGCACAGGGATCAAACCCAGGGGACACAGGGATCACACCCATGGGACACAGGGATCACACCTCTGGGGGCACAGGGATCAAACCCAGGGGACACAGGGATCACACCCATGCCACACCCCAGAGCCAGGAATGCCCAGGGGATGGAGCTCTCCATCCCCGTGTGCTCCTGTAAATCCCAGTGCAGTCCTGGCCCTGAGCAGCCTCTCCTGCTCTCCCTGAGAGGTTTCACTCCCAGCCCTGCCTGAGCATGGGGAATGTGGAATTTAAGCTCACTTAGAGACCACCTGAGTTTGGCTTGGCAGGTGAGTCCCTCACTCCCAGCCCTGGGAACGAGCTGATGGTCTTGGCATTTGTTTTTGGCAGCTCCTGGCTCACGTAGCAGCCTCTGTCTCAGGTTACCTCCGGGGGTTTTGTGTGCAAATACATTTTAATCCTTGTGAAACGGGACCCACCAGCACGTGGGTGAAGTGCCTAAACCTCCTTCAGTCCCACGTGGTGACACCAGCACAGCTCCCTGGCCCTCTGTATGTTTGTGCCACCAGGGCTGTTGTCACCTTCTGCTCCTGTGCTTTGTGTGTTTTTACTCAAAACTTGAATTTTTTATACTCTTTTCAGGGCTACTCAGTGAAGGAGCCAGGGGAGGATTCCCCTCTCCCTGGGTACCACATGGGACCTGCTTCTCCATCGAGGAGCTTCCAGTTCTGCACAGGGCATCCCCTTGAAAAAAGAAATTCATCAGCAAATCCCAAAGCCAAAGAGGACCCAGATGTCCTGAAATCAGCAGACATCCAGAGAACCAGACCAAGGTGCCCAAGCTGAGCTCTTCTAAGGCAGGAGCATCCCTTGGGATGTGCACAGCAACTGTTCCATGCATCACAGCAGATCTGGCTCATCTCAGACCTCTGCAGAAAGGGACCTGGGGGTCCTGGTCAGTCCCAAGTTGGATCTGAGTCACTGCTGTGTCCTGGCAGCCCAAAGGGCCACCCTGTCCTGGGGGGCACCAGGCCCAGGGAGGGATTGTCCCACTCTGCTCTGCCCTGGGGCAGCCTCACCTCCAGGGCTGGGGGCACTTTGGGCACCACAAGATCAGAAGGATCCAAAGCTGGTGGAGAGTGCCCAAAGGAGGGACACGGAGCTGGGGAAGGGGCTGAGGAGCAGCTGAGGGCACTTGGCTCCTTCAGCTGGAGCACAGCAGACTGAGGGGAGGCTCCTGGGGGGCTGCAGCTCCTCCCCAGGGGAGGCACAGGGCCAGGGGCTGAGCTCTGGGACAGGGACAGGAGGCCAGGAAGGGCTGGAGCTGGGCCAGGGCTTGGCATGGAGCTCAGGGCAAGGTTCTTCCCCCCGAGGGTGCTGGGCACTGCCCAGGCTCCCCAGGGAATGGTCCCAAGGCTGCCAGAGCTCCAGGAGCTCTCAGGGCTGCTCAGGGTGGGGGTGTTGGGGTGGCTGTGCAGGGACTGGGGCTGGGCTGATCATCCCTGAGGGATCCAGCTCAGGATCTTCTGGGATTTGACCATTCTGTGGATCCCAGGACACCTGAGAGTGCCCCAGATCTGGTCAGTGTCACACAGCCCGGGTATCCAGGAGCATTAAGCCAGAGACTTTTGCTCATTAGTGTAATTAATGTCAGGTTTCCCAGCCAGCTGAGCTTCCAGCTGACCTTTAGTTACTGAAATATCAACAACAAAAATGACACATTACCATGGGGAGGTGTCACAGGCTGCTCATTTGAAATCCTCTCTCAGTGACAGCCCCCCAAAGAGTTTCTTTCTGCAAAAGTAAATGGGAAAATTTGGAAAATGCTCAAGCAAGGAGGAAGAATTCAGTTCCACAGCAGCACAACAGGGACACAGCATCTCCCAACTTTGGGGGGCAGAGCCAGAAATGACCCCAGGGAGAGAAATGGAGGGAGAAATGAGGCAGAGCTGCTAAAAATGAAACAGAGGGGGAAAAAGAATCTGTTTCTTAGGAGTCTTGGGAAAGTCACTGAGGTGGAGAGAGCTGAGCCAGGACTGAGGCAGCAGGGACAGGTCCCCAGGCCATGGAGTGATCCCTGCACAGGGACAGGGACAGGGACAGGGACAGGGACAGGGACAGGGACAGGGACAGGGACAGCTCTGCCCAGCATGAACTCAGGGGCAGCCACAGCCTGAGCCAGAGAGACCCTCAGGGCATGGAAAGAAACCCCAAAATCCTGGCAGCTTTGTCTGATGCTGGATGAGCCTGACCCAACAGATCACAGCCCCATTTGTCACTGTGACAACAACAATCAGGACCTGGATTTCCAGAGGTTTCCAGATGTTGGTGCAGGCTGAGCAAGGCAGGGGAAGGCAGTGGGGCCAAACTGCTTTGCCACAAGGCTGGTGCTTGATGTAAAAGTGACCCTGGAGGTAAGAGGCAAGATCCTGAAATTTGTTTTCCCTCAGGAAATGATGCCTCAGGTTTGAGCTTTTCTATTTCTCAGACTCTGTGCTGCTTTAGTGGGTGGCTCTGGGCTTCACATCAGGGGATGGTGAGCTCTGTGCACAGAGCAGGGAGACAAAACAATTCCTGCTCTAGCTGGGGACCAAGGACAAATGATCCAAATCTCAGCCCAAGAGCACAAACCCCGTGGGCTGGAGAGAGAAAAACAAGCAGGGTGGGACTGGGTGGGCTGGGGCTGGAATGGGACAATGAACTGCAAGGTGCAAATGGAGCAGAACTTATAAAAGTGAGAGACCCTGTGCCCTGGTGTCCATTTTGGGACCATTTTGGTTCATTTTGGGTGACACCCTGGCTGGGCTCTTGTGCTGCCCAAGGTGGATCCACTGAGGCCTCCTAATAAATCCCTGCTTCATTCCTTAGCTCTGTCTAGTCTCTGTTCTAGGTCAGCCTTCACAAGGCATCAGAAGAGTTGAAGGAATCATTTCCAACCCCTTCTCAGTGGTGCAGCCAGAGGAGCAAACCATG
This sequence comes from Haemorhous mexicanus, assembly GCF_027477595.1. Classification (NCBI taxonomy): domain Eukaryota; kingdom Metazoa; phylum Chordata; class Aves; order Passeriformes; family Fringillidae; genus Haemorhous; species Haemorhous mexicanus. The sequence continues at coordinate 3,210,305 of NC_082369.1, forward strand.
AGGGTGTTTGATGCTTTTGGCCTCTTTTTCCAGAGGATCACCCGGGCTGACCTTCCCCCTGCTCAGGACAGCTGGACACCAACCCTTCAATATTGGCACAAAGAGCTAGTTTGTGTTTTTCCATTTAAATCTCATTTGAAGGAAAGTCCATCTGGTTCCCTCTGTGCTGCCAGAGGAAAAAAAGGGCTTTTCTTGGGTCAGTTTTCCACAGGGAGACCCAGGAGAGGCAGCCCAGGACTTGTGCCTGGTAGGGGGCTGGGGCAGGGCCCCTGTAACTGAGCACTAATTAGGGATGGAAAAGGAGCAGAACCCTGCAACTGCAAATGGAAGGTGGAGTGACATAAATGAGAGAGAAACTGTGACCTTTTCCCATAGGCAGGAATGTTAACCAAGTGTGACTAATGGAGTGGGGAGGAAATAATCCTGCCTTCATTAGTCCTTATTCCAGGGCCTGCTGAGGAGTGGGAGCCTTGGGCTGCTCCCAGGGAAGTGCAGTGGGTGATGCCAGCGTCCCTCCCAGCCGTGCCCAGTGCTCTGGAAGTCATTCCAGGGGTTATTGTGGAGGATGGACCCTCCAGCCCAGCCAGGGCTGCACCCAAGATGAACCAAAATGGTCACAAAAATGGACACCAGGTCACAGGGTCTCTCACTTTGATCAGTTCTGCTCCATTTGCACCTTGCAGTTCATTGTCCCATTCCAGCCCCAGCCCATCCAGTCCCATCCTTGTTTTTCTCTCTCCAGCCCACGGGGTTTGTGCTCTTGGGTCTGAGATTTGGATCATTTGTCCTTGGTCCCCAGCTGGAGCAGGAATTGTTTTGTCTCCCTGCTCTGTGCACAGAGCTCACCATCCCCTGATGTGAAGCCCAGACCCAAACACTAAAGCAGCACAGAGTCTGAAAAATAGAAAAGCTCAAACCTGAGGCATCATTTCCTGAGGGAAAACAAATCCTCTCCCCTAAGATGAGCTGTTCCACCACGGAGTGTGGCTGAGGGAGTTTGGATGCTCAGGGAGAGCCCCTTTAGCTCCCCTGCTCTGCAGACCTCTGCTGCTGCTGCCCTGTGAGGAGCACTGTGAGGACTGTGCTCAGGAGGCTTCAAAAGATGGAAAAAAGCCTTCCCAAGGCTGCCTGAATCCCCTCAGTCCCTGCTCCATCCCTGCTGGTGGCACCTGGCCCAGCAGCTCCTGTCACAGCCCTGGCTCCAGGTGCCCAGGGGAGCTGATCCCACGGAGCAGCCACCAGCACCCTCCTGGCCACCTCAGCCTAGAGATGAAGCCCCTCATCCCCCTGCACTGAAACAGCAGCCAAACTGAGAGGAAAAGCAGTCCAGGCCTGGGGGGAGCTTTCTGGAGATGCTGAGGATGGGAACTGAGTCAGGGATCAGGCACAGCCCCACTGCAGGTCCCCACGGCTGCTCCTGCTCCTCCTTTCCTCCTGTGCCTGCTGGGTGAAAGAGCCACCATGTGCCACACTCCCAGCTCTGAAACCAGCAGGGGCTGCATTGCAGGGACAGTCTGGGGTCACTGGGATGGGGCTGGCCCAGCCTCATCCCCAGTGGGTGCAGCTGTGGGGAGCTGTGAGCAGCACTGACAGCAAGGAGCCATGGAGCGCCCAGGTGTGCTGAGCAAGCACCCAAGGGACACACAGGTGCAATGCAGGGACATGAGGGGTGTAAAAAGTTGGGCTGAAGAACAAGAGGGGCAGATGCTCGCTGCCCTCTGAAGTGATGTGATTTTACTGTGTAGGGGTTGAACCCTTCTGAAACTGTCTGATGATACTCTGTGTATCGTGGCTGTCTCAACTGTGACACGTGCTGTGACACTGCAGCACCTCCCTGGCAGGAGCAGGACTGTCCCCAGCACCCAAAGTCCCCCCAGTTCCCACTCAACTCTCTGGGAACATCAGGGTCCTGTGCCATGCCAGGGGCAGAGCTTGGGCTCAAACACACCCAGAGAGGGACAATATTTCCTTTACATTTTTCCTCAATTCCCTTCCCACTGAATATTTTCTCTTCTCCATTCCAAGAACTTCCTTTATTTCTCCCTGTCTCCCTCTAGCAACGGTATCTGGGAGAAACAATGAATTTTTAATAGGAGGGGGCGGTGGGAAGAGGCAGACCCTGAGGCAAGAAGAGAAAACATTGATCTGTTAAATCACCCCCATCAGCAGGAAACCACATTTAAGGGAGAGAGAGCCACGTGAGGACCACACAGCAGGGTCGTGGTCCCCCTTTTCTCTGAGCCCAGTGGATGTTGGACAAGTCCCAGCCAGGGTGAGTCCTGCTCAGAGGAGCTCTCCACACCCCCCTGGCCATGGCTGATGGTGCAGGACCCCCAAGCAGCCCCCTGCACAGGGAGGAGAAGCAGGGCTATTCCTCTGCAGCACCACCCCTGGGAGGGTGGGCAGGCCCTGGCACAGGGTGCCCAGAGCAGCTGTGGCTGCCCCTGGATCCCTGGCAGTGCCCAGAGCCAGGCTGGACAGGGCTGGGAGCAGCCTAGGACAGTGGGAGGTGTCCCTGCCATGGCTGGATGGGCTTTAAGGTCCCTCCCACCCCAAACCATTGGGATTCCACAATCCCAAAGCTGAGGTGTACCCACCTCCTGCTCCCCACTCTGCCCTGCAGGGCCAGGGCTCATCCCCAGGGAGCTGAGGATGCCCAGCTCCCCTCCCTCAGTGCCTGGCCCTGGCTCCCCACAACAGCCTGAGCCTAAATATAGTCGCTGGTTCTCTTTTCTTGTAGACACAACCGGTGCTCTGAGTCAAAGTCCTTTCCCATGAACTCACTGTTGCTTAATAAAGCACAAACCCTCGGAGACCTTGATGCTGAGATCTGTCATTTTAATTCCCAGTAACACTTGTTCCTCTCCACTCCAGTGTGTGGCCGCTGCTATTTTGGTTGGCACATCGGGAGCTGAACAAGGAGCCCCGGCGCTCCAGATCTGAGCTGGGCAGAGCTGGGACAGCTTTGAAAACCAAACCCTCCTGATGGATGGGGCTGCAAGCCACAGCTGAGCTCGTGGTGGCATGAAAAATTCAGGGGGAGGAAGGCAGGGAAGCAGGGAAGAGCTGGGCTGAGGCAGAGGAGAGAGGAGGGCACACTCAGAGAGACGGATCCTGCCTCTGCTCCCGGGCTGCCCCAGCCTTGGGGTGCCCCTGTGGATGCCAAGGCACCACAGCAGCCTGGGGATCACAGCCCAGACCCTCTGGGCTTTGTTTTTAACCCATCCCTGGTAAAGCTGTTTCTGTTTGCCCAAATTCTCCATCCCAATCTTTGCTGTTTGGCTGTTCTGGGGTGAATTTGGTGCCCATTTTACGTGGGAAAGAGGGAATGGCAGCCCCTGCCTGGGTCTGGGGAGGGCTCTGCTCTCCCACCACCAGGGCCATTTCCCCACTTTGCCCCTCCTGAACAGGGACACCTCTGACACCCCACAGACCTGGGGCACCCGTGGGGGTCCAGCTCCAGCCCCAAACACCACGGCTCAAATGGGATCCGAAGGAGAACCCAGCACATTCCATTGCCAGTGGCTGAGCAGGCTCTGGCCCAGCCTGTCCCACTCCTGCATCCCTGCTCCCACAACCCCTGAGCCAAACCTCGTGGAAGCAGCTGCTTTGCGTTTCAAGGTAAACCCTACAAAAACTTCACAAAGAGGTTTGTCAGCTGAGGGTGCCCACAGCCCATTCTGTTTCCTTCCACAGCCACTGTGGCTCTCGGCAGCGTTTCCAAGTGCTCTCGTGGGATTTATTGCTTTTCATCTCTTACATCTCTGTTCTGATCATTTCTGCCCTCACCTGTTTGTTCTGGGCTTTTCCAGCACTCCCAGAGCATCCCCTTGGGCTCAGGCAGCACCTCCCACCCTCCCTGCAGCCCCATGGTCCGGAGACACCCTGCAGGATGCTCCCTGATGCTCCCTCTGCCTGCTCAGACAACCCCATCACTGCTCCACAGCCCCCACAGGCAGCAGCAGTTTGGCAGCTGAGGGTCTGTGCCAAAGCCAGGCTCCACCCCACAACCCCTGCAGCCAGGGAAACTGAGGCACAGCATGCACACAGAGAGGTTTTGGAGCCTCGTGGTGAATCAGTGCCACTGGGGACAAACCCAGGGATGGCCTCACTTGGCTCCCACTTCCCTTCCCTCAGAGCTGTGCCTTTGGGGACGTGGGGAGATGTTGCTGGTGCCAGGAGTCCCACCCGGGCTGCCCACACGCACCGGCGGCAGGGAATCGCCGCTGCCCACGCCCAGCACACCCAGCCACGTGCTTCACATTCCCAGCAGCATTCCCAGGGCTTCCAACACCCCTCTGCCTCTTCCACATCCCCATCCCGGGGATGGGAACGCAGCAGCGACGCGGCTCCGAGCTGCCAGAGCAGCCCAACTCCTCCTGCCTTATGGCAGCTCCTGATCCTCACGGAGAGAAGAGGAGCCACCTGCTCTCTGGTGGGATGCTGGGGGGGGGGGGGAACAGGAGTGATCTGAGAGCCAGGAGTTGGGAAAAATCCATCCCAAACACGTGGATTGAGAACCTTTAAATGCTGAGTGCAGCCGGCGCCGAGTCCTTCTGTGCCGCCGGGCTGGGAGTCCAGGGTTTAATTCAGGCCCAGGAGGGAAGAGCAGGGATTAGGTTTGGGCCTTGGAGCCAGGGATGAGTTCTCTGGTGAGGCAGGATTAGCACAGCTAATAAAAGCAGACATTCCTGAGCTCTAAACACCATGAAATAGGAAAAAAGCCCCTGGCCCTGCTATCTTCAGCCAGGGATCAGCAAAAGCGCATCCCCCAGAAAGGCTGAGCCTGGCAGGAAAGGCTGAGCCTGGGATATGTCCCAGCTCTGCCCAGCACAGCCTCAGCCGATGCCCTGGATGGGTGAAACACAGCCCAGCCCCTGTTCCTCCTGCCCTCCTGCTCCCTCCTCCAACAGGGCAGGATAAAAGCAAAATCTACTGATTTTTAAGCCAGTTCTTTCCTGAAGCTGCTTTGCCTCCTGCTCCCTGCTCTCGGGATGCTCCTCCAGCTGTTTTGCAGGATGGCCATCGGAAAGCATCTTCCCCCCAAGATCAGCCCACAACCCAAGCACTTCGGGAAAGGCTGCAGACACCTGAGTGGGGTTTTTGCAATGTGAAAACCATAAGAAATCTTGGGTGGACTAAAAATCACCTCTTCAAACTGCTCTGGCCACAACCCATCCAGCTCCACCTGTCCTCCAGCAGCCAGAGGCAGCAGATCCTCTGCCTCCCCTCCGTGACTGCCACAGAACCATTGGTGATAAAAACATCAGTGCAAAATTAAACCAGATCAGCCCCAGGCTGCCCAGCTGGCAGCTCTCCTACTCATCTTCAATTATTCTCCCATTTAAAGGACGTGCACCACGTTCTGTGCCATGCCCCAGGGTGCTGGGATTTTATCCCATCTCCATCCTAAAAGGGGTGACGGAGTTTTGGGGTGCAGAGCAACCCCAAGGGCCCTGCACTTCCCAAAGGGTTATTGCAGGGTTCAACGCCTGCATTTGGGATTTTAACCCACACAGGACCACATCACTGCTGGGCAGCTCTGCTCTTGGAAGGTTTTTTGGTTTTAATGCCTCGTGTTTTGATGGAGAGAACTGTAGGAACTTTCCCTGCCTGGATGAGGCTTTTCCCATGGTGCCACCCCTGCACTGGGGCTGGCATTGGGTTTTGGGGTCTCCATCCTGCAAGCTGCACATCCCCAGACAGGGTGAGAGTGCATGAGAGACCATCCACAAAACCAAGCAGCAGCCAGGAGCTCTGCTAGGCCCAGGCTGGTGTCCCCAGGCCACCAAACATCCCCAATCCTGGTCACTTCCCTCTCCCTCTACCCTGGCTCCGGTGCTCCTCACTCCCCAGGGCTGGGTTTGTGCTCTGGGTGCTGCCAGGCTGCAGAGCCCGGCACGGCTCCACTCTCCATCTATTTCACAGGCACTCTGCCTTCTCCTGCCATCCTCTGCCTTCCCGGTTGCTCTTTTCTCCTTCCCAAAAACCTCATCTGAGGGTAGGAACAGAAAAAGCAGCAGCTCCTCTGCAACCGCTGCCTGTGCGACCGCCGCGGGAATTGGAGCACCTTTTGTCAGGTTTGAGCTCAAATCCACTTTGCAAGTAGATTAAGGAACTGGCACAAAAGTACTCTGGATGGAGAGTGGGAAGAGGCAAAGGCTGCTATTCCAGCACGGCAAGAGGAGCCAGGAATGCTGCGCTTGCTGCCTGCTCCATTTCCCCGAGAAACACAACCCGGTAACATCCGCGGCTAAACCAACCCTCGGAATTTTCGACAGGAGAATCCGCCTAAAATCCGGGATGCTCGGGGAAGAGGCAGGAAGGGCCCTGGGGTGGCGAGGAGTGAGGACCTGCAGCGCCCGGGGGGAAACAGCAGCGAGAGGAGATGGGAAAAGCTTTCCCGACGCCCGGCGATGCCCGGACCCGCTCGGCTGTGCCGGGAAAGGGGCTGCGAGCGGCGGCGCCAGCCCAAACCGGGGGGGGGACTGCGGGTACCGGACCCCCGGGAGCGCCGGGGGATGGAGCGGAGCAGGGGCGGGCTGGACCCGGCGCCGAGGCGGCACCACCGCCACCCCCGGTGCGACCCTGCCCGGGGGCACCGGCGCCGCCCGCCCTGCCGAGCCCCCTCCCCGGGCACGGCGGGGGCTGCGGAGGGGCCTGGCGGCCGCGGGCGGTGGGCACAGCCGGGCAGCCGGGGGAAGGGATGGAGGGAGGGATGGAGGGAGGCTGCGTGTCCCCAGGGGCGGCGGGGGCTCGGCGGCCGCCCCCCGGCGCCACGTGTGCGGCTCGGCACGACCCTCCCCGGCCCCGGGACCCCGCACTCACCGCTCGGCTGCCGCTGCGGGGCTGCCCATGGTGCGGCGGCGGCGCGGGCAGAGCCGCAGCCCCGGGGGCGGCGCGGCGGCGGCTCCGGACGGACCCCGGCCCGGCCCCGGCCCGTCCCCGGGGGCGGCGCGGCGGCGGCAGCGCCTCTCCAGCCGCGTCGGGCCGTGCGCGGAGCCGCCCCCCGCGCCCCCCGCCCGGCCGGGGGAGGGACGGGGCCGGGGGCGATGCGCGGCCCCGGGCGGAGAACGGGCACAGCCCCGGAGGAAGGCAGGGAAGGGCACGGGGGTCTCCTCCCCGCGCAGCCGTGAGCAAAGGGGAGCTGTTCCCCCGGGAGCCTGGGATGTCCAAGGCTCGGAGTGCCCTTGCTGAGGTCCCCGACCCCATGCCAGCGCCGTGGGGTGCCCCCGACCACCCTGCCTGGGGTACACAACGTCATGCCAGCGTCGTGGGGTACCCCCGACCACCGTGCCTGGGCTCCCCCAGCCCCACTCTGCGCACCTGGGTACCCCCACACCGCCCTGCCTGGGCTTCTTCCATGCCAGCACCCACAGGTACCCACCTGCCACCCTGCCTGGGGTCCCTCAGCCCCCGAGCAGCACCCCCAGATACCCTCCCACCCCATCCCCATGACAGGCTGCTTGCCTCCTCCTGCCTGCCCCAGGACAGGGTCTGGGGGCCACCTCACCCTGAGCTGCCCTCTGCACTGGAGGTGGAGGTGGTTGTGGGCGAACACAGCCATTTCCCCTCCATCCCATGGGAAGTTGGGGCAATCAGGGCACAAACAGATCCGTGACCCCAGGAATGAGTGCAGCCCCCAGCCTGAGCAGGGCTCCTGTGTTTGTGCCCCCACACTGGGCTCCACTGTCCCTGGCAGCAGTGCCAGGAGATGCCAGCTCACGGGACAATGACCTGGAGCCCCCCAGCATCATCCCCACCCCCCATGGGGACAGCACTCACCATTGCTATTCCTCCTTGGAGTTCTCCTCTTGCTCCTCTTGCTCGTGCCGAAGCCTCCTGAGCTGTGGTGATTTGGTTAATTGGGCTTTGAGGATGGCAGAGGCCAATTCCCTCCTTGGCTCTGACTTGCAGGGTGGAATTGTTGCTCCTCTCCACTCATCACTGGTCAGTCCAGGCCAGCCTTAGCCTTGCTGGTCCCTGGCCTCAGTGGGCAGCTGATGCAGAGTGTCCTGTGCCCTTGATGTGCTGTGTGCCAGCTGACCAAGCACCACCTGAGCCATTGGTGACATTTGCTGCGTCTGACAGCGCTTTTCAAGCAGGACTTGGCAGCATCTTCTTCACTTTACAGCTGAGGAAACTGAGGGCAGAGCTCAGGGGGAAGGAACGGGGCTCAGCACTGAGCACCAGCTGGGTCCAACGCTGTGGTTTCACCTGGACTGGCTCTCTTTGTGCAGGATTTTGTCAGGAGAAATGCCAACAGCTCTCCCAGCCTTGTCGGTTCCACTCCCAATCCCATCCCTTGCTGCAGCCCAGCGCTTCTGCTGATGGAGGTTCCTGGTGCCTCCTGCTGCTTGCTTGCTCCGGGATGTGGATTTATAATTTCATTGCAGGCACACGCAGCTCGGGCTTTCCCATTTGAGCTTCATCCCCAGCCTCAGCCCTGGATCTGCAGTTAAAACCAGGAGATTTATGTGGCTGGGAAGGAATTTCATTGCTGTTTTAAACAATATCAACTTATCTCCTTAGGAAAAGATGAAAAATCCAGGCATGAAAATTGCGGCCGGTTTAGTTGGGGATGGATTTTTATGAGGCTGGCGTGGGGGGGAGGGTGTGCCAGAGCAATCCCTGTCTCATTTCCATTCCCCAGGATGAAAAGGTGATTCTGGCTAATTTGAACACAGTCATTAAGCTGCTGTATCAAAAGCACAGAGTCAATTAAGCAGCGTCCCCCCCGCCCTGGCCCCGCAGGCTGCGCTGTTTTAATCAAGGATGGGGGGAATTGCTGCTGCTTCCACACAGCTCCCCATCCCGGTGCTGGGAGCTGATTTTGCCTGGTGGAAGATGCTGTCCTGCCTGCTGGCCTGGGTTAGAGGTGATTTTGGGGGAGCAGACAGTTGACAAATGTGATGGGGGAGCTGGAGGAGCCCCAGGTTGGAGGGGGCTGATTTGTCCTTGTTCCTTCCCCGAGCACCTCACCAGAAAATCAAGTTATTTCTGTCTTACCATGCCCCCTTCATGGCATTATTTTATTTTATTTTGGGGAAAACCAAGGCAGGTTGTGGTTCAAGCCTGGGCCGTGGGTTTTGGCTCAGCCCTGCTCCCCCTGTGGGCTCTCTGTCCCACCCATTAACTCCAGTGCCCTTCTGGCATCATTTTGGGCTCCAGGGAAGGAACAGGACAAAGCTGTGGAGGAAAAGCACCAGGCTGAGGTGACCAGTTCTGCTTTCCCAAGCCAGAGTCTGGCACTGGACATTGGAGACTCCCATGGGGCCCTTGGTCTCATGCTCCAATTAATTCAAATTGGCTTCAATATGAGCATAAATCCAAAGGGATCTTAGGCCAGGAGCCAGGGACAGGTTGGGGAGGAGGTCCCTGCCAGGGGCTGTGGCATTTGGGGTGCTGAGATGGGACCCAGACCCCTCCTTAGGGAGCTTTGCCCCCACATGTCACCTCTGTCCCAAGAGCCTGGCTCTAAACAAAACCAGCACCCCCACAAGTGAGGATGGGGACCCATAAACCACCAAAAACCTCCAAAATCTTGCTGAGCATCAGGACTGGGATGATTGGGGCCACCTGGGAACACAAATATCATGGAATCATGTAATCAACACAGTGGGAAGAGATCTTCAAGACCAGCCAGTCCAACTGTGCCCCAGTTTGGGGGGACACACAGAAGTGGCAGGACCCTGAGGCTGCCCGTGCTCCAGGGAGAGTCCCTGCCTTTGGAGATGCTGTTCCAAGTGAGCCAACTCTTGGGAGTGTCTTGACAAGTTTTGCTGCTTTCTGGGGCATTTTCACACAGACTCAGCAAAATGATTTAGGGGGAGAAAAAAAAAAAAGAAGTGTGAGAGAAATAAAAAAATCACAGCTGCTCTGGCACACGCTCAAAATCTCATAGAGTTTTTGACTGAAACGTGCCAAGGGGAAAAAATTAATTCCAACAAAGTGAGAAGTCAAGTCCCTTTTGCCCCCAGTTTGCCCTCTGTGGTGAAGTGAGGGATCTTTCCCTGCTGCTCCAGAGCCTCTCCCTGCCTGCAGGGTCCCTGCCAGCCCCTCCTGCCATGGCCACGCTGGTCCCCTGCCAGCCTGAATGCAGCACTCCAGCGCTGCCAGCTCCAGGGACAGCCCGGGAGGTTTTTGTCCCCATTCAGGCTGCAGCAGTGGGAGCCACGTGATGAGAGCAGGCTCCTGGTGCCCATTAACTCTGCCTAATGGGAACCTCGATGGGCTCCTCGAAGGAGCCAGCTGGATGCTCCCACTCCACGTGGTCCTACAGAATTTGGGTTTTGGGGAGCTGGGCTGATGCCACGAGGGTGTGAGGGAGCTAGTCCTGGCTTGACAGCCCGGAGCCCCCAGCCCCAAATGCCCCTGAGCAGAGCCAGCCACACCACAGGGACTGGGGACAGCACTGTCCCCAGGATTCAGCCCCTAGGGCTGAGCTGGGGGTTCATTCTGTGCTGGCCAGAGGCTTTGCAGTGCCCCAGACATCACTGGAGGGTGACACTGCACAGCTGGAGGGCACCGTGGCCCAGGGACACCACCCTGTGTTGTCCCCTCCATCCAGCCTGGAGCCACCCTCTCCCAGAGCCCTGCTGAGGTGGGACCAGGAGATCCCATGGGCTCACTCTGACCTGGTCCCCCATCACACCCAAAACCACAGCTTCTCCTCAGGTGTGCACTCTGGCAGGACTCAGGCATGGCAAGCTGGGGGCACAGCCCCTCTGTGGGGTTGGGGGGCACAGGGAAGGGGGGCTGCCACACCACGAGTGACATCTGTGACCTGCTGTGCATGGAGCTGGGGTGGTTCCCTTGCAAACCCTCTTGCTCCCTCTCCAAACCCTTTTGTTCCCCCTCCAAAGCCCAGTCTCTGCCCTGACCCCCCAATATCTCCATGTCTGCCCTTCAGGTCTGTTCATTCTGAGCAGGAACCCCTGAGGGGGGACAGTCCCACCTCGTGTTCCCTGCCAGAGCCCCGGGTGGGTGGCCCTGCTCTGCACACACAGCCTGAGCCCGTGACTGAGCCCAGTTACCTTTAATAAATATTTGGTAATAACAATGGAAGTTTCTTTGGCCAGGAACCTGCTGTTCTGAGCGGTGCCAGGCAGAAGCACCATCAGGTGAAGGGTTTTCATCCAAGCAGGAGGGAAAGGGACCTTCCCCCTCTCTCACTTCCTGGGCTTCAAGTGACAGCAGTGCTGGGATCCTCACCCGCCCTTCCTCCCCCTGCAACCCCTAAGTGAGCCCTCATCTCTGGGTCCAGGTGTCCCCTCTGGCACTGAAGCCACCCCAAGGTGACAAATTCCACCAAAGGAGCATTTCCTCCCTTTTTAAAGAGCCAGTTTTGCATCCAGCCCCAGCCAGCTTCAGCAGGAGGGGCAGGCTCAGCAGCCCTTAAACCTGGCCTAACACTTCCCTGCTCAGAGAAGGATCAAGCAAATTATCTCCCAGCACAGGCTGCACTTCTGCTGCACAAATTAGGCCACCCCAGATCCCATTTGCAAGGCCATTCCTTCTTTGCTGGGGATCAGGGGGGCTTGCACAGCACCCAGACCCCTCCTCTCTCTGTGGCATGGCACTGCCAGACATGGAGCTCGTGTCACCCTCCAGGGCTGCCCAGCCCTGCAGAGCCCATGGCCAAGGGATGATTGGCCAAAAATGAAAGATATTGAGGCACTAGAGTGTCCAAAGGAGGGCAAGGAAGATGAGGAAGGGCTTGAGGGGAAGCCATGTGAGAAGTGGCTGAGGGCACTTGGCTCCTTCAGCTGGAGCACAGGAGACTGAGGGGAGGCTCCTGGGGGCTGCAGCTCCTCCCCAGGGGAGGCACAGGGCCAGGGGCTGAGCTCTGGGACAGGGACAGGAGGCCAGGAAGGGCTGGAGCTGGGCCAGGGCTTGGCATGGAGCTCAGGGCAAGGTTCTTCCCCCCGAGGGTGCTGGGCACTGCCCAGGCTCCCCAGGGAATGGTCCCAAGGCTGCCAGAGCTCCAGGAGCTCTCAGGGCTGCTCAGGCTGGGGGTGTTGGGGTGGCTGTGCAGGGACAGGGGCTGGGCTGATCATCCCTGAGGGTCCCTTCCAGCTCAGGATATTCCAGGATTCTGTGATTGTCCTGCCCATCCACACCAGGATGGCCCCACAGCTGTGCCAAGCACACCCCAGCCCTGATAAAAGTAAGATAACAATAAGTGGACAAGAAGGGAAAGTGTTGGGGGTAAAATCTGAGGTGATCATCTCTAGAGGGCACCCCACAGCCCAGCCACCTGCTCCCCAACGCCCCTGAGCTCAGGCAGCCTGGGGCAGCTGCATTTGGAGCCTGAAATGTTCTGCTCCCCACTGCTTTGGGTAGAGCAGGGGTCCCAGCATGAGGCTTTCCCATGACAGGGACTCCCCCAGCCCCAATTCTGTCACTGCACTGTCCCAGGGCTGCTCCCAGGCCAGTTGGGGCCCTTGGGGACACAGGTGGCTCTGCCATCCTGCCTGGCTGGGCAGGGCTGGGCAGCAGCAGCAAACCCTGGTGTGGAGCCAAGGATCACAGTGGGGAGGAGGAACCAGGGCTGGCAGCTGCTCCTGGGTCAGTGGATCCTGGTACCTGCAGCACCTTCCTGGATTAGCAGAGCAAACCAAAACCACACAGCTGCCAGGATGGGACAATGAGCTGGGCAATGCTGGCCCCACTGGTCGAGGGATTAAATCATCAGCTGTGGGGAATAAATCCCAGGATATCCTGAGCTGGAAGGGGCCCTCAGGGATGATCAGTGCAGCCCCTGTCCCTGCACAGCCACCTCAACACCCCCACCCTGAGCAGCCCTGGGACAGTGCAGTGACAGGGTTGGGACTGGGGGAGTCCCTGGCATGGGAAAGCCTCATGCTGGGACCCCTGCTCTACCCAAAGCAGTGGGGAGCAGAACATTTCAGGCTCCAAATGCAGCTGCCCCAGGCTGCCTGAGCTCAGGGGCGTTGGGGAGCAGGTGGCTGGGCTGTGGGGTGCCCTCTAGAGATGATCACCTCAGATTTTGCCCCCAACACTTTCCCTTCTTGTCCACTTATTGTTATTTTTATCAGGGCTGGGGTGTGCTTGGCACAGCTGTGGGGCCATCCTGGTGTGGATGGGCAGGACAGTCACAGAATCCCAGAATATCCTGAGCTGGAAGGGACCCTCAGGGATGATCAGCCCAGCCCCTGTCCCTGCACAGCCACCCCAACACCCCCAGCCTGAGCAGCCCTGAGAGCTCCTGGAGCTCTGGCAGCCTTGGGACCATTCCCTGGGGAGCCTGGGCAGTGCCCAGCACCCTCGGGGGGAAGAACCTTGCCCTGAGCTCCATGCCAAGCCCTGGCCCAGCTCCAGCCCTTCCTGGCCTCCTGTCCCTGTCCCCGAGCTCAGCCCCTGGCCCTGTGCCTCCCCTGGGGAGGAGCTGCAGCCCCCAGGAGTCTCCCCTCAGTCTCCTCCAGCCGCACAGATGAGAACCAGGCGTTTTCATCCGGCAATTCCTGTTTCAGCAGGTCCCAGGTCGCCTCCCGATCCCCGAACCAGCTCAGGGATGGATCCATTGCTGCCGTTCCCGGTGGGCTCCCAGCGCTCCCCCACCCTCGGGGAGCCGGGGGCGGCCACTCCGCCGCCTCCCCGCGGGGAAATTGCTCCTGATGGGATCCAGCCCACGCTCCTGAGCCGCAGCGTGCGCAAGGAACGCGCTGCCACCCCCGTCTCCCTCGCCCTCCCTCCTGCCTTTATCTGCGAGTGGCATCGAATCCCTCCGGCAGCTCCCAGCTCCTTTTCAAATACCATTAGAGCGATTAGAATTCCGGGCGCTGCGGTGCCACGGACGGCAAACACGGCATTTTTTTCACCTTCCAGATGGAAATGTCCCCGTGTCCCCGTGTCCCTGTGTCACCGCCACCCGCAGACAGAGCACGTTCTAATCCCCTTCGTTCATCAGCTTGGCCTCATCAGCTCCCAGGGATGCTGCTCAGGGATGGGGCCATCGTGGAATGGTCGGGGTTCTTTGTCCCCAGGGAATCTGAACTGGAGTGCACCTGAAAACCCCCAGATCCGTGCCTGTGCCTGGCCATGTTCTCACCCAGGGATGGCTCAGGAATGGCTGGACTCAGGGCAGGAGGGACCTCACCGGGGCCACCAGGCAGGGACATCCCCCCCAGCCTCTCCTGGTGGCTCCTTCCCAGCTGGCAGTGTGTCTGACCCACCAGTCACCCCTCGGGGTGTTGTTTTGGGAAAAAAAGCTGCCACTTGGTGTGCGTGGCTCAGTGCAATCCCAGGCACCTCCAGGATTGTCCACTTGTTGGGAAGGAAGGGATCCACAGCACCAACCTGGAGAAGAGCACCTGCACCCCAGTGTGACCTCCCAGCAGGAGCTGCCCAGCCCCTTACCTGTGCCCAGGTGAGCTGGCAGGTGACAATGGTGACAATACACTGTCCCTTTGCCTGCTGGAGGCTCTCAAGGTTTCCCCTTCCTCTGCTGTGCCCTCTGTTTTGAGGGATGTGCCCTTCCCAGTCCCTTTCCTGCTTCAGGGCCATGCTGAAGCAAGGAGGTGCCAATCCCCAAAATTCTGCTTCTTCCCTGTCCTCACATGGATCATGTCCAGAATATGAACTCAAACAGCAAAACTCCCCCTGTCCCCATCTTTTCCTGCCCTCCCCAGTCCAGCACAAGGGGTCCTGGGTTTTTGTTTTGCTGCCTACTCTTGCTCCACATCCCTGGAGTGGGATGGGAGCTGTTAGGTTGAAAGACAAATTATGCTGGGATGCAGTGATGGCAGAGCTGATTCATCAGCTGGGGGGGTCTACAAGGTCTAATTTGGGAGGGAGGATCTCTGACGAATCCTTCAGTAACCAGGAAGACTTGGGAAACTTCTCCTGGCTGAACACATCATTAATTTCCCTCCCCACCCAAGAGCTCGGATGGGGAGGCTGCCACGGGTAAGGAAAAAGTTTTAATCAGGAAATGTGTTTGCAGGAAACAGCTTCAGATTTGCTGGGTCATCATTAATCGTTGGACTCTGATCTCACAGATCTTTTCCAGCCTCAGTGGTTCCATGGTTCCAAAGCCTCCAGGCCAACACCAGGATGAAGATGATGGTTTCTCCTGTAGGGAATCCAGTTGTCTCCAGATACCCAGAGTCTCTTCTGAAGCTCCACAGTGCTGGATGTGTTTTGCTTGCCAGAAGAACCCTCATTCCTTGTGCCCTCTGTGGGGACCATTGCAGGTTCTGCAATGCTCTGGCTGCCCTGATGCTGAGTGAGATTGGATGTGGCTGGACATGGCTCTGGAGCATGAAGGAATTTCTCCAGCTTGATGCTGTGGGAATTGGCTCAGGCTGGCAATTCCAGCCCCTCTGGCAGCCTTGGGGCTGCAGGACACACTCAGGGCTGGGCTCTGGGCACTCCTGGCTGTTCCCACATCCCCATCTGGGGCTCTGGGGTGGGGGGACTGTCATGGAATGGGGCTGCAGGAGGATTTTGGGGAGCTGTCAGCACTGGAGGTGAGAACAGGCCTGGCACCCAGCCAGCATTATTAGTGTCTCACTTCCACAGGCAACAAATCCGCCCACATCCTCCATGGAAGGAAAAACTGTTTGGAAACAAGAGCTGTACCTGGCACAGGGATCCAGAGATGCTATCCTGGTGCATCTCCCTGCACCCCATGGCCTAGGCAGGATGGGCAGCAGTGCCCAAGGGTCCCCATCATCCTGTCCCTGCTCCTCATTCCAACATCAGTTCCTTGGATATGTGAGAGGGGTGGAGGTCGCTGCCCTGCCTCGCTCTGTGAATTATTAATCCAGCAGGAGACAGCTTGGACTGATAAACCTTCCCCACCAGCCACCCCCAGCAGGCAGGAGCACTGGGAATGGGTTTTCCAGGCTGTGCTGGGTGAACTGGCCAGGACTGAGGCACCTGGGCCAAGCGTGGTCCAGCCTGTTTGGTGTCCTGTCCCTGCTCCACCGCTGAGCCACGTGGAATTCAGGGGGGCCTTTGCTCTGCTCCAGTTTCTCTGCTCTGCCCTGGGGTAAATCCTGCACCAGACCTTGGGGTGCTCCTGGGAAAGGCCTGAGCACAGGGTGGGGGTGATGCAGGGCAGAGGGTGCCTGAGCCCAGCTCCCAGCACGGGGTCCTGGCGTGGGCAGGTACCAGGGGGATTCAGCAGGGGAGCGACAGACTCAGCTCCTTTGATGCTTCAGGTTTGAGCTTTTCTACTTTTCAGACTCTGTGCTGCTTTAGTGGGTGGGTCTGGGCCTCACATCAGGGGATGGTGAGCTCTGTGCACAGAGCAGGGAGACAAAACAATTCCTGCTCCAGCTGGGGACCAAGGACAAATGATCCAAATCTCAGCCCAAGAGCACAAACCCCGTGGGCTGGAGAGTGAAAAACAAGCAGGGTGGGACTGGATGGGCTGGGGCTGGAATGGGACAATGAACTGCAAGGTGCAAATGGGGCAGAACTGATCAAAGGGAGAGACCCTGTGCCCTGGTGTCCATTTTGTGACCATTTTGGTTCACCTGGGGTGTCACCTTGGCTGGGCTCCTGCGCTGCCCAAGGTGGATCTATGGAGGCCTCCTAATAAATCCCTGCTTCATTCTTTAACTCTGTCTAACCTCTGTTCTAGGTCACCCTTCACAAGGCATCACCCTCAGGCCAAAGCTCTCCCCTGCCAGCAGCCAAACCCTTGGAGCAGCCCCTGCCAGCCCCCAGCCTCACCTGCACTGCCCCAGCATCCCCCTGAGTATCCCACCCCAGATTCCTGCAGAGGAGGGAGGAGGAAGGGCAGCTCGAGGCTCCAGGCTGTGGTTTGTGCCACCTCACCTCTGCTGACAGCTCTGGCCACCCCGGTGACCCCAACGTGTCTGTTGTCCTCCTGTCACTCCGTGTTTGTGTCCCTGCTCCCTGCAGGCTGTTCCCAGCCTCCTCTGTGGGGAGCAGCCAGGCCTGCAGGCAAAGGGAAGCTACTGCTGACTTCTGGTTTTTCCCAAGCCATCGGCTCTGGTGGTGTCTTCTAAACAGAGTAAACTTGGATCCCAGCCCCAAGATCAGCTGATGGAGCTGCTGGGAGGCAGAAAAGAGGTTCTGGGGAGTTCTTCTGGGTCTGGGAAGCAGGTGGGAATTTTGTATGCTGGGGGTGGGGAGGCACAGGGTGCCCAGAGCAGCTGAGTCTACCCCTGGACTCTGGAAGTGTCCAAGGCCAGGCTGGACACTGGGCTTGGAGCACCCTGGGAGAGCAGAAGGTGTCCCTGGCCGTGGTAGGGGTGGAATGGGATGGTTTCTAATGTCCTTCCAACACAAACCATTCCATGGTTAGTGGGGATCTGATCCTTGGCTCTGAAAGGTGCAGAGATGCTGGTGCTGGAGCTGTATCGGGGCCACCCTGGGTGTTGAAGGTGTTTGTGGGGAGCAGCACCTTTGCTGAGATCACAGCAGCCTGGGGGACCCATCCACTAGCCATGGCCTGGTGACATAGAGCTGAGCTGTCCCTGCTCCCCTTCATGGGGCCTGGGCCACCTCCAGGCTCTGCTCCACCTTGGTGTCCCCCATGAACAACACCCCCTCACTCAGCCTGGTCCCTTCCCAGAAACCTCCCCAAGGCTTCAGCCACTGAAGCCCCTGGAAGCCCCCAATGGTCTCTCACTGAGAGGATGAGAGGTGGGTGCTGAGGTGCATCAACACCCAAGGCAGATCTCAGTGCTCCCCACATCTGACAAAAACTGTTTAACTTTGTTCAGCTTTGGGAGTAACAACACCATTGCACCACCGCTGTCATTAATCCTCGCTAATTGTTTCTATAATTAAAAGCACCATTGTGTCTTGTCTCTCCCAACATGATTTATCAGGTAGGGAGCACTCTTGCATGAATGATGCACGGCTGGTGGGAGGACATCTGCTCTGGGCTGCCTGCATGGAGGGGAAATGCCTGGGGGCTGCTGCCTCCCCCAGCCCTGGTGTGCACCTCAGACTCTTCAACTCAGGGTGAAATCCCCAGCCCCAGGACACCCCTTGGCTTCCTGGACACCAGGGAAAGGTTCTTCCCCCAGAGGAGGTTTGACCCAGGACATTCCTCTGGCTGCCCTGGAGGACTCCAGACCCTGGCAAAGGCTCAGAGACCTTGGCACGGAGTCAAACACACCTGAGCCTTTGATTTTAGCCATGGAAACAATTCCCAACTTTGTGTGAGGAGTTACAAGCCACAAGAGTTTGAGTAGAACGATAGTGAATTTGTCACAGGGTGAAAAAGTAGAATTTTTCTGGGTTTTAGAATGGGGGTTCAAGAGGCAAGATGGAGGAGTCTGGGCATGTCCTGTCCTTCTCCTTCTTGTCCTCCACCTTCTGCTGGGATGGTGACACTTCTGGATTGGTTTAGAATAGAGACAGTCTAACACAGGTGATTGGTATTGGAAAATGATTGTAAATAAAGTACAGGTAGTTTGTGGTATAAAAAGCCAACACCACCCCAAGGGCAGTGGCTGTGCCACAACCCGACCTGCTGGACAGACCTCAGCAGGTCAGAGAAAGAATGGAATAGATAAGAGAAAATAAACAACCTTGAAAAGCAGAACCAACAAATCTCAGCTTCTTATTTGGTCAAGGGGCTGGGAAAAAAGAGACTTTCTAACACCTCGGGATCATCTCAGCCACAGAAACCCAAGAGAGGTTGGGCACTGACCAGGGAATGGTCCCAGCCCCATGGGACCCATGCTGGGAGATGCACGGCCCAGAGTGGAATCTCTCCTTTCTCTGGGAAGATTTTACAAGTCTCAGGAGGAGCAGGGTCAGCCAGAACAGGGCAGAGCAGCCACAGGGACATCGAGAAGGGTCTGAACCTCCAACACTCCCACAGCAGCTCCTGCTCAGCCCCAGCAATTCTGTTCTCTTGAGGCAGCACCAGGACATTTATTTACAAAGGGCTGGGGACAACAAGGTCCCTCAGGTCACTCAGCTGCCACAGGGCTTTGTTGTAGCCTCTCCTGGGAGATGGAGTGTCCTCAGGGGCAGCTCCAATCTCTGCTCTGGGACAGGGACAGGAGGCCAGGAAGGGCTGGAGCTGGGCCAGGGCTTGGCATGGAGCTCAGGGCAAGGTTCTTCCCTGTGAGGGTGCTGGGCACTGCCCAGGCTCCCCAGGGAATGGTCCCAAGGCTGCCAGAGCTCCAGGAGCTCTCAGGGCTGCTCAGGCTGGGGGTGTTGGGGTGGCTGTGCAGGGACAGGGGCTGGGCTGATCATCCCTGAGGGTCCCTCCCATGTAGGAGCTTCCATGACTGATCAACATCAGGAATGGGATTGTTTCAATCCTTTGTGCAAAGCTCCTGGCCTTTGATCCCCCAGTGAGATACAGCCAAGGACAGAACTCACTCCTGAGTGAAAGCAGCAGAAGAGGAGCCCCCTCTTTCCCTGGGAGCGTGGGAGGGCTGAGGTGGTGTCAGCAGATCATGCTCTGCCTCTGCTGGGAGCTGCATTAAAAACCTGAAACCAGCTGGGAGGAGCTGCTCCTTGCTGCTGATGAACGAGGTGGGCCTTGGGTTCCTTCCCCCCCTTGGCATTTTTGGTGCTAAAGCTGGGAGCTGCAAGTCACAGAATCTGAAAGGTTGGAAAACCCCTCTGAGATCATGGAGTCCAACCCCTGCCATGCCCACTGTGTCACCAAATGCCACATCCCTGGTCATTTGCCAGCAGTCCCTGAGGTGCCAGCAGTGCCCACTGAGCTCTGCAGGGATGGGGCAGGTGCTGGGAGCTCCTGGAAGCAGCCATGGCATTGAGGGGGTGATGCTGAGCCAGCCAGGGTCCCTTGGGGACAGAGCAGTGATCTGCAGCCCCCACCCTGCCTGGCTGTCCCCTTCCCAGGGCTGGCATGTGGGGACACAGCAGGAGCACGAGTCACCTGCTGTGGGCAGAGAAGCATCCACAGCTCTCAGGGAGGTCCCTGGGGAGAAGGGAGTGTCACAGCAAGGAGGGGACAGGTGACAATCTACACTCCCACCTTTTTGGTGCCCTGAACCAGCCACAGGTACCTCTTCCCCTGCAGGCAGAAGAAACAAGAATCAGAGCCAAGAAACTCAGTGCAACCATGGAATGGCTTGGGTGGGAGGGGACTTTCAAGACCATCTCATTCCACCCCTGCCATGGCAGGGACACTTTCCACTGTCCCAGGCTGCTCCAAGCCCCATCCAGCCTGGCCTTGGGCACTGCCAGGGATCCAGGGGCAGCCCCAGCTGCTCTGGGCACCCTGGGCCAGGGCCTGCCCACCCTCCCAGGGAACAATTCCTGCCCAATATCCCATCTAGACTTCCTCTCTTTCACTTTGAAACCATTCCCCTGTCACTACATACTCTCATAAATAACCTTTCTCTAGACTGGCTCATCCTTGAGCCCTGGGGGCTCCTCTGCACCCCCCACCTGAAGGCCCCTGGAGGGCACAGGTACCAGGAGGTCGCACATTGGCACCAGCAGCTCGACTGGATGGCACTGACCTCGTCCCTCCTTCCCTCTGTGGGGTGGGGAGGGGAGCCATCCACAGCTCCCAGGCTCCCCTGTCACCTCCCATTTTTCTAAGCTAATACCTTGCAGCATCTTTTAATGAAATAGGAACAAAACCAGTGAGTTTTGGGGAGCGCAGAGCTGAGGATAATCAGACCTGAAAATGACTCTGCTTTGTGAGTCACACCTAATGTATGTGCATGTTAATGCTGCCCTTCCCAGCTGTGCCTCCCAGAGCTTTCACTGGAAAGAGCTTGAGCTGGAAAGACACTGGGAGAGAGGCACAGCTCAGCTCCCAGCTCTGCTCAACAGCACTGTTTGCAGGGGGGTCTGGCCTGCTGGGCACCACTTTTCCCTCAATTTCCCATCCATTTTCCCTCATTTTTCCATCCCTTTTCCCACAGTGTGACACACAGTGACTCTCCAGGCCTCAGCTGGACGCCAGCCCAGCCGTGGCATCTGCTGCAGCACCAGTTCCTGCTGCCACCCAACTGTGACCAACAGCTTGGAGATGCCAACAAGGGCAGCAACACAAACGTGGGCTCAGAGCCTGTGGAAAACATCAACATTCACAGCCCTCCAAAAATATCTGGGCTGGGAATTGTGCACCTCTGAGGGGATGGTTCCGTGCCCAGAGATGCTGGGGATGGCCAGAGTGCTCTGTCACTGCTGTCACCATCTGCTCCCAGGTGCTGGAGCCCTCCTCAGGGGAAAGCACTGCTCAGCTGGTCCGAGGCACCTTTGGGCTCCCAGATCCAGATAACCCACAGGGAGCAGGGTCAGCCCTGATGCAAATCCCCCCCTGGCATGTGGAAAACCCCAAAGGGCAACTCCAGACAGGGGATGGTCCCTCCCTGTGCATCCCTGAGCAAAGCAGAGCCAGCACCTGCCCTGTCCCTGCCCAGGGCCCCCAGAAAGGCCCAACATCATTCCCCAGGCACCAGGGCTGGGCACCTCTCCCTGAATCCATGTTACTTTGGGAGATGAGCAGATGTGGGGACAGATGTTTGTCCCCTGCATCTGTAAAACCTGCAGGGTTTGGGGCAGGTGGAGCTCCCCCCGGGCTGGGGCTGGTGCTGGGCTCCCCGGGGACACATCACAGCCTCCCTGCTCCTGCTGCTGTCACGGGGGAAGAGAAAGGCAGGATTATCACTGGGAGCAGTCACCAGCTGCAGGCAGGAGCCTCACACAGGTGACAGCACCTGGAGGGGCTGGATCACCACCAGAGGCTGAGCAGGACACACAGAGAGACCCAAAATTACCCCAATCCCGTGAGGACAGAGATCTCCCACCCTGAGAGCCCCCAAAGCTTTAGAGGAATGGCAGAAGCACCTGCCTGCTCCTCCTGCTGGTGCCTCTACTGGTTTTACTGGGACCACAGCAGGCACAGAGATTCCCACTCTGCTGCTCTGCTTTCCCCACTGTGGGAGCAGTCGGGCACAGAAGGTGGGGCTGGAAGAGGCAGGGGTTGGGTTCAGGGGGTGCTCAGTGCCTGCCCCTCACTGCTGGAATGGGGGATTTGAGGATGAATTCCTCCAGGAATAACTTTATTTGATAAATAAAGTTAAATAAAATAAAATAAATAATTTTATTAATATTTGAGTTATTCCTCCAGGAATAACTCCTGGAGGGGCAGGAGACTGAACAGGAAAGAGAAACTCAGTGACAAGTGGCGTGGTTTCACATTTTTCCAAAACAGGGGAAATTTTTGTAACTAAAATCATGCCCCATACAGATGATTTTGCTGGAAATGAACACTTTGAATGCCTTTTTGCTAGGAAAAAAATTCCTGCTGCAACATCAGATCTCGCAGTTAATATTTAACCTCACCATTTCCAGCATGCCAGGGCTGCAGCTGAGCATGTCCCCCCTCCCACAGCAGGAGGAGAAAGGACAGACTGGAGCAGTTTGTCCTCTGCTCCTCATCGGGAAGAGCAAAACGCTCCTTCCAGCCCTGGGGCAGGGTTGGAATGGGGCTCCTGCCCCTCTCCATTGACAGTGGCAGCGATTGCTGCTCCCCCTGGCTGAGCACAGCCTGCCTGATCCATCGCTCCAGCCTAATTAGGCTCTGGCCAGGGCTCAGAGCCAGCAGCCCGAGGAGGAGGGGATGCTAGCGAGCCCCAGCCCCGGGGGACGCCCCTGCCACCCCCTGTCCCAGCCCTGGGACCCCCAGCCCTCCCTGCTGCCCATGCCAGGCCCAAGGCAACCCGCCCCCGGCTTCTAATTGGATTTGTTTATGCTAATTATGATCGTTTTCGCCTCAATTAAGCCATTTGGTTCCCACACAGCTCCCTGGGCACAGGTCTGAGCCCTTTGCAGGCTGCTCGGGCCACGTGTCCTCGCTGCTCCCGACTGTCAGGGTCACCTTTGCTCATCCCTCAAGGTCCACACTCATCTCCTCATGCCCCAAACATGGCATTAACCCCTCAGTTTCTCTCCCTCTCCTTCCCACCCTGCCACAGCACCTGCCTCCCTCTTCGGTGGCCCTTGCCAAGGACATGGGGCCAGCCTTGGTGTCACCCTCAGAGCCACCCAGCCCAAACAGGCCCTGGAGGGCAGGAGGGTGCAGAGCTCAGCTCTGGGACACACATCCCGTGGAGTTCCCACCATCCCAGCCCCTCTGGGCTGCAGCAGGGGCAGGGAAATGTGTTCAAAAACAGACTGCCTAATCTGTCAGGCCTAATTAGGCCAGGCCAGGGCACAGAGCCAGCAGCCCAAGGAGGAGAGGCTGCAATGAGCCCCAGCCCCAGGGGACCTCGCTGCCACCCCCTGTCCCCACCCCGTGGTTTAATTAAGGTGTTTAGGGCATGGGTTGGACTAGATGATCATGAAGGTCTCTTCCAAGCTGGTCATTTTGTGATTCTGTGAAATGGGGCCTGGAAAAGCGTGGCCCTGGGAAAAGTGGTGAGAGGAATAGCAGATTTGTCTTTCCAAACCAGCTGTGGGGATGCTGGTGGATAAAACCAGCACTGGGAGATAAAAGAAATAATGGGAAGGATTCCACTGATTGATGAGTGGAAAAAGAGATTTGCCTTTACAAATAAACTTTGCTGATAAAAGAAATTAGACATTGAAAGATGAAAGAAACAATGGGGAAGAAAAACTCCTAAATTCAGTAAGAATTAAAAATTAAAAGGGAGGGTTACGCATTAGAGGGGAATCTCTGGTATCAGGTGTTTTGGAAAGTCTGAACCTCTCAAGTACCTCAGAAATGGGGAAAGAGAGAAGGGAAATCTGGTTGGGAAATTGGGATGAAAAGGAGGCTGTGTCCTCCAAAAATTTGAGGGATCCCAGGGGAATGTCCCATGGCCTCTGCCTTTATTCGAATAAAGCAAAAAGGTCTCCTCTGTCTCCTTTTTGGACATAAACCTCTGGTGTTTGTGGATTAATTTTCCTAACAGGGGTGACTAAAGATTTCCAGAGGGTGCAGAGGTGGAGTGTGGAAACCCCCCCCCCGTGGATCCCCTGATGGGGAAACCCCAAAAAAGTTCTGTGCCAGGATTGAGAGACAAACAGGACTTTTGGTTTTTTTGCTCTTCAGGTTGTTTATTTTTCTCTTATCAAAAGTTCTGCACACCATCTACATCTCTGACTCAGTGTACAAAGAGAAGGCACCAAAAGTCACCAGACACAGATCCAAGGTATTTTAAAACTATTTTGTCCAGTTAACCCTTAGACTGTATTTTATTTCTACCTTTCTACCAATAACTAATTATTTGTCTGTCCATGCAACATCTGCATTGCTGTTCTTTCTAACCAATCACTCTGTGCCACCAACACTGCAGAAAATGGAGGAGATGAAGAACAAGGAGATCAGACAATGCTCAAAATCCTCGTGTTGTCTCCTATCCCCCTCCATACTAAAATCCCAGAACTCTGCATTTTTCACCATGTGATAAACAATGCCACTATTTCACACACTCAGAGATTCCCATTCATCCCAAAGTCTTGGAAGCTTTCTCCATGGATGAAGGTTAAAAGCAGTGTTCTCCTGGGGGTCAGGACTTCTCAGGACAGGCAGAGAAACATTCCCTGTGCCCTGGGTTCCAGCAGTGGAGGGAGGGAATCTGCTCCTCAGCAGGAACTGAGGGAAAGGGTGAGGGGGAAACACAAAATCTGGGCTTGGATGACACCCAGGGGCAGCAGAGGCTCAGCTGGGCACATCCCACAGCCTTTCCCTGTGCTATAGGTACATATTATAACATTGGCTTTCCACAAATATTAAAATGGATTTTTTATGTGTGATGTTAAAGTAACTTTGTTATAAGGATGTTGTTTTTATTTCTGTTGTTAATTAAGCTCAGTGAAATTGCTGAAATAAGTGTTTTTGTGTTAAAATGCCTGCTTGGATGGGATAACATCCAATAAAAATATAATGAGGACACCTGTACGGATCTGCCACCCATCAGCACTCACCGACTGAAGGCAGTGAGGAACAGAAACTGGAGGTGATAAAAAAAGGACTAAAGCCACACCCAAGGAATACACCTGCTCCTAAAAGGAGGAGCCAAGAAGACAGGCTAAAGAGTTCTTGGAACATGTAAACTAGTGTGGGGAAAGTTTACTGTGCATGAGGGTTTATGAATATGCAACAGGCTGATGGAAGGGAAAGGTATTTAAGGGGTATCCCCAAAGGTAGCAGTGTGCTCTTGGCTGAGTGCCAAGATGCATCCCATAATCTTTGTTCTCCTTGTCTTTGTCTCCTTTTGTCCTTTATTAAACTTTTTAAATTTTCACAGGAGAGTGAAGGTGTTTTTCACACCTGGAAATGAAAATGCCAAGGAGGGCTCAGGGCATCTCCATCCAACCAGAATTCAATCATCTGCTGCACCAGGCTGCTCCTGGCACCCTCCAAGGCCAAACCAAGGGGGCTGCACCACCCCCTGTGCTCCATCTCCTCACACTGCAGGGAAAAACAGCAAAAACCCCACAGGCCAGGAAGGAAGAACAGGAATGAGGAGAGGGAGGGAAGGGATCTCAGAGGGACTTCATGGATTGGGCAGGACAGGCTCTCCATCCATGCTCTGCTTCACCCAGACTTGGAGAGGGGCCAGAAGTCCCCAAAGGATCACAGAGATCCCCTCCCATGGCTGCAGCCCCACTAATGGCCCCAAACAGCCTTTTAGCCCCAAACCTGCATTTCTGGGATGTACCAGCCCCATCCTTCTGCAAAGGCACGTGGCTCACGTGCACACAGCATTTTGAGCAGCTCAGTGGTGATGCCCTGAGGCCACCAACAGCCAGTGCCACCCCCAGGTGATGGGGCACCTCTCCAGGCTGAGCATTCACCCCCCGAAGGGCCATCATCCCACTCCTCCTCCTCACAAACAGCACCACCCCCCTGCTGGGGCTGGACTCAGGGGTGACCTTGGGATCACAGAGCTCTGCAGCTGCTGCTCCAAGCCATTGACTCCTCCATGCTCAGCTGAGGAGGTCTCTTCTTCCTAAAGCAGGGCTTAAAGCCTGGGCAGCTCAGAATTGATTTGCAGGGAAGCTCAGAGGCAGATTTAGGGCTGTTTCCTTCCTCAGCACAGAACAGCATCACTCTGCAGCCTGACCCCCAGGCAAGGAGCCAAACCTGCCCTTCATCCCCACACCCAGGGCTCCTAAAGCTCAGGAACA
The DNA here is from genome assembly GCF_027477595.1 of Haemorhous mexicanus. NCBI lineage: Eukaryota > Metazoa > Chordata > Aves > Passeriformes > Fringillidae > Haemorhous > Haemorhous mexicanus. The sequence goes on from NC_082369.1 coordinate 3,236,396, forward strand.
AGAGGAAAAGCCAGCCCAGATTCCAGAGAGAGCCTTGTGAAGGATATTTTATTAATTTCTGCTGCAGAGTAGGGGAGAGCTCTTGTACACAAACAAGGAGCCCCTGAATTAATGCTGAGCCCGGAATAATCTCCAAGAGCTGCAGGATCAGCTCCTTTATCAACCTTTAACAAGGAAAAAGTTCTTGCTGTTACTCAGCAGTAATGAAAGCAGAGCTATTGTGCCTGCAGATAACACCAGGTATGAGGCACTGCAGCTTTGTGAATGCTTGAGTTTCATCACTCAGGACTGTAAATGGTGCACAAAAACCAACCTGAGAGAAAAACAGCCCTGCCTGCTCCAAACCATGCCCCACTGGAGCAGAGGCACAAGGAGCCAGTGCTGGATCTCTGGCCAGAGCTGTAAAGCCAGTTTTAGAGGGCCAGGGAGGAGTCCAAGGGCTGCAGCTCCAGGAGAGGTGTCCTGACCCAGCCACAGGTTTAAAGGTCCAGAATTTCCACCTTTAAGGGGTTCACTGTGGCAGTAAGGTAGAAAAATTATAAAGAAAAGCCTTATAAAATCAGGCCTGCTCTGGCTGGCCTGTAATTTCTTCTAAGTCAAGCCAGCATTTTGCAAGTTCCCACTTGAAAGCAATCTTGTGGTGAGCATTCATTAACATAACAATCTATTCCTTGCTAAAAAAGCAACTTACACCTTTATAAACTGTTTTTACACTGTTAGATAGGTTTGTGAAAGATCAAAAAATAAAAACTTTCTATGTTTCAAAATTTCCCTGCAGAGACACACATTGAGAGTTTGAGTGACCAGTCAACACAGAATAACAACTTGTTACTAACCAATAAAAAAGTAATTAGAAAGAAACCTACAAACCAATTAGAGTCACACATGAAGTCTGTAAAACTGCATTAAAATGAGTTATATGAAGAAGGAATGAAGTTATGAGAATAAGGAATAGCCTTTTTTTTTCCACCATGAAGAAAATGGAATCCATGTGATTTATTCCCACAGTTCACCGGTCAGAGAAGGCCTTGGAAACATCAGTGAAATCCAGCAGAAAAAGCCACCCTGGGGCTGCTTTGACAGGCAGGACAGCCTTTAATAAACCTGACATTAAGATCCCTGATCCCAGCAGAGTCTGGGGCCAGGACCCCTCCATCCCCCTTCCCTTGCTGGGATTTTGAACTCCCACTCTTCCTGCAGCCCACAGGTACTGGGACACCAGCACAACCTTGGGGCAGCTCAACTCCTCTGTCCTCTCAGAGGGTTTTTCTCCTTCAGAGGCTTGGGGCAAGCACAGACACACTTGGGTTGTGTTGTTATTTCAGGGTTTACCCCAGAACCTCAGGTCCCTCACCTGATAATTCCCTGCCAGGTGTGTCACACACCTCTCCTTTCCCCTCCCAGCACTGTCTGTCAATCCTGGCATTCCAGAAGGGCTCCAGTGACTGGCAGATTCAAAGGATGCCCTCTACCCCCGGGGGGCACTGGGCCATCCAGGTGTCCTTTGTCCCTTGAGACCTCCCCTCCTGTACCTGGCTGGTGGCTCCCTGTCCCTTCCCTGCCCTCTCCCCGGGGTTAAAAGGAGCAGCACCCACGGGGTCAGGAGTTCTGCTGGAGCTGGGGCTGGGTTCAGAGGCTGTGGGCCAGAACAAAGCTCTGATCCAAACCCTCCATCAGAACCGACTCCTTCCCTTCCCCATCGCCCTAAAGCTTCTCCACAGAGGGAAACCCGAGGAGCAGCCCCTGATACAGGGGGAAGCTCCATCCCACCACCACCAGAGCTCCTGCATGCCTGGACTTGTCCCCACGTGCCCAGCTGCAGCACCCAGCCAGCCCTAAGTGTCTGTGGGGTGAAACACCCCACACAGCCATGGCCAAAAGTGTCCCTGGGGTGAAACACCACCCAGCCATGGCCAAAAGTGTCTGTGAGGTGAAACACCCCACACCCATGGCCAAAAGTGTCTCTGGGCTGAAACACCACACACCCATGGCCAGAAGTGTCTCTGGGCTGAAACACCACACAGACACTTGGCCAGAACTGTCTCTGGGGTGAAACACCACACACCCAGCCAGCCAAAAGTGTCTCTGGGCTGAAACACCACAGGGCCAGCCAAGCTCAGGCACGTTCCATCTGGCTGTACTGGCAAAATTCCAATACAATCACAAGAATTTCTAAGCTAGCCTGGCCCACCCTGATTAAACCAACCCAAGGGTTCAGCTCACTGAGCCCCACAGCCCTGCTGGAGGGTGCCACAGCTCATTTTAGCTCTTGGAGCATTGTCTTCCCAGTGGATTCCCACACAAAGCCAGCTCCAGGCTGTGGTGCCAGGCACAGCCTCCAGGCATGCCCTGAGCAAGGGATTCAAGCCCTGAGCTGTTCCTGCTCCCTCACCCACATTTGGAGGAGTTTGTGGTGTTTTTGAGGACCCCCACTGAAGGGAAGATTGATGAATCTGACTCCATGTTCTCAGGAGGCTAATTTATTATTTTATTATACTCTATTTTATTAAAGAAATGCTGTTCTAAACTATACTACAGAATAGAGAAAGGATACAGACAGAAGGCTAAAAGATAATAATGAGATAACTTGTGACTTTTTCCAGAGCCCTGACACAGCTGGGCCATGATTTGCCGTGAAATAACAACAATTCACATGAAACCAATGAAGCATTCACCTGTTGGTAAACAATGTCCAAACCACATTCCAGAGCAGCAAAACACAGGAGAAGCAAATCAGATAATTATTGTTTTCATTTTCCTCTGAGGCTTCTCAGCTTCCCAGGAGAAGATCCTGGGCAAAGATTTTTCAGAAAATATGACAGTGACAGGAGTTGCTGCTCTTTGCAGCCTCAGATTAGGGGATTTGATCCAGGCAACAGCTCCAGCACTGGGCAACCTCAGGTCTCTCCAGAGCTCTGGGCCACACTCAGGCAGTTCCTGATCCCAGCCTGCTTTTCCAGACCCCAGCATCCCTATTTCCTCAGAGGATGGCTCCCTGGATCCACGTAGAGGGAGAAGTTCTGTGCACAGCTCCCAGGTAAAGCCAACAAAACACCAACTGAAAATCTCAGAGTGCTCACTCCAAAACACAGCCTCTGAGTCAAACTCCTTGGTTTATTCCAAGGGGTTATTGCAGTGTTCTTGGGGATGCCAGAAGAGAGGGACATTCCCTGGAGGCACCAGGGAGCAGCCTGGCTGTCCCAGCTCAGGGGCTGCCCTGTAGAAAGCCCCAGGGCTGCCCAGCCTCACCCTGCACCTTCAGTTCTCCCCCTCCCATCCCATTCCAGCATTCCCAGAGCCACCCCCCTCCCAGGCACCCTGAGGAACCATTCCCCAGGAAGGATCAGAAGAAAGCCCACATCCCATAATGCCAGCTCCAGGTACAGACAGCCAAGAGAGCCCAGTTCATGTGAAAAAATAGGGTGATTTTATTATAAGCTTCAGAAAAAGGACACAAACAACATGAACACAGCGTTTAACTGCACATCTTCCTCAGGGACACAGCTGTCCCAGGGAATCAGGCACTCTGCAGCCCCAGAAGGTCCAGGTGCACAAGTCAGGCTTCCTGGTTTTCCTGGAAAAAAAGGTTTTCCCATAGCACTGTCCCTCACTGACACTGGGGACAAAGCCACCCCCCCACCCTCCACTTCCCAGGGCAGCAGCAGCTTCCTGGGAATGAGGAGAGCGTCCAGCAGTGCTTTGGGACCAGAGCAGGGAGGGGGAAGCTGCTTGTGGTGAAGAATTCCCACAAATCCTCCCATTTTCTGCTGCAAAATATCGGGGCAGGGAGTCACAAAAGGCTTGTGGCAACCTGCTGGCAGTGGCCCTGGGTCAGAGGTGCCAGAAGTTGGCATTTGGCACTGCTGGCACACACTGGTGACTGGGCACACCCAGCACCACCCCACCAACACCTGGGGACTGAGGCTGTGTCCCTGCACGGGGACTGGAGCCCCTCCAACCCCTTGCCTTGGCAGCAGAGCTCTGGGACAAAGGCTCAGAGCCTGGGGACATCCAGGGGACCTGTGACACCTCCCCTGCCCCACACTCAGGCTGGGATTGTCCCAAGGGTCCTTACCCCATCCTGGGATGAGCTGGTGTCACAGGCTGTGTCAGTCTCCTGCTCACTGCTGCCATCGCCTCGTGGCTCCTGGGCATCACCACTGGCCACATCTGGAGCATCTCCCTCACCTCTGGCCACAGCTGGATCCTCTGCTCCCGGCTCTGGGGGCAACACGGAGCCCTGGGGGTTGTGTGGCACAGGGACAGGGTCAGAGCAGCACAAAGTCCATCAGGGATCCATGGAATTCAGAGCAGAGCAAGCCCAGGCTGCCTCCTCCTGCAGCTGAGGTGAATCCCTGCAGGGCAGGGTTGGTGCTGTCCCCAGGAATGGAGCAGGAGCACTCACCTGGACAGCTGAGAGCTCCAGCACAGGGACCCCACCCTGCTCCTCCAGCTCCAGGTCGGTGTCATTTTGGGTCTGGTACTCGTCACTGTCTGACTCCAGCTCCGAGGGCTGGGGGGAAAGAGGCAAAGGGGGGCTCTGAGGAAGGAACAGCCTGGGGAAGACACACCAGTCCTGTCCCAACAGCACTGGGCGCCACAGCCAAGGGTGACAGAGGTGCTGCCTTGCAGGGACATCAACCAAAGGGAAACCTCAGGGGTGAGTGGGGCACCCCCAGCTCTCAGACAGTGCTGGGCTGGTGGTCAAGGGCTCCTTGGACACCCTGTGCCCTCAAAGAGGGGATGGGGTGTCACAGACATTTTCTGAAAAATCCTTTCATTAGGATCTTTTCTCCTGAGAAGCTGGGAAGCTTCAGCTTCTCCATGTTTTGCTGCTTTGGAGAATTGTTTACCCAGCATGTGAATTGTTTTTACTTGATGATCAATGACAGCCACCTGTGTCGAGGCTGTGAGCAGTCACACGATTTTATCATTCTCTGCTTTCCTTTGCTAGCCTTCTGATGAAATCCTCTCTTTTATCCTTTTAATATATAATTTTCTTTTAATATAATATATATCATAAAATAATAAATCAGCCTTCTGAAACATGGAGTCAAGATTCTCATCTCTTCCCTCGTTCTAGGAGCCCTTGAACACCACCACAACAGGGAAGGAAACCTCTGCAAGCTCCTCCACAGGAACACTCCCAGGCCCACCCAGAGCCCAAACCACCTTGGAATTGCTCAGCAGCCCCAAGATCTCACCTGATACGAGAGGTCTTCAGGGTCATCCTCTGGCAAATCCCTCTCCAGCACCACAAACCAGGACTCCTGCTTCTCCAGAGCCACATCATCCCTCTTCCTCTTGCTGGCTTTGCTGGCTGGGTTGATGGGAGCCTCCCGGATCTCTGCAGGGATTCACAGGAGGCACAATCACCACACCCAGAACTAACACCGTGCTTTTCAGGAATTCCATGCTGTGCTCCTCCCAGCCCCAAAGCCTCCAGGTGTTCCAGGAGGCCTCAGCTCTCACCCTTGGACATGTTGCTCTGGCCCCAGTCGGTTGGGAGGTGGCCCAGGAAGTTCTGGATGCTGGTGGGAGTCAGGGAGAGCAGCAGGCGCAGGAGCTTCCCCCGGCGCTTCCTGGCCAGGAGCCCAGGCCTGGAGGGGGGCTGGGGTGGGGGGCAGAGTCTGTTCCTGAGGGTCCCAGCAGGGAGCACCAATCCAATCCAGACAGATGCTTTCTGAAGGAGCTTCAGCTGCAAAGAGAGGGTCATCAGTCACATGGGAGAACTTCCAGGTGATTAAAGCCTTAAACTCTGCTCTGTCCTGAAATTGGGACCAGCTTCAGCCAGAACTTGTTGGGCTGTACTTTAGTCCCAAAACCCTCCCATTTCTTCCAGCCCAGAGAGGGAGAGAAATGGGAATGCTGCAGCCACCAACAGCTGAAGGGGAGCAAGGCAAGGCCAAGCAGAAAAAGTTGGGATAGGGAGGAAAGCAGAGGAAAAATCATGGAATTGTTTGGGTTGGAAGGGACCTTAAGAACAACCTATTCCACACCTTATCTTGGGCAGGGACACCTCCCACTGTCCCAGGCTGCTCCCAGCCCTGTCCAGCCTGGCCTTGGGCACTGCCAGGGATCCAGGGGCAGCCCCAGCTGCTCTGGGCACCCTGTGCCAGGGCCTGCCCACCCTCCCAGGGAACAAGTTCTTCCTAATATTGAATAATGTAAAAAAATGAAAGAAAAGAAGTTATCTGGCAGAAAACCCCCAGAAACTGCCAGTGTTGAGGTTTTAGCCACCCCTCCCCAGACTCAGTATCACTCACTGGGTACTTGACCAAGCTGAGCTGAAGGATCTGGCCCAGGAGCCTGCTGGAGAAGGAATCACTGCTAGTGGGTGGCCTCATCTGAAGAGAGAGAAGGAGAAAGGTCAGAGCCTCCAGCCCAACCCCAAGAGTGCCCCCAGCACAGGCCACCCCTTGGACAGTGCCCAGACCTGTGTTGGGGGCTGCTCCATAGAGCCCAGACCAGACACAAACCTGGCTTAACCCCTCTGTGGCCATCAGGGTACTTATGGGGCCTGCCCCATGTGCTGCTTGTTACCCTGATGAGCTGCTGGCCCTGCTAATTGCTGGGGCAGCCCAGGACCCTCCACTGGAGGTTCTCTGTCATCAGCATTGGGGCCTCAATTAAGGGCTTTCAGTTGGGGACTCACTGTCTCTTGGTTTGAGGTCTCCTCCTGGAGCTTGCCAAGGCTCTGATCTGAGATCTCTCCCCTTGCTCTGTGTGGGTGCAAAGAGCTGAAGGTGATGAGATGCCAGAACCGGCCCTGCTGAGCCCCCCAGGGGTGGGAGAGACTGATCCAGGTGAAGGGAGGGCCCTCTGCTCCATGCCTGCACAGAGATGGAGCTGCTGTTCCTCTCTGCATCATTTTCCCAGCAAGATCCACCCCAAAGCCACCCTGAGAGTGCAGGAGCTTCCTTAGCTGGGGGAGAGTGCCAGGAAACCCTCCCAGCCCTGCCCTGCCCCGCTGCACAGGGGGAAAGGCAGAGCCGAGAGAGCAGCTTCATCCTCCTCATCCTCCCTCCTGCAGGAAGTACCAAGCTGAGAGAGCAGCTTCATCCTCCTCATCCTCCCTCCTGCAGGAGGCAAAAGACGAGAGAGCAGCTTCATCCTCCTCATCCTCCCTCCTGCAGAAGGCACGAAGCCGAGAGAGCAGCTTCATCCTCCTCATCCTCCCTCCTGCAGGAGGCAAAAGACGAAAGGACAGCTTCATCCTCCTCATCCTCCCTCCTGCAGGAGGCAAAAGACGAGAGAGCAGCTTCATCCTCCTCATCCTCCCTCCTGTAGGAGGCACGAAGCTGAGAGAACACCTTCATCCTCCTCATCCTCCCTCTGCGGGAGGCAAAAGACGAAAGGACAGCTTCATCCTCCTCATCCTCCCTCCTGCAGGAGGCAAAAGACAAAAGGACAGCTTCATCCTCCTCATCCTCCCTCCTGTAGGAGGCACAAAGCCTTTTCCCCATGACCTGGGGCTTCCCCATCCGCCTGCCCCGCTGCACAGGGGGAAAGGCAAAGCCGAGAGAGCAGCTTCATCCTCCTCATCCTCCCTCTGCAGGAGACACAAAGCCGAGAGGACAGCTTCATCCTCCTCATCCTCCTTCCTGCGGGAGACACAAAGCCGAGAGGACAGCTTCATCCTCCTCATCATCCCTCCTGCGGGAGGCACAAAGCCTCTTCCCCATGGCCTGGGCACTGCCTGGGGCTGTCCCCTTGTCACTCCTGTGCCGAGAGTGACACGGGAGCAGGTGGGAGGCAGTGTTGTAGAAAGCAAAGGCTTTATTCAAGAGAACCGTGCTGCTTTTAGGGAGTGATAGGATAGATTCTGTTTGATTGGCTAACTAACAAAAACACCTTCCTCATACACCGTCCTTGAGAAGAACAGAAAAACAAAGTAGAAAAACACTGTGAAAATTGTGTATTTTATGATTGGCTGTTCGCAAATATTCAAATGAATATTATATGTGCTGTGTTAGAAAGTGATGCTGTATTAATTCTCTTAAGTAGTGTGGTAAATATAGTTTTAGGTTATAACAAAATGTTAAAATAGAAACTATGCTATGTAAGATACTTTTTTAAAGAAAGGACTCATGCTGAGATAGCAGCCACAGGACACCTGAATCTTTCAGAGAAAGAGAATTTATTGCTCCATTATCAGAAGAAATGAACTTCTTCCCACCTTGCTCAGGCTTGAACACACCGTTAGGATTCAGAGGAAGAAGCTGACACTGCCCAGACAGAATGCTGTGTTTGAATGGAATTTATGCATCATGGATGAGGTGTATGAATATGCAGCAGGTTATGGTTTTTAAGGGTTAATCCTCTGTTAACTGTGTCCTTTTTCGGGCTTGTGCTGCCCAGAAAAAGGTACCCGGACTGTCCCTAACTCTTTGTTTCTATTGTCCTATTCCTAATTGTCCAAATTATTATCACTCTAATTATATTACGATTTTTATAACCATTTTATTACTATTAGACCTTTAAAATTTTAAAAACGAGTGATTGGCGTTTTTCACAAACACCACCTGCAGATTTTTTAACTAACAAGTTAGCGCATCCTTACAGCTCCCTGAAAGTTCTCCCAAGCCTCTCTCTCTGTCCCGCGGCATCCATCCCCCTCACCCCCAGCCCCGCGGGATGGGAGCACAGGGATGCTGCGGGAAGGAGCCCGGGCAGGGCTGGAGGAGGGACCGGGGCTGCCGTGGTTGAAGCCGCCGCTGGCTGCGGGGATGGCGTGGGCCGGAGCGTTTCCCGACGGGAGCTTTGCTAGACAGAGCTGAAGTGTTTGGTGTTTGTCTGCCGCTCCCGGCTGCCCCTGCCACCTGATGCCCACGGCCGGTGACTCATCCCGCTCCGCCGCCTCGTGGGTGACTGAGCCGCCGGTGGCCCTGCGCGACAGCGGCAGCGCCGTGTCCTCACCTGTCCCCTCCATCCGCCTGCCCCGTGCCCCGGCGGCCGCTGACCTCGGCAGGGACCTGGCGGTGCCGTCACCGCGCGTCACCATCCGGGGGGGGCCGCGGAGCATAAATGGCCAGCGCCGCCCGGCCAGCCCCCGGGGCCACCATGGCCCTCTGTCCCCCCGCGCTGCAGGGCTGCGGCTCCAGCGACATCTTCTTCCACGTGGTGACCCCCGAGCGCATCCCGCAGTTTGTCATCCCGCCCCTGGACAGCCACAAGAAGCAGAGATGCTCAGGCAAGGGCACGGGGGAGGGGACGGGGCAGCTGGAAGGGACGGCTCGGAGGAGCAGCTGGGACCCAGCGGTGCAGGATGAGCACGGCTCTAACTCATCCTCTTTTAACTCATCCTCTTTTAACCCATCCTGCTCCAAGACAGACCCCACCGCTTGGGCAGCTCTGTCCCTGCCGCACCTCCCCAAGGTCACCACCCCGTACGGCTTTGTCACCCTGGCGCGGAGCCCGCAGGTCACCAGGGAAGAGGCATTCTTTCACTCGGGCTCAGGCCACCCTCGGGGTCCCGCTGCCGGGACACGTCCCTCCTGCAGGCATCCCGGGATTCCTGCTGCTGAGGGAGACTCCGGGATGGGAGGAAGCCAGAGGCACCACAAGCAGCCAAGTCCCCGAGCCGGCGGTCACAAGGACGATGGAAGCAGCACGACCCCAGCAGGGCTTTCCCTGGCCAGATGCTCCGGAGACATCCGAGTAACAGAGGCTCTGAAAAGCCAAGAGGCAGGGAAGAGGGACAGGAGGCTCCCGGGCACGGACTGTGCAGGGAGCAGCTCCCTGGAGCTCCCCGTGGCGACAGCCAGGAAGAATTTGTTCCAGAGGATCCTCAGGAGGCACCTTGGCCACCTGCGGCAGCTCAAGCCTGGGCATTTCACTCTCCACTGATCCTGCAAAGCAGCTCCCAGGAGCTGAGATTCCCTACAGACCTGGGGAAGAGACACTTCTGTCAATGAGCGCTGAGAGCATCAGGGTGTCACCTTCCTCGAGGGGACCGCCTTGAGGTGACATTGCCACAGGGCACAGCTGGGAGGGACACAGCAGTGCTGGGGAGCAGAGGAGCTGTGAGTTTGTGACTCTTCAGAGCCTCAATAAAAATGCAAACATTTCATCTGAGCTGTCATCCTCTCCTTTTTCTTTCTTTTCTTTCTGAGCAGCACTCAGCTGTCACCAGGGTGTTTTGGTGGCCCCAGCACCCTCTCCTGTTGTACCCCCAGGCTCAGCAGCTCCTGAGAGCAGGTTCTTGATGGGCTGACACTGCTGGAATGCAAAGCAGGGGACACTGAGCCCCAGGAGCTGCAGCAGGCCAGGAGGGAAGAGTGACCACATCCACTTTCCAGCTTTGTGGCCGTAACCTGGGGTGTCTGAGCGTGTCAGGGTCCCTGTCCCAGCCTTGCAGGAGGGACCCCAGCTCCAGGACACTGCAGCTGTCCTGAAACAGTGACCCCTCACCATTCCAGAGGGTGCAGTTTCCAACCACTCCTAACCAGCTGTGATAAGCAAGTCTCACTTTATTGACTGTTCCCTCATAAATGGCTTTTTTTTTTTTTTTTCTGCTTTTATTGAGCAGCAGAACCTGCAGTGCCAGAATGAAAGAGTTCATGGTCAGCAGTGTTTGGGGGCTGCTGAAGCAGAGTGCTGGGCTGCTGCCAGCTCCCCTTCCAGGGCTCTGATTCTCCAGGAGACCCATGAGAGGTGCAGCTGGGAGGGCTGGAGCCAGTCCAGGGGTGCTGGGAGTCGCTGAGGCCCCTGCAGAAGCAGCAATCAGGATTTGCATGTGGGCCATTAAGCAGGCAGTCATTAACCCGTGTGCCTCCCACCCCTCTATGGCTGTGTCACCTGAGCCACGTCACTGCCTTTGTTTTCCTCATCCCTCCAGTCTGGTTTGACTCTGTGTTGGAGCTGCCACTTCCAAGAGAGCTTTTCCTGCAGTGAGCACCAGGGATGAGCACAAAGGGCCCTGGAGTCCCTGCTCCCCTCCAGATGGGGCTGCATGGAAGCAGCAGCACCCAGAGGATCCATCCCAGTGCTGGTGGAGGGGGTGGGAGCTGGTCAGACGTGTCCCCCTGCACAGCTCCTGTCCACGACTCCAACACAGCAGGATGTGGCAGCCAGCACTGCTGGAAGGGGAGCTGGGATCAGGGATGTGACAGAAAATCCACTCCCTGCTTATTCTGAGGAGTACTGGCACTACGGAGTGAGTCAGGGACGGAGGCTCTGGAAATTTAAATTGATCTCCAGCTCCTGAGGGCATCAGCTCTGCTCAGCACTTGGGGCTGGGAGGGCAGATTGAGTTACCAGGGATTAATAAACGAGCTCTTATCAGTTACTCGGGCTGAGAGAGCTGAACATGTGCGTGCTCTGAGCTGACAGAATTAAGCCACGCTCCTGTAACCCTCTCTCCTCTCTCCTTTGATGCTCAAGCTGCTGCAGAGCAGTGCCTCTGTCTGACTGGCTCAGCATCTCCTGGGGAAATCATGGAAACAACTCCCCTGGAGCTGACTGAACCTGCTGTATTTGCCAGTTAAACCTGGACACGGGAGCTGCAGCTCCTGGGCTTTATTCCTTTTTGGGGACCTTGCTGAGCTCCCAGGAACTTCTTAAAATGTCCTTTATCTTGTCTGCAGAATGGGAAGGAATCCACTCTGCTTCCCAGGTGGGTTGCAGGGCTTTGTTCATCCTTGTTCCCAGTACCAGTTCCCAGTTCCAGTTCCCAGTAGCAGTTCTCAGTCCCAGTACCAGTTCCCAATACCAGTCCCAGTACCAGTTCCCAGTACCAGTCCCAGTCCCAGTTCCCAGTACCAGTTCCCAGTACCAGTTCCCAAAACCAGTTCCCAGAACCAGTACCAGTTCTCAGTACCAGTACAGTCCAGTACCTGTACCAGTACCGGTACCAGTACCAGTTCCCAGTACCAGTTCCAGTACCAGTTCCCAGTACCAGTTCCAGTTCTCAGTACCAGTACAGTTCCAGTACCCGTACCAGTTCCAGTACCAGTTCCCAGTACCAGTTCCAGTTCCTAGTACCAGTTTCCAGTACCAGTTCCAGTGCCAGTCTCAGTACCAGTTCCCAGCACCAGTTCCAGTTCCCAGTACCAGTATCAGTACCAGTTCCCAGTACCAGTTCTCAGTACCAGCCCCAGTTCCCAGTACCAGTCCCAGTACCAGTACAGTTCCAGTACCCGTACCAGTACCAGTCCCAGTACCAGTCCTAGTTCCCAGTACCAGCTCCCAGTACCAGTTCCCAGTTCCCAGTACCAGTCCCAGTTCCCAGTACCAGTTCCCAGTACCCGTACCAGTTCCCAGTACCAGCTCCCAGTACCAGTTCCCAGTACCAGTCCCAGTTCCCAGTACCAGTTCCCAGTTCCCAGTACCAGTTCCCAGTATCAGTCCCAGTACCAGTCCCAGTTCCCAGTATCAGTCCCAGTACCAGTTCCAGTTCCCAGTACCAGTTCCCAGTACCAGTTCCAGTTCCCAGTACCAGTTCCAGTTCCCAGTACCAGTTCCAGTTCCCAGTACCAGTTCCAGTTCCCAGTACCAGTTCCCAGTACCAGTTCCAGTTCCCAGTTCTCTGGTACCCTTGCAGGATTTCCCAAGGGAAGAAATATTTTGTGTTCCTGCATCTGCCATGGTGCAAGATGAATTTCCTCTGGGTGTGCCAGCGTGGGGATGATCAGCCTGGAGAGAATCACGGGTTCTAGGATTGTTTCAAATGGTTGCAGTGGGAATTGCTGGCAGTGGGAGTTGTTCCCTGGCAGGAGTGGAGCTGGGGCTGAATGAGGATGGAAACAAATTCCCTGCAGCCCAGCAAAGGTGCTCTCTGGTGGAATTGTGCCTCTGCCTGCCAGGTTCCAGCTCAAGGCACCTCTCCAGCCTGTGAAGTGAGAAGGACAGTTTCTCCCAGTGCCTCTGAGATTTACAGGCTGCCCTTTCCCTGCAAACCAGGCAGGGAGGACATTACAACAGGAGGTATCAAGATGTGACAAGATAAATTGTCATTACCAGCCACTGATCATCCTGCCTGGGCCTGCTACATTTTCTAAATGTTGTTTTGGTCTGACTCAGAATTTCCTTCCAGCCTCCTGCAGGTAGAGGAAAGCTCAGGGCTAATTATCCCCTCCTCATCCCACGCTCTGAGCAGCTCCAACCACGCCTGGCTGCAAGGAGGGGGAATCAGAGCAGGAACCAATTCCGAGCTCCTGAGTTTGGGGGGCTGGGATGGGCACTGGGCTCTAAATCCTCTGCAGCTCCCCAGCCCCTGTGTCCCCTGTCCCCAGCTGTGAGACTGAGACCCCTCTTCCCTCCCTGTGACCCTTCTGGAATGTTCTGGCACCAGTTTATTTCAAGAAAACCAGTTAAACTGGGCAGATACCCAGAGTGTTTCCCAGTGCCTCATTCCTGCAAACTGTATCAGGAAAATTGACAGCTCTCTTCCCTTTGGTCTCAGGGGCTCCAGTGCATCCCTCAGGTTCTCTCCTCCCTGTTCTCCAGAATTCCCACTGAATCCTATGGAAGTCAGGATCTCTTCCTTCTCTTCTTTTCCCCCTAACCAGTTTGCTGCCATCACAGGTCACACGCCCCTCCAAGTGGTGACAATTTCTCACTGTCACAACCTCCAGTGCCACCAATGTCACCTGTTGCAGGTGGCTTTTGGCCACACACTGGGCACAAGGAGGTCTCACAGGCACCCAAGCAGCAGCAAAGAATTCTCATGGAGAAATCCCATTTCCCTGTGATTTTTATGCTGGGGAGCACTTGGCCTTGCTGGGATCGATAGGGAGCTGCTGCCTGTGCCAGGAATTTACAGGCAGTGCCTGGGGCTGAGATAAATCCCTTCACTGGCTCATTAGCTGCACAGCTCCTCCCCAGCTAATTGGGGCTGCAAAGGTCAGGCTCTGGCTATAACCCAGTCTGCTGCAGGCTGGAGTCCCAGTCTGAGCACACAGGGATGGACACCTGGATATCCTTCATTCCCATGGACCTGGGCATCCAGTTTCCCACCTGGCTCCCCAGTGTGCACCTCCCTGGCCCAGTTTATCCAACCTTCCACCCTTCTGACCCCCCTGACACCCCTTCTCTGCCTTCCAGCACCGCCAGCCCCACTCCTGCACTGCAGCTTCAGCAGTGCCTGGATGCTCCAGCTTCTCCAGGGGTTTGCATTTCAGCTCCTCAGCTGGCAGGCTGTTTGTGAGCGGGTAGAAGTGCCTGGATTTATCCTCATTTGTTCCCTGAATGGCTTTGTTTGCCTTTTTCCATTTCTGCAAACACCTGGCAGCCGGGCTGTGCTGGTGGCTCTGGGAAAAGCTCAGCATTCCTGCTGGGCAGAGCCCTGGGAGCCTCAGGGCAGCAGCTGCTCTCTGCTCAGCCCTGCTCACAGGCACAAACCACTTTTCCAGCCTGGCTCAGCTGCAGGACCTCTGTCCCCGACTGGGAGTGCAGCCAGCTCTGTGCTTTTCCCCTCAGATGCTCCAAGAGATCCAACCCTGGCTCTTTTGAGCAGGAAAAATCCTCCTTGTGCTCCCTGCTTCAAACCTCACTGTGAGCATCTGTTGCTCTTCACAGAATCCCAGACTGGTTTTTGATGGAAAGGACTTCAATATCATCTCATTCCACCCCCTGCCATGGCAGGGACACCTCCCACTGTCCCAGGCTGCTCCCAGCCCTGTCCAGCCTGGCCTTGGGCACTGCCAGGGATCCAGGGGCAGCCCCAGCTGCTCTGGGCACCCTGAGCCAGGGCCTTACTGCCCTCACAAGGAAGAATTTTTTCCTAATATCCAATCTACACCCCCTCTCTGTCAGTGGGGAGCCATTCCTTCCTTTTCTGTCCCTCAAGGCCCCTGGAAATTGTTTCTCTCCTTCTTTCTTGCAGGCTCCTGTCAGATCCTGGAAGGCTGCACTGAGCTCACCTCAGAGATTCTCTTCTCCAGGTGAACAATCCCAGCTCTGCCAGCCCTTTCTTGCAGTAGAGCTGCTCCATCCCTCTGCCCATCCTGGGGCTTCCTCTGCACTCTCTCCAGCAGCTCCAGCTCCTCCCTGTGCTGGCCCCAGGGCTGGGGTAACTCTGCAGGTGGGGTCTCACCATCACCATCCAGCCCAGCCCCTGTCCCTGCACAGCCACCCCAACACCCCCACCCTGAGCAGCCCTGAGAGCTCCTGGAGCTCTGGCAGCCTTGGGACCATTCCCTGGGGAGCCTGGGCAGTGCCCAGCACCCTCGGGGGGAAGAACCTTGCCCTGAGCTCCATGCCAAGCCCTCTCCAGCCATTCCATAAATCCAGCTGGAACAATCCACATCCCTTTCCTTTGGTATCCCCAGCTCTGTGCTGAGTTGGAACACAAGAGGAGGCAAGTAATGATTTTATTTCCAGCCAGAATTTATTGATTTGTTGGACACAGGAAAAAGAGCAGTTGACACAGATTAATGCACATCCTCCTCCTTCCCACTGTCCTTGGGCAGCCACCTGTGGTGTTGTGAAGCTGCTCCTGAGGATCCTCTCCCACCCTGGCATGCTGAACCAGCACCAGGAGCACCACAGAGCTTCCCAGGGCTCTGTGCTCCTGGAAAAACTCCTGGTTTAACACCAGGAGAGGCTCTTCCAGCATTGTAAGGTCTCCAGGCTGTGCAAAAAACCCCCAAGGCTGGGAAAATGATTTCTTGCAAATGCTGGTTTTCCCAAGGGTGGGCACAGATGTGGGCTGTGACTCCCCCATGTCCAGGCAAGCTCATGGAAGAGGCTTCAGGAGGAAGGAAAACAAATGAACAAAGCAGCTCCTGCTCCTCTGAGGGTCAAACCGTGGGAGGTGCCAAGGCAGAGTGTCGGACAAAATTATTTCACTTTCCAGCTTGTTTTATCTACATGGATAATGAGCAAATAAAAAGGGAAATCCAGCTCCCTGGATCTGCCCTGTGCTGGAAACAGGAGCAGCCCCTGCAGACGCTTCCCTGGCTGAGCTGGAGCCTCCCCTGGGCCAATTCCAGCCCCCAGCAGTGGGAGCAGCTTTGGCACAGCTCAGAGGAGGTGGAGGAGTCCCCTGCCAGCAGGACCCGGCTGTGGCTGCAGGGGTGGGTGGTGTCCCAGACTGCAAGGCAATGTGTATTCTATTTGCCATCTGGATGGCAGTTGTCTTTTGTCAAGTGGGCAGCTTTCCTCATCTCTTCCACACCCACTCCTCCCTCTGGGCAGACACCTGCTGATAAGAGGCTGGTGGATGTCCCTGCATGGCTGATAAGAGCTACAGCATCCCACTGGGAGATGTGAGCCCAGAGGGAGGAGCCAGGCATTCCTACCCAGATATAAT
This sequence comes from Haemorhous mexicanus, assembly GCF_027477595.1. Classification (NCBI taxonomy): domain Eukaryota; kingdom Metazoa; phylum Chordata; class Aves; order Passeriformes; family Fringillidae; genus Haemorhous; species Haemorhous mexicanus. The sequence continues at coordinate 3,252,651 of NC_082369.1, forward strand.
CTGGAGGTTCTGTAACACCAGCACAGCTTCTCCACTGGATTTCCTAGAGGAACAGCAGCTGCCTCTGCCCCTGGAGCTTCAGAGGCAGACTGAACCCTTCTCCAGGATCCCTGCTCCAGCAGAACCAGCCCTGGCACTGCAGGAGGGCTGAGCCACAATTCCAGTGGGACTGCTGCCAGCACCCTGACCCACAGGGTGTCAGGCTGTACTCTGACTCCATCCGTGTTTCAGTTCACTGCATTGTTTATTTTATCATTTTATTTCCTTCCCTATTAAAGAACTGTTATTCTTGCTCCCATATTTGTTGCCTGAGAGCCCCTAATTTAAATTTTATTGCAATTTGAAGGGAGGGGGTTTACATTTTATATTTCAGGGGAGGCTCCTGCCTTCCTTAGCAGGTACCAGTCTTTCCAAACCAAGTCAGGTGGGAATTCAGCTCCTGTGTGCCCCAGAACCTGAGGGGCAAAGCTGCCAAATGCAGAAACTGGGACAAATCCTGCTCTGGGTGTCCCAGCTAAGCCCTCCTCCTGCAGAGCCACTCTGTGCCAGGGGCACCTGCCCAAAGCCCCTGGACCCCTGGGAGTGCTCGAGGCCAGGCTGGACAGGGCTTGGAGCAGCCTGGGATGGTGGAAGGTTGTTGGATGATGCCCTTTTCTGACCCAGGGATGGGGCAATTGAGAGGCATCTTAAAAACTCAAAAAAAAAAAAAAAAGAAAAAAAAAAGAAAAAAAAAAAAAAGAAAATCCCATAATCCAACAGAAGGTGTTCCTGCCATGGCAGGGGTGGGATGAGATGGGATTTAAGGTCCCTTCCAACCCAAGCATTCCAGGATTCCCTGAGCTCACAGCCTGGAAGGGCCAGACCCAGGGACAGCTCTGCTCCTACAGAAATGGGATTAATGGTCCCTTTCAGGGTGGTTTTTGCAGTGTGTGAACAGCTGCCTTGGTTCCAGGCAGTTTTAAGAGCTGGACATTGTAAAATTACTTCCCTTCCCTTATCATTTTAACCCATTCCTTTCCACCACCAAAGAGAAACCAATATGAACAGATCTAAGTTAAAAATGTAATTTTAATTTATTCTATTAGCTCATCCTTAGATCCTGCTGGCCTTTCTCAGTGTTATCTCCAACCTCTGACCACTCCTGTGTCCCTGGGATCTCTCCAAAGCTGCTGTCCCCTCCCTGTCTGTGCCAAACCTTGGCCCTTCAGCCTTCTCTCTGCATCCCTTGGCAGGACTCGTGTGCGGGCAGCCAGGGAGGGAATTGAGAAGTTCAGTAGAGGTGACAACTGCACATCTCCATCAGCAAGGCTGAATTATGGTCCCCTAGAGACCACCTGCTGCTTCCTCCCCACCTTCACATGGGCAGCTGCACCTGGAAGTGCTGCAAGAACTTCCAACCAGCAGTGCTCCCCCCTCCCCCAAAGCCATTTTGGAGTCATTTTTGGAGTCATGAGTCATTTTAAAAGATACAAGGTTCACCTTTGTAGCTGCTTCACATTAACTGCCTTGAAAAAAAAAAAAAGGAAAAAAGGAAAAGAAAAAAAGAAGCAGATTCATTACGTTTTTTAATTGCCCTCAGGGCTGGGTGTGCTGTGAGGGAGAATTTAATTTAGCTGGAGATGGTTTTCATTAGTGGGTAAAGGAGGAGAGGTGGTGTGGGCTGTTCTGTCCCTGATCAAAACAATGTTTGGTGAAGCTCTGGAGAGTCTGGAGCTGCTGGGGGATGAAATAACCCAAACCACTCCTCGGTGACAGCTGCGCTTTGCTGTGCCCAGCTTCCCTCTGTACCCCACTGGAGGCTGCTCCAGGGGCTGGGAATAGATATTCATATATATCAATAAATATTTACCAGTTGGGTCCTATATCTTCCCAATTAATGAGATTAATTGTACTGATTTTTATTGAGGCCATTCACTGGCTGGAGATGAAACAGCAGTTTATTTTTCTGCTGGATGCTGGCCAGACAATGCAGCATCTCAAGGATCTGGCCCTTCCATTTCCCAGCCTGCCCAGTCAGTGCAGGAATCCTGGCCCTTTAGTGCTGGGAGTTTATGGTGGGGTTTTACTGCTGTGGTTCCAGGCACAGTGCCCAGGAGGGAACAGAGTGATTGATAGCCAGGGAACAAATCCAGAGGTGATGTCCCCAGGAGGCCGGGCCAGGGGACAGCTCGGGTCCCTGGGCAGCCAGGTGAAACTGCTGATCCCTGAGTTGCACTGGGGAAACACTGCCAGAACAGCCAGGGATGGATGGGTGGGCCTGGAAATAAAAATTGTTTACACACAGAGCTCCTCACTCTGCTGAGAGGGATCATTAATCCTGTTTTGATAGGGCCATGGGGTCCTGCCTTCCCAGAGTGTGCAGGTGTGAGCTCATGGAATCCTGGAATGGTTTGGATGGGAAAGGACCTTAAATCTCATCCCATTCCAGTGCCACCCCTGCCATGACAGGGACACCTCCCACTGTCCCAGGCTGCTCCCAGCCCCAATGTCCAGCCTGGCCTTGGGCACTGCCAGGGATCCAGGGGCAGCCCCAGCTGCTCTGGGCACCCTGGGCCAGGGCCTGCCCACCCTCCCAGGGAACAATTCCTGCCCAAGATCCCATCCAGCCCTGCCCTCTGGCAGTGGGAGCCATTCCCTGGGTCCTGTCCCTCCAGGCCTTGTCCCCAGTCCCTCTCCAGCTCTCCTGGAGCCCCTTCAGGCCCTGCCAGGGGCTCTGAGCTCTCCCTGGAGCCTTCTCCTGTCCAGGGGAGCACCCCCAGCTCTCCCAGCCTGGCTCCAGAGCAGAGGGGCTCCAGCCCTTGCAGCATCTCCGTGGCCTCCTCTGGCCTGGCTCCAGCAGCTCCACGTCCTCCTGCTGTTGTTGCCCAGGGCTGGGGCAGCTCTGCAGGTGGGGTCTCACCTGAGCACAGGGGGGGCAGAGGGGCAGAATCCCCCCTTTCCCTTGGTGCCATCCCTGGCTCTGTGTCCCAATGTCCTCCCCAGTGCCCTTCTCTGCCCTCTGCTGTCCCTGGCTCAGGCTTTCCAGCAGAGCCAAGAGAGGAAAATTGCTGCTTGCCCTACAATTGAAATATCTGTGGGTTTTTCATCTTTGTGATCAGCTGAGAGTCCCTCTTCTGGTTTTATTTCTCACCTCCGACTTCTTATAAGTGATTTCTTTCACTGTTTCCTTCTCTTTCTTCTCCTTTCCCCTCCGTTTCTAGTTTAACTCCACCCTCCTTTAGCTAAGGCACAGATCAGGGTTTTTTTAAGAAAAACCCTCCTCACACCTCTCCTCCAGGAGCTGCCTGGAGCAGCAGTGAGGCCCCAATCTCCTTTTCAGCTGCTCCCTCCCAGGCATCCTCATTCACCTTTGCAGAGAAGTTCAGTGGATCCTGAGCCATTCCCGAGGGAAGGGATCACCCTGCCCCGTGCTCAGCTCCAGCCCCAGCCCTGGAAGTGCTCTCAACCCATCTCTGCTCCAGAAGGAGTTTGCACTCAGCTCCATCAGCATTTCTGTGCCAGGCAAGCAATCAGGAGAAACCTTCTTTGGGGTGGGATGTTCCATCTTCTGAGAAAGATTGATTTTGTTAGGAAAAGTGTCCCAGATTGCAAGGCAAGATGGATTCCATTTGCCATCTGGATGGCAGTTGTCTTTTGTCAAGTGGGCAGTTTTCTTTATCTCTTCCACACCCACTCCTCCCTTGGGAGGGGACATCTGCTGATAACAGGCTGTTGGATGTCACTGCACGACTGATAAGGGCTACAGCATCCCATTGGGAGATGTGAGCCCAGAGGGAGGAGCCAAGCATTCCTACCCAGATATAATCTGGAGGTTCTGGAAGACCAGCACAGCTTCTGCACTGGATTTCCCAGAGGAGCAGCTGTCAGTGATGGAGAGAGACAGGGAGACAGACTCGGTGACCAGAATCCGATTTTATTGTGGGATGCAAACATTTATATACTATTTCAGAGAGACTAGTAATGTGTACTGCAATGATTAGGTTAAAATCACATACATGAATTTATGCAAATAATAACATCTCTTGCTTGCAGAGTTTAATGGGATTTTCTTTTTCTGTCAAACCCATTTGATTGAATCTTCTTGCAATCCAGGTCTAATTTTCAAAGTTCCGTTTTCTCTTGCCAAGGCATCCTGTTATCAAATGCCTTATGTTAACCAGGTCCAAAGTCCATCATCTGTCTTGTGTCCCCCAACATCCCAACAAACAGCTGCCTCTTCCCCTGGACCTTCAGGGGAAGACTCCACCCTTCTCCAGGATCCCTGCTCCAGCAGAACCACCCCTGGCACTGCAGGAGGGCTGAGCCACAATTCCAGTGGGACTGCTGCCAGCACCCTGACCCACAGGCTGTCAGGCTGTGCTCTGACTCCATCAGTGTTTCAGTTCACTGCATTGTTTATTTTATCCTTTTATTTCCTTCCCTATTACAGAACTGTTATTCCTTGCTCCCATATTTGTTGCCTGAGAGCCCCTAATTTAAATTTTATGGCAATTTGGAGTGGGGGGGGAGGGTTTACATTTTATATTTCAGGGGAGGCTCCTGCCTTCCTTAGCAGACACCTGGCTTTCCAAACCAAGACAAAAAGCTTCCATGAACAAGATTGATTTTCCTAGGAAAAGTTTCCTGAGGAGCAACATTTCCTGCTGCTCCTCAGCTTTCCCATGAGGGAAGGGCTTTGCTCCATCTCCTTGCTGCGGCCAGCACGAGAGGCAGGACACTGGTTTGGGTGGGATATGGGCACTTCCAAGGTCTTTGGAACTTGAGTGTCCCTAAATTTGTTTGTAGTTTTCAACACTTTTTGGTTGGTGCCTGTGGGAATGCAAGGAGCCAGAACAGGCAGCTGCCAAATCATAGAATCCTGGAATCTCCTGAATTGGAAGGGATGATCAGCCCAGCCCCTGTCCCTGCACAGCCACCCCAACACCCCCAGCCTGAGCAGCCCTGAGAGCTCCTGGAGCTCTGGCAGCCTTGGGACCATTCCCTGGGAAGCCTGGGCAGTGCCCAGCACCCTCGGGGGGAAGAACCTTGCCCTGAGCTCCATGCCAAGCCCTGGCCCAGCTCCAGCCCTTCCTGACCTCCTGTCCTGTTGCAATAGGACATGAAATGAATGACAAGCACAAGCTGAAACGTCCAAAGTAAAAAGAAAATAGTTTATTTCTGACTCCAATATTTATAGGCCTTTCAAAAGTGACCATGGATTGGAGGATGAAATTGCCACTTCTCCAGCCACACTGGTCAAACTAACAGTCAATCAAATTTCTCTTCCTGCAGAAAGGAATGCAAAACAATCATTATTTACATGAAAAGTGTCTGAGAAGCTCCATTACAAAAATGTAAACCTCAGAAGGCTTAGAAGAACTTAGAAGAACAGGGGAACACTGTCCCTGTCCCAGAGCAGAGATTGGAGCTGCCCCTGAGGACACTCCATCTCCCAGGAGAGGCTACAACAAAGCCCTGTGGCAGCTGAGTGACCTGAGGGACCTTGTTGTCCCCAGCCCTTTGTAAATAAATGTCCTGGTGCTGCCTCAAGAGAACAGAATTGCTGGGGCTGAGCAGGAGCTGCTGTGGGAGTGTTGGAGGTTCAGACCCTTCTCGATGTCCCTGTGGCTGCTCTGCCCTGTTCTGGCTGACCCTGCTCCTCCTGAGACTTGTAAAATCTTCCCAGAAAAAGGAGAGATTCCACTCTGGGCAGTGCATCTCCCAGCAGAGCCACCTCCCACGGGAAGACAATTGATCCTACTTGGACAGGAGTTCAGAAAGTGGGAGTAAAATATTGGTATTTTCTTTGAGGGCCAGAAGACAACGCGGTCTTAAATTATTCATGGGACCCTCCTGGCAGCGCTTGCCACACAGGAGAGAAGTCTGCTTAAAATTCTGAGCCTGCCTATGCAAGAGGAATAATGATTAGGCTCATGTAAATGTTAAAAAAGGAATGTCTTACCACTAATTAAACCAATTTATCTTGCACAGCTCGAGCACTTAACAGCCCAATAAAAGGTATCACCGTGTAACAGGGTGTTTATTTATCAGATGATTTTTCTGAATGTGAGGGCCTCTCCTTTACAAATGATTTGATGAAAGAGCAGATGGCACATGAAGATAAAAAAAGCCTGACTGTTGCCCTGGATGTGAGCTCAGAGTGAGGCAGCTCCACTGAACATCATCATTAATATTTAAGGGCAGAGTGAGGCTTCCTCAGGACACAGAGCTGCCTCCTGCACCAGTGAATGTGAGAATCCTGGGATGTGAGAATCCTGGGATGCTTTGGGTGGGAAGGGACCTCAAAGCCCATCCAGTGCCACCCCCTGCCATGGCAGGGACACCTCCCACTGTCCCAGGCTGCTCCCAGCCCTGTCCAGCCTGGCCTTGGGCACTGCCAGGGATCCAGGGGCAGCCCCAGCTGCTCTGGGCACCCTGGGCCAGGGCCTGCCCACCCTGCCAGGGAACAATTCCTCATTCCCAAGATCCCATCCAGCCCTGCCCTCTGGCAGTGGGAGCCATTCCCTGGGTCCTGTCCCTCCAGGCCTTGTCCCCAGTCCCTCTGCAGCTCTCCTGGAGCCCCTTCAGGCCCTGCCAGGGGCTCTGAGCTCTCCCTGGAGCCTTCTCTTGTCCAGGGGAGCACCCCCAGCTCTCCCAGCCTGGCTCCAGAGCAGAGGGGCTCCAGCCCTTGCAGCATCTCCGTGGCCTCCTCTGGCCTGGCTCCAGCAGCTCCACGTCCTCCTGCTGCTGTTGCCCAGGGGCTGCAATGGGGGGTCCCAAGGCAGCAGCACAGAGGGACAGAATCCCTCCCTGGGCACTTCTTTGGACCCAGCCCAAGGGGGGTTTTGGGCTTCTCACCCAGCCAAGACACCTCAAGCCTCTTGTCCACCCCCACCCCAGGTCCTGTTCCCCAGGGCTGTGATTTCCCTGCTGCCTGAGATTTTCTTCCTCGTTCTTGGTGTTGTGGCATCCCACAATGATCTGTAACCAGCACGAGGAGGATCTGGATGGAATTCCTTCTCAATACTTGTCTAACCCTGCCCTTCTAAGGATGGGGCCCTGTCCCATGGAGTGTCTCAGCTGGAGAGGCAGCCCCACACCAGCTGGACAGTCAAGTGATCACCAGAGGTGAGGAGATGTCAGGACACACAGCTGGGTCACCCCACAACAGCTCTGCAGTCCTGGACAAGGCTGTCCCACATGTAGAGGTGTCCCACACTGTGGGAGCTGGCATGGGACTGGCTGGAACAGCTGCTCCAAGCCAGCCAGGCTGTGGAGGACAGCATGGAGAGGTCCCTGCCAGCATCCCCTATGGGAATATGACCAATATTGCAGGACAGGACATGCCTTGGCTTGGCTGGCCCTGCTGCTGAACCAAACATTGGCTCTGTGGTGTTTCAGCCCACAGACACTTCTGGCTGGCTGGGTGCTGCAGCTGGGCACGTGGGGACAAGTCCAGGCATGCAGGAGCTCTGGTGGTGGTGGGATGGAGCTTCCCCCTGTATCAGGGGCTGCTCCTCAGGTTTCCCTCTGTGGAGAAGCTTTAGGGCCATGGGGAAGGGAAGGAGTCGGTTCTGATGGAGGGTTTGGATCCAGAGCTTTGTTCTGGCCCACAGCCTCTGAACCCAGCCCCAGCTCCAGCAGAACTCCTGACCCCGTGGGTGCTGCTCCTTTTAACCCCGGGGAGAGGGCAGGGAAGGGGTAGGGAGACACCAGCCAGGTACAGGAGGGGAGGTCTCAAGGGACAAAGGACACCTGGATGGCCCAGTGCCCCCCAGGGGTAGAGGGCATCCTTTGAATCTGCCAGTCACTGGAGCCCTTCTGGAATGCCAGGATTGACAGACAGTGCTGGGAGGGGAAAGGAGAGGTGACTGACACACCTGGCAGGGAATTATCAGGTGAGGGACCCGAGGTAAACCCTGAAATCCCACCACAACAATTCCCTTTGTCTCCTGGCTCCCAGTGTCCTGCTCTCCCAGGCCCTGAGCCTGCTAGCAGGTCTCTCCAAGGTCGTGGAACAAACACCACCTGACTTCCAGAGCTGGAGCAGAGGTGACCTCCTCTCTGAAAGTGCTGACTGAGGCAGGGCCTGCCTGCATTGTCACCTTTGTCACGCTGCGTCCCCACCCCGGGGAGGGCCAGGCAAGGGCCAAGTCAGCAAATGGAACGGGGCTGGTCTGTCCCCTCCGTGCCAGCACCTCCACTCAGCTGGTTTTTTCCAAGGACACAAGTTTTGGAGAGATGATTCCACCTCCTGGATGTGGCCTGGAGGGCACTGGCTCTTTGCTGCAGTGTTCCTGCTGACGTGGGAAGGAAAGGGGGTCCAAGGGAACAGGAGGAGATGAAAGGCAGTGCTGAGGAGCAGGAAAGATCTGCAGTGTCCCTGGGGAAGCCACGAGCAGTGAGAGAGGAGGGAATGAGAGAGGAGGGAGCTGTGTAGGGAGAGCTGGAGCTACAGAAAGAGCTGGAACTTCGGTGTCGAGGCTTGACGTGGGAAAGGCTTTGGAAGGTTTGGTCTCTGAAACAAAGAGTAAAAGCCAGTCTGGAGGGAACCTGAAGGATCAGAAGGGATGGGAACATTGATTTTTGGGTAAAAGGGTCAGGAGAGCTCCTGCTCATCAGTGGCCTGGGCCCTTGTGGTCACACTGACCCCCCCACCTCTGACCAGACACTGCCAGCAGATCAAACCAGAAGATAAATTGTGTAACAGCTACAGCCCTTCCTGCTGGGGATGGGAACAGAGGGTTTGGGGGTTCCCTGTGCTGGCAGGGCACTCCAGGACCATCCCTTTGGGTATGCCCAGGTGACCTTTCACTCCATGAGCCCCTGGACCAGTTTGAGAAAACCTGGCTTGGTTTGTAAAGATCCAGTGGCCTCTGCCCACGTGGAAACAAGGGGCTGTAAATGCAGGAACATGCCCTGTTCAGAGAACATAACTTTATCTGCTTTTATTTATTCATTCAGGCTGTTGATGTTCAAACCTCAAGAATCACCCTGGCTCCTTCCCATGGAATTGCTAATCCCTGTGGAGTGCCTGGCAATGACAGGTCTCTATAGGAGTGTGATACCTCAGGAGAATTTCAACAGGAATTTCATGCAAATGTTCTGAATTCTTCTGCACAAGATGATAAGGTTCACCTTTCCTGTCCAGGCTTTTTTTTTTTTTTTTCCTCTGAAAGAAAAGCCTCCATTTACCTCAGGGTGTCATTTTCTGGGGATGGGTTTTGTCATTTGTTATGCTGTTAAACTCCCCACTGATCCATTGTCAAACTCATGTCTCGAGATCACAACCATGACAAACTGCAACAGCCTTCAAGGCTCTTGTCAAAATCCATCTGGACTTTTCACGCTGAAATTGAGCGTTCCAAAGACTGACTTTGTTCCTAGAAAGACAAAAAAACAAGGAAAACTTCTTGGTTCTGCAGTGGAGGAGAATGTCAGGTGATGGATCCTGTCTTGATTACCTTGATACTGTAAATAAGAGGTTTTTAAAATTCCAGCTGGATCTCTCTTTTCCAAGGCAGCAGAGCTCTCTGGAGAGGCAGGAGGGGATAATTCCCCATGTTTTAAGGATATGGCAGATGTTTCCATGAACTTTGCAGTCTGGTCCTTGTGCTGGTTCCAGATCTCTGTGGGATGTGCAAACCCAGAGCACAGGGATTATTTCTCTGTCTGCTCTGGGGTGCCCTGACCCCCAGGGGAGCACTGACTTTGACCCTCATCCATGGAGAAGGTTTCCTAGATTTCAAGGCAGACTGGAATCCACAAAAGTGTGAAATAGATTATAGAGAGCAGTGTAGGTGTGTCACTGGGTGAGAAATTGAGGGTTTGGGATTTTTAGGATGTTGTGGATGGAAGCAAGGTGGAGGGCACAGGGTGTCATCCTGGGCTTCTTCTTCTTCTTCCTCCTTCTCCATGGGTTTGGGTGGCATTTTGTAAGTGGGCAGAAAATTCTGCGTTGCAGCTCTGTGGGATCAATTATTGGGTTAAAAGGGAAAATAATCCAGGTGTCAGTTCTTAATTTGACAGTTTAGTCTTGAAAGCCCTTGTACCAAGAGATTGTTGGCCATTTTGTGCCTTCTAATGAAAAGCTGCAGAACTCACAGCAGTGAGAGTGTTTTACTGATAAGAAATAATAAACACCTGAGTCCCAACATGAACTACTGTCTCAAGTGCCTTCAATCCAGACCCAGAGAAGCTGATAGTGGGATGCTACAACACCAAGGACAAGGAAGGGAAGGGTCTGGCAGCAGGGAAATCGGAGCCCTGGGGAGCAGGACCTGGGGGTGAGGGTGGACAAGAACCTCCAGGGGTCTCAGCTGTGCATTGGCTGCCCAGAAACCTCCCAGGTGCTGGGCTGAAGTGTCCAGGGAGGGATTCTGTCCCTCTGTGCTGCTGCCTTGGGACCCTCCATTGCAGCCCCTGGGCAACAACAGCAGGAGGACGTGGAGCTGCTGGAGCCAGGCCAGAGGAGGCCACGGAGATGCTGCAAGGGCTGGAGCCCCTCTGCTCTGGAGCCAGGCTGGGAGAGCTGGGGGTGCTCCCCTGGACAAGAGAAGGCTCCAGGGAGAGCTCAGAGCCCCTGGCAGGGCCTGAAGGGGCTGCAGGAGAGCTGGAGAGGGACTGGGGACAAGGCCTGGAGGGACAGGACCCAGGGAATGGCTCCCACTGCCAGAGGGCAGGGCTGGATGGGATCTTGGGCAGGAATTGTTCCCTGGCAGGGTGGGCAGGCCCTGGCCCAGGGTGCCCAGAGCAGCTGGGGCTGCCCCTGGATCCCTGGCAGTGCCCAAGGCCAGGCTGGACAGGGCTGGGAGCAGCCTGGGACAGTGGGAGGTGTCCCTGCCATGGCAGGGGTGGCACTGGGTGGGCTTTGAGGTCCCTTCCCACCCAAACCACTCTGGGATCCTCTGAAATTCCCTGAACATTGGCTTTGATTCCAGCAGTGTTTCCATCCTGGCCAGGCTGTGGCTGGGCTCAGTTTGCAGCAGACAAAGGTGCAGTGACAATGACAGCAAGACAGACACAGGGCTGTGTGTGGCAGTAGTAACTCTGTAGTAACCCTGGAGGAACCTGCCTCTACTCTCCCCTCATAGCTGAAGCTTCACACGACTTCCAGCTTCCACCAGCAGAGATTTGGGTGGCCAAAGGGACAGTGTCCATCAGGCTGGGAGGTGGAGGAGGAACCTGTGAGCCTCCTCTCACACCCCCAGGGTTCCCATGGCTGTAAATCCCTGTTTTCAGAGCGATTGATGGCACAAAGCTCATCCAAAGGCAAACACAGGTGGATTTCCGAGCTGGCACTCTGGGCTGAGCAAACTTCTCCCCACCACAAAGGTTTCAACACTTTCAGTGCCTCCTGGGGCAGAAGTTCAGGTGGATGTGCTGGAACTGGCACCTCACCCTCTCTGTAGACACTCTTCCTGGTGGAATAAGCTGATTTTTATATCTAGCTGTCTTTTGTCTACTCCAAGAATACAAAAGTGAGTGAATCTGTTCCTGCAGGGTTCCTGTTCAGCTCACAATGTCCATTGAGTTATGGAATGGTTTGGGTGGGAGGGAATCTTTAAAAGATTTTTAAAGACCCACCCCCTGCTATGGCCAGGGACACCTTCCACCTCCAAGCCCCATCCAGCCTGGCCTTGGACACTTCCAGGGATCCAGGGGCAGCCATAGCTGTGCCAGGGCCTCACCACTCTCCTTCTAAAAAATCTTCTTTCTTTTATCTCATTGACCTTCTTTTAGTTACATGAGCTTAGGAACTCATCCCTTGGGATCATGGGAACCAGTTTGGATCCCATAAGAGCAAAGTCATCTTCTCTCTTCAGCCATTCAGGCTGCCCAGGAAACACCCAGGTAAATAATATCCCACATCCCAAGGAAGTCACAGGGAATCCTACTGGGACGAGGTTCTGAGCAGTCAGCAGAGGGGAGGAATTGAATTGAACCTTTGATAATTGGTGTAAGAATTCCTGGCTGAGCCCTTGTCCTGTTTAGATCCGTTACAGGAAGGTTGGAACCCTGGCTGGGTCTGCCTGGCTCAGTACAGACACAAACCTCATTAGCTCCACTGAGAAAAGCTTTCAGAAACGCAAATAATTCAATTAGACCATCAAAAGATGATCTGATCATGTCAGCTCAATTATTCAGACTCGGGCAAGCTGAAATCTTTCATGTCACCTCAACTGGGAGCTTTGTGCTGTGCCAGCCCTCCTGTACCAGCAGCTCAGCTTGGGAGGTTTATCCAGACCTTATTCCTGCTTTTCAATTGACCTTTTTGGATAAGGAAATCCCCTAAGTTTGATATCAGAGAGACACAGGATGGTTAAGGTTGGAAATTACCTCCAAAATTGTCCAGTCCAACCTGCAGCCAAATCCAAGCCTTATTTCCAGGGATGGGGATTCCACCACTTCCCTGGGCAGCCTCTCCCACTGCCTGGCCACTCTTTCAGTGAAGATATTTTCAGGATATGAAAGAATATTAATCAGAAGGAACAAAGGCATCCAGGACACCATCCAGGAACAGATGTGGTGTGGGCTGGAGCTCCTGCAGCTCGGGATTCTCCCAACAAGGATCTGGGCACGGAAGCTCTGCCTGCCTCCCATGGAGCTGCCTTTTGGCAAAAATCTCCTTTCTCCACTACATTTCATGGTGCTGATGCCTCTGTGGTCCCTTTTCCTGCTGTTGCTGCTCATTTCAAGCTTCTCCATCCTCAGGGCAATTCTGCTGTCCTTTCCCATGGTCCCCACAAACCCAAATGTGAGATGACAGAGTTTCCTACCATTTGCTTTTCTGGCAATCCCAATGTGTCTAATCCAGGGCTAAAGGAAAGAGGGATTTTTTATGCCCTGGCAAAGCAGTCACTGCTCCCTCTCCTTTGATTGCACCATAAATAAAGCAGTAAATGTAACTCATCCTGGACTTTCAGTGAGATATTGAATGGAAGGCCAGTTGGGAAGTTAAAATTTGGGTGGAAGACCCTCAGTTGGAGATGAGTGGACACAGGATGAAGGGATTCAGATCATTTATTGGAGAGGAGACAAAAACCTGCAGCAGTTTTATAACATCTTCTGGCCAAAGGGAGCTGCTGAGACCACTCATGTTTTGAAGAATTTTCCTGTGGTTCTTGTTGGCTAGGACAGAAAAGAGGGAGAAAAGGGATAGAAAGGAAAAAAAAAAAAAAGGAAAATATTGAAATATAAGGTATTCTGAGGTACTTCAATTGGCAGCTACTCTGGGCCAGGAAACCTGCAAAAGGAGAGGCAAGAGATGAATGTGGGTGGTGGAAATTATATGTGACAATTATGGAACCATGGAATCTCCTGAGAAGGAAGGGACCCTCAGGGATGATCAGCCCAGCCCCTGTCCCTGCACAGCCACCCCAACACCCCCACCCTGAGCAGCCCTGAGAGCTCCTGGAGCTCTGGCAGCCTTGGGACCATTCCCTGGGGAGCCTGGGCAGTGCCCAGCACCCTCGGGGGGAAGAACCTTGCCCTGAGCTCCATGCCAAACCTCCCCTGGGTCATTGCCAATGGGGGCACTGGACTCACCGGGGTCTCAGGATGTGCACATCTTCTTCTCACCCCTCCTCTTCTGGGAGAGGACCTGAGATGTGGCCTTGAGCAAACCCCTGTGTCCCAGCCCTGCTGCGTGTCATTCCTGACTCCAACCTTCACCTGGCCTCCATCAGTCCCACACTTTGAGGTGCTGTTCTGACACCCAGCTCCCACCAGGTCCTTGATCTCCCCAAAAGCCTTTTCCCCTGAGCAAGGTGTTGCCTCTTTTCCCTCCAAAGCTGCCCTGCAGTCAATGCACCCTCCTGAGAACCAAAGCAGTGAAACCAGAGGCTGAAGGGTGCACGGCCCAGCCTGTCAAGCTGAAACCACCCCAAAGATACAGAGAGCTCAGCCCTGACCAAACAGAGCTCTGAGAACCACTCATTGTTCTCTGCATGGCCCTGGGAATGAGGATCCTGGGAGGAGGGAGCATCCCAGAGCCAGCTGGAGGAGCCACTGTTTGTGCTCCTGTTTGCTCTCTTCATCTCGGAGATTTCCCAAAGCCTCCAACTCCAGCAAAGCAAATAAATGACAAGTGCTGAAGGAATCCTGAAGAACACAGGCCATGGCAACCACGAGCCCAGTGCTCCACACAGGATGGGAATCTGCTCCATCCACAGCTCCTCATTGCCACGCCGAGGCGTCCCCCCAATAATTAGCATTGACTCTATGATTCACAGAAGGTTGATTAATCATAATCTTTATTAAGAAACTTATTGTTTTTATAGACAGTTAGAATATAGGTAGACCTAACTGGTCCTTCAGTCTAAACACCACTGGCTAATTAAGAAACCACCCTTTGGTAAATAAATCTCCATAACACATTCTGCACGTTCACAAAACCAGGTGCAGCAAGTGAAGAGAAGAATTGTTTCTCATTCTTATCTCTGATCTTCTCACAGATTTTCTCAGTGTGTTTCTGAGTGCTGTGTTTCTCTCTGTGGCCAGAGAGCTGCTGCCACATCTCATGGGCATTTTTAGATCCTTGGTTTAGCCCAGGGACCACTGGTGAGGAGGTGGAGGCTCAAAGCTGCTCAGATGAGAGCAGTGTGGTGCTGTCCCAGTTGTGTGATTGAAGATCTCCACAGGGAAATCTTCTCTTGCTGGTTGGAAATGAGTCATGGCATCATTGTAGGGTCATGGAATGGTTGGGGGTGGAAGGTACCTGAAGGATCAGCTCATTCCAACATTCCCCTCATTCCAGGGACACCTCCCACTGTTCCAGGCTGCTCCCAGCCCTGTCCAGCCTGGCCTTGGGCACTGCCAGGGATCCAGGGGCAGCCCCAGCTGCTCGGGCACCCTGGGCCAGGGCCTGCCCAGCCTCCCAGGGAACAATTCCTGCCCAAGATCCCATCCAGCCCTGCCCTCTGGCAGTGGGAGCCATTCCCTGGGTCCTGTCCCTCCAGGCCTTGTCCCCAGTCCCTCTGCAGCTCTCCTAGAGCCCCTTCAGGCCCTGCCAGGGGCTCTGAGCTCTCCCTGGAGCCTTCTCTTGTCCAGGGGAGCACCCCCAGCTCTCCCAGCCAGGTTTCAAGAGATAAATCCCCAAAATGTAGAATTTAGAGGCAAACTTTCAGCATGGAAAGAGATGAGCAGCTCCAGAGCCCAGCAATTCTTGCAAGAGGCAGA
Source organism: Haemorhous mexicanus (assembly GCF_027477595.1). NCBI lineage: Eukaryota > Metazoa > Chordata > Aves > Passeriformes > Fringillidae > Haemorhous > Haemorhous mexicanus. The sequence continues at coordinate 3,267,810 of NC_082369.1, forward strand.
ATTCCTGCACAGATTTAGTGAGGAGTGAATGGGGGATGGCAGCAAATTATGGCTTAGAGAAAATTATTCTGATGTGAGAGAGTTTTGAATAGTCCCTGATATGAGAGGATTTGGAGGAACTTTGAAAGGACAGAAGAAAGGCTCAGCTGGGCAATAGGATGGCAGATGAAAGTCAGTGCAATTTGATGCTTGTGGGAGGGAAGAGCTTGAAGTGTTCCAGGGTTTCATGCATTGTAAATCAACTCCAAGGCCTCAGTGTCACTGGAAAGAGCTCATTAAGAAGCATCTGCTCAGCAAAGCGTTCTGGCCAGAAGAGCAGGATATTTAAATGTGGGCTTTATGTAATGATGAAAATATTATAGAGCCATATATTCCATTAGTGGTGAGCCCTCCTCATCTGAAACAGGGTTTTCAGTCAGTTCTGTTGGGGAAATGTAAATCAAGCTCAAAGAGTAAAGAAGAAATGCTAAAGACTTGGAGGATTTCCATATGAAAAGAGCCTTCTTATTCTGTTGCAACTTCAGATAAGACATTACTCATGGTAAAAACTGAATTTCCTTCATTAATGAATGGGATGGGATGTTTTAAAAATGATCTTCCAAACTACTCTGCCACAAGGATGAGGAGACACTGCCATAAATCCAAATAACCCTTTTGTGTCGAGCACCATTAAAACTCAGATGAGGCACTTTGGATCAGCAAACTCATTAGTTCAGCTCAGTAATTCGTGCTCAGGAGCTTTGTTGGATTGCAGGAAGAGTTTCCTCCTCCTTTCACGGGAGCTCTTGCACAAGCTCCTGTGGAATTTGCAGTCCTGGAGCTCACACTCCTAATGCACCACTGAAATTGGGCTTCACTTACCAGGACAGTTCCTCCAGGAAACATCCAGGAAAGCTCTGGAACACCAAAAATCCCACTCAGGGCTGCTGCCATCCCCTGCCAGTGTAGCTCCACACAGAACAATTAAGGAGAGGAAAATTCAGTTGACTTTCACAGCCTTATCTCAGGTAATTCCCAAACCTCCAGCTACTCCTTTTACAGCCTGGAAGAATAATCCATGACATTCCAACTGCACATACTCCTGGGCCTGAGGGAAGAGCCAGACCTGGGTGGGAACCTTTAAAAGCCCCTGCAGGGAATTCCAGGGGTTCTGCAGGTTTTTTTAGGGACACCTCTGCTGCATTGCATGTGAAATTTACCCCCAAGTCTAAATGCTGAGTTTTAGGATTGAGTTTAAGGCCGGATTTAGGCAAATTTGTGAGATCTACCCCAAATGTACCTTCTTTTAAAGGATGCTCCAGCAAGTACCTGTGGTACGAGGTGACCATGACAAAGCTGTGGCACCCACAGGGACATGAGTGAGGTCAGATGGCCTCAAGTTCTACCTAGAAATGTTCAGGATTTCCTCCAGGAGGTGGTTGAAGTTCCCTTCCAGAGCCACAGGCCTGGAGCTGAATCCTGGGAGAGCTCTGGAATTTGGGTGTTCCCAAAACCAGGTGGAGCAGAAAGAGCAAAGGAATGTTCTGGGGTGCTCCAGAGCTCAGAAGGGATGGGAACAGTGGGGATTACACAAAAAAAGTCTCAGTGTCACAATTTGTCCCAATCAACTCTCCAAAGGATCCTCTGGTTTGCAGATTTCCCCCGTTCTGCACAATCCTCAGGAATTACCATCACAGGTTTTTGTTTCTCACAGAGAAATCCACACCCCCAGGATCACAGAGCTGCCCTGACAACACATTTCAAACTCAGTTTTCCTCCCTGCCAATCTGCAGGCTCCAAAAGCCACTCTCCTTCCCAGAGAATATTCCCAAGCCCTTCTGCTGAGGGAATTCTTGTCTCATTTTAGTTTTGCTGTTGTTGTTTTCATTTTGTTTGGGATTTTCCTTTGGTTTGCAGGAACCCCACTCGTTTTCAAGCTGCTGCAAAACTCCCTCAGCAATGCAGCTTTAGAATTCCTGTTTAAAACTGGGAAGATCATCTTGGAAAAGCTGACCTTGGGACATCCTAAGGGCACAGGGGGCTCTCTGTCCTCTCTGTGGACCTCACTGTGGCTGTGGAGGAGAAACCTTGAGTCTCATCCAGCTTTTAGAGAATCCCAGGATGGTTTGGGTTGGGAGGGACCTCAAAGCCCATCCAGTGCCACCCCTGCCATGGCAGGGACACCTTCAGGTTACTCCAAGCTCCATCCAGCCTGGCCTTGGACACTCCACAGCTGCTCTGGGCACCCTGGGCCAGGGCCTGCCCACCCTGCCAGGGAACAATTCCTGCCCAAGATCCCATCCAGCCCTGCCCTCTGGCAGTGGGAGCCATTCCCTGTGTCCTGTCCCTCCATGCCTTGTCCCCAGTCCCTCTCCAGCTCTCCTGGAGCCCCTTCAGGCCCTGCCAGGGGCTCTGAGCTCTGCCTGGAGCCTTCTCTTGTCCAGGGGAGCACCCCCAGCTCTTTTATCTTTGAGCCCCCAAGAAACTCTTTCAGTGTCTGGTGAAACAAACTTCATTTCAATGTTTAAAAACATTTACAGACATTTTACATGACAATATTGGAAGTTGATCCAATTTCCATGTGTTTATACATTCAGGGAAGGAGCCATTTTCAGTTGTTCGTATAGAAGGGAATTAACACGAAACAGAAAAATGCAAATTAAAAGTTTCCATCTGGGTATTGCTGGAAACCAGCCTTGCACAGGAGCCACTCCCTTTGCCTCCCCAAGGCTGTAGAGTGATTAAGAGATGAAGTCATGAATTTAAATATTATCTGAGCTTAAAAACCTCTAAAGTTCACTCTCAGTGAAACTGAGCTTCAAGCAGGGGAAGAGAATCCTGCAATCTCAGCTGAGGACGTGGCTGGGGACTTTTGTAAGGACATTTGTCCTTTAAAAAGCCAATATTATCCTTTAAAAATCCAAATATTCTCTGGTTTTTAATGCAGAAAAATTTTCAAGGTTTTAAAAGGTTTTAAAAATCTCCAGCTGGTACTTTCTCTGTGATATTTTAGAGCTTTCAGAAATTGTTTTTGAATACCTGCTGCCACCCCATCAAAGTCTGGGGTTTGAAATGTTTGATGCATTAAGGCTACACCTATGTGGGAGTTGAAATGTCTCTTTTTTTTTTTTTCTTTTTTTTTTTCTGTAATTTTAAACTCTCTTTTCATTCCAGTGTGGAGTGAAATGCCATATTTAAAAAATTCAGCACGGAATGTGGTGTTCAAAAAGTTTTTCCGAGTTACTCTGTTGTCATTTTGACAGCCCTCCTTGATGCCCTTATTGTGCTTCATTACATCAGGCAATAATTTTCACAGCAAAAATTATTTTGAAAGGAGAAGTGGAAATGCGAAGTTCTTGTCATGTGAAAATGGAACATTTCAGCCTTATTTGCATGTTTGACTTTGCATTCAGAATATAAAGGGCAGAACCCAACACAATCCTGCTGAAAGCTTGGATTTCAGTAAAGCAGCATTTTTATTTTTAAAGAGGAAAATGTAGAAAATTCTGATCAGCTACACAAGGATTCTGGATTCAGTTGTTCCTGGCTGATCCCATTTGGCAATTCCCAAATTCTTTGGCAATTTCCCAATCCCAAATCCCAATCCCAAATTAAAAAATTGCCACTTTGCCTTGGCTTTGAAGGTACAAACCCTCCTCAGGTCAGGTGGGAGATGTTCACCTCAAATATTCCATGTATTCAGTAGTGCCCAAGGAAGGTTTGACCACATCAGAGGAGCTCTGGGCTGGCTGGACCTGGGAATGGCTGGGAATAAAAATCTCTTCCCCATGGCCTCACAAGGATCCTGGATTTGATCGTTCCTGGCTGATCCCATTTGGCAATTCCCAAATCCTTTGGCAATTTCCCAATCCCAAATCCCAATCCCAAAGCTAAACCCCACTACTTTTCCTTGGCATTGCTCTCAGTGAAGGTACAAACCCTCCTCAGGTCAGGTGGGAGATGTTCACCTCAAATATTCCATGTATTCAGTAGTGCCCAAGGAAGGCTTGCCCACATCAGGGGAGCTCTGGGCTGGCTGGGAATGAAAATCTCTTCCCCTTGGTCACACAAGGATTCTGGATTCAGTTGTTCCTGGCTGATCCCATTTGGCAATTCCCAAATCCTTTGGCAATTTCCCAATCCCAAATTAAAAAATTGCCACTTTGCCTTGGCTTTGAAGGTACACACCCTCCTCAGGTCAGGTGGGAGAGGCTGACCTCAAATATTCCATGTATTCAGTAGTGCCCAAGGAAGGCTTGACCACATCAGGGGAGCTCTGGGCTGGCTGGACCTGGGAATGGCTGGGAATAAAAATCTCTTCCCCATGGCCACACAAGGATCCTGGATTTGATCGTTCCTGGCTGATCCCACTTGGCAATTCCCAAATCCTTTGGGAATTTCCCAATCCCAAATCCCAATCCCAAAGCTAAACCCCACTACTTTTCCTTGGCTTTGCTCTCAGTGAAGGTACAAACCCTCCTCAGGTCAGGTGGGAGATGTTCACCTCAAGTATTCCATGTATTCAGTAGTGCCCAAGGAAGGCTTGCCCAAATCAGGGGAGCTCTGGGCTGGCTGGGAATGAAAATCTCTTCCCCTTGGCCACACAAGGATTCTGGATTCAGTTGTTCCTGACTGATCCTATTTGGCAATTCCCAAATCCTTTGGGAATTTCCCAATCCCAAATTAAAAAATTGCCACTTTGCCTTGGCTTTGAAGGTACAAACCCTCCTCAGGTCAGGTGGGAGAGGCTGACCTCAAATATCCCATGTATTCAGTAGTGCCCAAGGAAGGCTTGCCCACATCAGGGGAGCTCTGGGCTGGCTGGACCTGGGATTAAAAATCTCTTCTCCTTGACCAGTCCAAGATGCCCTGGGGAGGGCTGGAGGATTCCAACCTGCTCACGTCAGGCCTGCCTTGCTCTTGGATGATCCCTGCTGGAAAAAACCTAAAAAAGGCCACTTTAATACGAAATATTTCCAGTACCAAGCCTTGCTGTGTTACTGAGAGCCTCGGGTGTGACACAGCTGGTTCTTGTAGTCACAGCTCTCTTTTGAAGAGCACCAGCCCGTGCTGCCCTAATTAAACAGGTGGAAGATGGAGGTGCATGCCAAGAAATCCTTGGTGTCAGTGACATTTTCATCTCATTTCAGCTCAGTAAATGCTCTCATTTTTGTGCTTTACAGCCTCCCTGCTCTGGGCTGGTTGAACTCACCTGTTTTGTAGCGTGGGGACAAAACCTCACTCAGCTAATCTCAGCCTATCTAAACCAGGTGCTTGCAGCTTTGAGGCTCTAAACTGGCAGGGGTTTGTTAAATCCTTGGGAGAACTTAATGCCCATAAAAATCTGCCTGCAGGAACCCCCAGAGGATGCTCTGGCTGCTGCTGAAGGAGCAGGGTCAGGGAGAGGGGAAGGACTCCAGGTGAGGATCTTCTCCAGGTGAGGTCTCCCAGCACTGAAGGATCCATCAGCAGGACCAGGATCACAGCTCTTCCATGGGCAGCTCTGCACGTGGAAGAACTCTCTGGAAAACAGGGACAGGACCCCAGGGAGAGGCTGGTTCAGCTGGAGCACAGGAGACTGAGGGAGGCTCCTGGGGGCTGCAGCTCCTCCCCAGGGGAGGCACAGGGCCAGGGGCTGAGCTCTGGGACAGGGACAGGAGGCCAGGAAGGGCTGGAGCTGGGCCAGGGCTTGGCATGGAGCTCAGGGCAAGGTTCTTCCCTGTGAGGGTGCTGGGCACTGCCCAGGCTCCCCAGGGAATGGTCCCAAGGCTGCCAGAGCTCCAGGAGCTCTCAGGGCTGCTCAGGGTGGGGGTGTTGGGGTGGCTGTGCAGGGACAGGGGCTGGGCTGATCATCCCTGAGGGTCCCTTCCCACTCAGGATATTCTGGGATTCTGTGATTGTCCTGCCCATCCACACCAGGATGGCCCCACAGCTGTGCCAAGCACACCCCAGCCCTGATAAAAATAAGCGGACAAGAAGGGAAAGTGTTGGGGGTAAAATCTGAGGTGATCATCTCTAGAGTGCACGCCACAGCCCAGCCACCTGCTGCCCAACGCCCCTGAGCTCAGGCAGCCTGGGGCAGCTGCATTTGGAGCCTGAAATGTTCTGCTCCCCACTGCTTTGGGTCGAGCAGGGGTCCCAGCATGAGGCTTTCCCATGCCAGGGACTCCCCCAGCCCCAACCCTGTCACTGCACTGTCCCCAGGCTGCTCAGGGTGGGGGTGTTGGGGTGGCTGTGCAGGGGCAGGGGCTAGATTTGATCCCTGTGTGTCCCTTTCTTCTCAGGATGTTTTGGGAAGTTGTGGCCCAGGTGACAGTTGAAGAGGAAGGTCATTAGCTCACCTGAGATCTCCCCAGCCAGGGAAGGAGGGAGTAAGCAGCTCTGTGAGTTGCCAAAGCTCCACAGGCCATTCCTACCCTCAGTGTCCTCCTGCCAGGACTAAACTGAAAGAAAGATCTTCTTCCCTTTATAAAGTCACAGAACTTTCTGGATTGGAAGAGACCTTGAAGCTCATCCCATTCCACCTCCTCCATGGCAGGGGCACCTTCCACAGGACCAGGCTGCTCCAAGCCACAGTGTCCAACCTGGCCCTGGACACTTCCAGGTTCAGGGCATCCTTTCTATTCCTCAACATCTGGAAAAACATGAACTTAACTTTCCCAGGCCTTTGTGGTGATTAATCCCTTGAAGGTGGCAAAAGAGATTTTAGAAGGAATGAATGTTGTGAAACTTTGGGTCATTAATAATGATCTGGTTCCTCTCACCCCCCTGGCAGACACACACAGAGTCTCCTGTGACTCACAGCCCCATGAACTCTGGTGCTGCTCCTTCTCCAAGGATTTTTGCTGTTACCTCTCATTCCTTACAAGGTTGGCCTCTGACTCCTCTCACACCAAGAATGATCTGGTGTGGGCAGGGGCTCAAAGCTGTGCTGGGGTCACTGAATTTGTCCTTCCTCAAACAGCTCAGCACAGGTTTGTGTCACACAGAGGCCAAAATTCTGCAGTTTGTGCTATTTCCTGCTCAGCCAAGGAGAGAATTTGGGTTGAAGATAATTTGTATTAACATTACATCACCTGCAGCATCATTTCAGCAAGAATTTCTGGGCTGGAGCGACACGAATGGGCTGCTGGGGTCAGACTGCTCGGGGATGTCTGCAAGGAGATGCAGGAGCCTAAAAACCAGACCATAAACCATGGGGGCAATGACCCTGACACAGTTCTGTTCCCTCCCCTGCTCAGAGCCCCTCTGTGAAATCTGGAGCTGTTCCTGCTGATGGAGAGGAGAAGGGAAGACAGATTTCCCCCTTCCTGCAGGGAATACATCCTGCTGGAACAGGTGAGGGAATCTGCTTCACCTGTAATTTAAGCTGAGGCAGGGCCTTTCTGAGCCTGTTATAAACAGAACACCTGCAAATCTTCTGCCTGGGCCTGGTACCACACTCACAATTTAGATAACTACATCCTAATTGATCCCTGGAGCTCCTTGAGGGAGGTCCCACCAAGGGAATCCCTCCGAAGAAAACACCCTGCAACCTCCCAGAGCAAAGCCCCAATCAGGAGGTGTTAATCACCCCGAGAGAAAAGCCCTGGTGAGGAATGCAATGCCAGAAATGCGGGAGTGCAGGATCCACGGGGATCCCTGAACCCTGACCTTCACTCAGCACTGCTCACCACACCCCAAGGCAGGAGCATCCAGTAGAACCTCATGCCTCGGGGGTTGTTCTTCCCTCTGAGCTGCCTCATCTCTCTGGCTGCTCTTCCCTTCTCTTGCCTTTTGTCTTCCCAAACTTCCTGTGAAAAATGCATGTTTTATGATTGGCTTTTTGCAAATATTCAAAAGAATATTATATGTGCTGCGTTAGAAAGTGATGTTGTATTAATTATCTTAAGTAGTGTGGTAAATATAGTTCTAGGTTATAACAAAATGTTAAAATAGAAACTATTTTAAGTAAGATTTTTTTTTAAAGAAAGGACTCATGCTGAGATAGCAGCCACAGGACACCTGAATCTTTCAGAGAAAGAGAATTTATTGCTTCATTGTCTGGAGAAACGAACTTCTTCCCACCTTGCTCAGCCCTGAACACACCGTTAGGATTCAGAGGAAGAAGCTGACACTGCCCAGACAGAATGCTGTGTTTGAATGGAATTTATGCATCATGGATGAGGTGTATGAATATGCAACAGGTTATGGTTTTTAAGGGTTAATCCTCTGTTAACTGTGTCCTTTTTGGTGCTTATGTTGCCCAGAAAAAGGTACCCAGATGTCCCTAACTCTTTGTTTCTATTGCCTCATATTGTCCTAAACCAAACTGTCCATATTATTATTACTCTAATTATATTGCTATTTTTATAACCATTTTCATATCATTAAACTTTTAACATTTTAAAAAACAAGTGATTGGTGTTTTTCACACTTCCCCTTCCTTATTCCCCTCTTAACCTTTGATTGCTGAGGAGTGGGGATCACCACTGGCAGAGCAGACCTTGAATTTCAATATTTGTAAAACACAGAGGGGGCTTGGGCTGGGTTCCACAGAATCATTGAGGTTGGAAAGGACCTCCAAGATCATCAAATCCAGCCTTTGACCAAATTCCCCTATTCCCTCTAAACTACACCCCCAAGTGCTATATCTGCTTGTGTTTTGAGCTCTTCCAGGGGTGGTGACTCCCCCACTTCCCTGGACAGCCCATTCCACTGCCTGACCACCCTTTCAGGGAAGACATCTTTCCTGATATCCAGCCTGAACCCCCTGGTACAGCTTGAGGCCTTTTCCAGTGTGATGAAGCAGGGAAAGAGGTGACACTTGGAAAAACGAGAGGCTGAGCTGGGCTTATGAGTGACAGATTTCAGTGAAACTCAGGTTTTAGGTCAGGGTTTGGGTTCAAGGCCTCCAGGACAAGACAGTGCTCACACATCCACATCCAAGTCCATTGCCTGGGCCTTTCTACAAGGAGGGTTGGAAATGCACTTGGAAAAATCTTAATCTCCTGTGTGGGATTGTGATCCCACAGAACTCCAGGCATTTGTGGTGTTTTCTTTCAGAAAAGCCCTTTGGATCTGTAATCAGGTCTAGGATTTAACTGTATTATTTCCAGGCTGGAAAGGCCCTGGGTGAGACAATGCAGAGCCCCTGCTCACACTGACCCAGCTGGGCTGGGAACCTCCTGAGACACAGCCCTGCCACCCCAAATTCCTGCCAGTGCTTTGAGAGCACCTCAGAACCACCAGGGAAAGGTTATTTGGGCTGCTGCAAAGTTCACACCTCATTTCTTGTGAGGTGGAAGTGCCCACAGAGGATGGCAGCACATCCTTCCTCCTTGCCTTCAAATCAAGCGACCTTTCCAAGAAATCCTGCAGGGAAAAGAGCTGAGCTGTGTCTGGGGGTGCCACCTGGCTGTGTGACACCTTCCCCCTTGTGTTTTCCATGTTTTTCCCACTGAGGAGCCCATGGGGACACAGTGCAGCACAGGGTGTTTTCAAAGAGAGAATGGAGATGGAGAATTAAACAATGGAGAATTAAACATCAATTCTGCACCCTAAATATCCAGGGCCCCAGTTCACTGAATGTCTTGAGGAACACTGGGATGTGAGTGGCAGCAGAGGGAGCTAAGGGGGCTCAGCCTGGAGCAAAGGAGGCTCAGGGGGGACCTTGTGGCTCTGCACAGCTCCTGACAGGAGGGGACAGCCGAGTAAACAAGGTTTACTCTCTTGGTAAAACGCAAAAGTTTAATAAAGGACAATAAGAGATAAAGACAATAAAGTAAAAATTTACAGTTGAGTGCCTCTTGGCATTCCACCAAGAGCACACTTGTTATTCTAGAAACACTTTTGATATGCTATTAATACTATTTAATACTATTTCTATTGTATCAGCTGGTTACATATTCATAAACAATACTAAAACTTTTCCTTAAACTAGTTTGCATATTTTGAGAATTGTTTAGTATGTGTTCTCTTTGGAGACACACTTTTTAGAGCACATGTATTTCTTGGCTGTTGTTTTAGTCTGTTCTTACCATCACCTCCAGTTTTTGGGCTTTGGTCAATACTTTCAACACATGGTAAGTGTTGGTAGTTGGCATGGCTGTAGCAGGGGTCTTCATCTTATGTTTATTGAAAGTTAACTAAGTAGGTGTTTAATACAAGTCCATTTATATTAGTTATTTTACTACTGTGTCTAAGTTTAGCTAACAATAGAAATTAAAACTATATTTTTATAGCAAAGTTGCTGTAACGTGATACATATAGCATCTATTTTAATATTTGTGAAAAGCCAGGATTCTAATATAGATACATATTCTAAAATATTATAATATTTAATATATTTAAGATAAACTATATATAAGATATTATATAGAAATAAATATAAATATAATTATAAAACTAGCTAACTAAGCAACTAACTAACTATATATATATATATATATATATATATAATATGTATCTTTAACAGTGATCAGGCCTTGGAAGGGGCTGCCCAGGGAGGTTTGGAGTCTCCATCCCTGGAGGTGTCCAAGGAATTCCTGGATGTGGCACTCGGTGCTCTGGGCTGGGGACAAGATGGGGATGGGGCACAGGATGGACTCGATGACCTTGGAGGGCTCTTCCCACCTAAATGACTCTGAAAATCTGTGATTCCAATCACAGAAATCTTAAAATCACAGAAACCTGAAATTCCAACCCAAATGACTCTGGAAATCTGTGATTCCATTCACAGAAACCTGACATTCCAACCCAAATGGCTCTGGAAATCTGTGATTCCATTCACAGGAACCTGACATTCCAACCCAAATGGCTCTGGAAATCTGTGATTCCATTCACAGGAACCTGACATTCCAACCCAAATGACTCTGGAAATCTGTGATTCTCTCCCATTTTCTGGTCCCAGGCCAGGCCCAGCCCAGCCTTGCCCTTCCAGTCTGCAGTTTGGGACCTCCCGGGATCATTTTTGCTTTACAAATGCAAATCTGAGATCTTTTGTGTTCTGGGGCAGGTGCTGCTGGACCAGAGCCTTGAGACTTTTGTGTTCTCCCACCTCCAGCAGTAATATCACTGCTGCCCCTGGAATGGCCTGGGGAAAAGGGGATTTCAGGAGCTACTTCCCATCAAGGTTCACACAGCAGGTAAAAAAATAATTTTCTTTAATCCATTAATTAGTCAGACTGGTAATCAAATATTTTTTCAATATTATACAATCAAATTATCTTTCTTTCCCCAAAGCTTTCCTGTATAATAATTTCTCCGGGTTTTTGTCCCTGTGAATTTTAAAAAAATCCCAATAAATCAAGAATTTATTTTCTAGATATTTGTTACCTGCAAATAATCCCTATTGAAGGCAACTCTGCACAGTTTCACTGTAGCTGCTTTTCTGATAGAGGAGCTTAAAATAATTCTAAAATTAGCATAGGAACAATTAATCCTCAAAATCCCACTGTCAGTAAGTGGCCAGAAAATAATAATTTACATATAAAGATGTGGGAAAAGCTTCAGGGTGTTGTGATGGGCTGATCCATGTGTGAATAAATGCTCCAAAAAAGGGAGCACTTCAAGGTTTTAATCAAGGAACAATTTACCTCTAAAACCTTTCAGCCTTGAGCTATATTCCCACCTGTAATTCCTTTTAAGTATTTTGTTGTAAACTTGTGAAGGTTTGGTAATAATTGTCATGTTTGCAGAGATCCTGAGAGGGAAGGTTAAAGAAATACTTGTATTTTGGTCAGATATTCTTGCTGAAAACTTGCATGGAAATATCAAGGAGCAGCTTTTTTCCAATCACTCTTTGAAGTCAGTGTTGTAAATGGCAATTTCAAGGTTGCCATCAGAGTAGCTGGTTATTAAAATCCTTATTGTTGTAATTAGTGTGAAATAAAGGCTGTAAAGACTCTTAGAGAAAATATATTTATGTGTAGGCACCATCATAATGGTTGACATCACCACTCTCTTTCTTCTGGAAGAGCATTGTCTCACTGTTTTATTGCTTTCTATCTATAAAAAGAAGCTTCTCAAAAGAAAATTAATGCACTTTTGCCTAAAACCTTCAAATTTCAGGCCTGAAACTTCAGTCCTTCTTGTGCATCCTCTAAAGACACTGAAAGGTGCTTTTGGGAAGCTTTAGGATATTTTTCAGGGATGTGTGGGAGAGATGAGACTCTCAAGAAGGGATTTATTTCATTATTCTCTATGTTGGAGTGACCCCTCTGGGACTGAAGCAACTCTGAATATCATAATTTTCTGGTCAAATACTGTGGAAAGCAGACACTCACAGGTCTGAGATCCTTCACTGGAAGGGCTTTTCCCCAAATCCTGGAGGAGCAGGCTGGATGTGGATCCACAGAGGTCCCTGGATCCACGCTGGCAATCCTTGACAGCATTTCTGGGACCTTCAGCAGAACTGGAGGAGCCTTGGAGGTTCATTGCCTTCAGTGACACTTCCAAGGAATTCCCTCATGCTGGTTTTGGGCTTCTTTTTTCTGCCTCAGTCGAGGTTGGGGTTGAAGGCACTTGAGATGATATTTTGCTTTCAGGCTTAGATGTTTATTATTTCTTATCTGTGTTACAGCCCCCCAGCAGTGAGTTCTGCAGTATTTCACTAACAAGGTACAAAATGCCCAACTGTCTTTGGTTACAAGGTCTTTTAAGGATAAACTGTCCAATTAAGAAATGACACCTAAATTATTTTTACTTTTAATCCAATAACCAACCACCCGTGGCCGCAATGTGCACTTTTTTATCCAATTACACAAAACCACCCAAACCCATGGAGAAGAAAGTGAAGGAGAAGAAGGAGAGGAAGGAGAATAAGGTGAAGAAGGAGAAGGACAATAAGGTGAAGAATAAGAAGAATAAGAAGGAGAAGGAGGAGAAGAAGAAGAAGAAGAAGAAGAAGAAGAAGAAGAAGAAGAGGAAGAAGAAGAAGGTGAAGAAGAAGGTGAAAGAAGGTGGAGAAGAAGGACCAGCCTCCACCCTAAAACCTCCATCTTGCTTTATAGCTATCACTGTATTCTAAACCCTCCAGCTCCAAGTTTCCCACCCTGTGATATCACACACTTCTATCCAAACTCCACACCCACAATCCCAGTTCTGTCATTCCATTCTGGAAGCTTCTCCACGGCCTCAGGTCAATGCAGTGTTCTCTTGGGGGTCAGTGCCTGCCAGCACAGAAAGTCTGAAATTCCCAGCAGCCAGGGCTCCAACACCCTCAGACACCTCCTCCCCCTCAGGCTGCAGGAATGTTTTCTGGGTGTCAGTCCCAATGGATCTGTGCAGTTTTGCTGCCACAGCCACAGTGCACAGCGGATCATAAATGGGAATTTTGGGTATTTTCTCCCCAAGGGTGCTGGAGGAACCAAGATGCTCCACCTGGATTTTTTAGGTGAGAAAGGAAACCAAAAGGATGCTCGAGTTCTTTTTAGAATTAATTTATCCCTCCAAGCAAAAGGAGGGATCCACTGGCAAAGGGAAAGGACAATTCCAGCCAGCCAAGCCTGCTGACCTCTGGCTGCTTTTCCCGGAGCTGTTCCACCTGGAATGAGTTCACCCAAGCCCAGAACCAGAGCTGAGTAAGAAGCCAGGTAACAAAAGATTCCTAATCCTTCTGGAGGCCCCTTTGTCATTAAATCTCTTCATAATTGGCTGTGAAATGGTCATGTAACTCCCCTGACCTAGGGGTGGTCAGTGAAGCATTAAGGAAGAAAATTCCTCAGTTTTGGGGCTGTGCCAAATCCTCCTGTGCTGAGAGAGGCAAATCCAGTCCCTCTCCTGGGCTGCAGCCCCAGCAGGCTCTGGGGGCTGCATCTGCACAGGATTTGGATACTGGAATGCTGGCCTGGTCCATGGACAATCCCATCCTCATCCAGGGACAAATCCAGGCTGATCCATGGGCAATCCATCCCAGCCTGGTCCATGGACAATCTCAGCCTGGCCCATGGGCAATCCCTGCTCTGCTGCATTTATTCCCCTTCCCTTCATGCACAGCCTGGTGCTCATTTGCCCCAACACTGAGACATGTGGGCTCAGCCACTTGTTTGAGGAATCCCAGGATGGTTTGGGCTGAAGGGGACCTCAGAGCCCACCCAGTGCCACCCCTGCCATGGCAGGGACACCTCCCACTGTCCCAGGCTGCTCCCAGCCCTGTCCAGCCTGGCCTTGAGCACTGCCAGGGATCCAGGGGCAGCCCCAGCTGCTCTGGGCACCCTGTGCCAGGGCCTGCCCACCCTGCCAGGGAACAATTCCTGCCCAAGGTCCCATCCAGCCCTGCCCTCTGGCAGTGGGAGCCATTCCCTGGGTCCTGTCCCTCCAGGCCTTGTCCCCAGTCCCTCTCCAGCTCTCCTGGAGCCCCTTCAGGCCCTGCCAGGGGCTCTGAGCTCTCCCTGGAGCCTTCTCCTGTCCAGGCTGGACAATCCCAATTCCCTTGGTGTTTCCCTACACCAGGTTCTCCATCACTCCAGTCCTGTCTGTGCCCTCCTCTGGGCTCTCTCCAAGTCCCTGTCCCTGCTCTGTTGGGGAACACAGAGCTGGCCCTGCTGCTCTAAGGGGGATTCATCAGAGTGGGGCAGAGGGACAGAATCAAAGCTGTTTTGTTCCTCTCTGAAACATCCCAAACTCCACAGCTAAACTTGGATCTTCTCCCAGGAGAGAAGGGCAGCAGGTGCATTCCTGCATCACTGCCATGATTATTCACGTTCTCTCCCTGTGCAATAATTCTATATTTGTGTAGGAATTTCACACTGCAGGGAGGTTTTAAATACTTCTGCTCACTGCAGAGCTGATCCCAGCACGGAATGTACTGGGAAAGGAAAGGAATGAGCACAGTCAGAGCACAGACCCTGTGAAGCACATCCATGTGTGTGCAGCCATGGCCCACAGGAGCTCCAGGAACAGTCTTTGCCTCCAGCTAAATTGGTCCTTACTGGCTCTAAACTTGCTTGGGTAAAATATCATCATTTATCTGCATTGCTGAGCTGGTGACATCAGCACAACTCGTTGTGATTTTGGATTCTTTCCCTACTGACCTCAAGGATTTAATTGGTTGGAAAGGGCTGTGGATTTCTTCTGTCCACCTGCATTTTCCAGCACAGCTGGGGGATTTCTGCTGTGCTGGCCCTTGGCTGAGACAAGAAGAGCCTCAGATAATTCATTATCAGCAGAGTGGAGATGAATTCCTTCACATTTATTTCAAAATCTGCAGGAGCAGCTCCTTCCCTGGGGCCTCCCCATCCCTAAATCTCTGCCAGGACAATGTCATGACAAGATTCACTGGAGGCTTAAAGCAAGGCAAATATTTGAGTTTAGAACGTCGTCGTTTCCTGATGGGTCCTTTCTATCCCTGAAGGGCCACACGGGGCCAACACAAACTTTTCCTTGTAGAAATATTTAGTTTTGTTTGCTGAACTGACCAATTGTTTCAGATGGCAGTGAGATTAAGAGCTGTGCATTCCACAGATTTCCTTAAAACTAAGAAAAAACTCAGTTAATACTGTCCTTTGATTCCAGATATAAAAATCACCCACAACTTTCTTGATATTAAAAGTGGATTTAAGTTGAAGGGGAATTGCCTTCCTTGCAGGTTTTGGGTTCTACTTTTTCAGTCAGCAGGACAAACACCCAGCATCATGTTCTGGCCTCATCATGACTAATTTCAAATCAAGTACATATAGGAAGCCAAACTGAAGGGTAATACAGAAATGGGAGGTTTTATCTCCAACTTTTCCTCAGTCTTTGCTGTCTGAAACAGAAGAAATGTATTTGGCAACTCTCAGAGCAGAGATTTGCTTGGACTAATTTCTGTTTGTGTGAACAGAATCTCAGAGTAATGTGATATAAGGCAGATTGATGTTCAACCAGAGAGGAACAAACATCCTTTGATGTGCTTTTATCCCCTGAGTAAATAACACTGAGAAACTGCAGAGAGTTCTTTAAGACATTTCCTGCTTCTTTCTTGGATCATTCCCACATTAGGGACACTCTGCTCCTTTGAACTCCATTTATATTTCATTTAGTGGGGCTCAAAAAAATCCTTCCAGTTTAAAAATGTAAAATGGGAGGTGAAACAGGACAAGCAGAATGTGGACTGATTGTTCTTCTTACACTTTTGCTGGATTATTGTTGTGAGAACTGCAAGAGGCAAGAAATGTCAGTTCATATATTAATTTCAAGGAAGGCTTAGTGAGTTTTTTGTAATGCTATCTGAACTCTTGCATTTGGAGAATTCTTTGCTTTCTGCATTTATTTATTCCCAGTCGGAACGAGTCTGTAGGGACAACACGTGGCCCAGGAGAACCTGAGCATGAGCTAAGAGACAAACATAGAACAGGGTCACAAAATCACACAATTAAGGTTGGAAAAGACCTTAAAGATCATCCAGTCCAACCACTAACCCAGCACTGCCAAGGTCACCACCAAACCATGTCCCCAAGTGCCACATCCACACCTTTTCTGAGCAATTCCAGGAAGGTGACTGCACCACTACCCTCATCAGTGCTTTAAACAGTGACAAATTTATCCTAAAATCCAATATCCAGTATCTGAACCTGCCTTGGTACAGCTTAACACCATCCAGTCCCTGAAGGAGCTGGCAGGAAAGATGGACAGAGATTCTTTCCAAAGGCATGGAGGGACAGGACCCAGGGAATGGCTCCCACTGCCAGAGGGCAGGGCTGGATGGGATCTTGGGCAGGAATTGTTCCCTGGCAGGGTGGGCAGGCCCTGGCACAGCTGGGGCTGCCCCTGGATCCCTGGCAGTGTCCCAGGCCAGGCTGGACAGGGCTGGGAGCAGCCTGGGACAGTGGGAGGTGTTCCCACCCCTGGTACTGGATGGGCTTTAAGGTGTCTCCCAGCCCAAACAATTCTGGGACTCCATAATTCTCTGATTTCCAGCAGAAGAACAGGAAGCAGAAGTGCAAGAACCTGTCACAAATTCAGGAATTGGATCTGCACAATGGATTGGATTGGACACTCACATCTGGGAGGTGTCTGTACCACCAGGTTTTGTTCTTTTCATTGCCCACGATTTTCACTCCAATCCCCCAAATGTCTTTGTGATGTCCCAGCCTGGGAGCTGAATCGTTATGGCTGGAAGAGATCAAATCCAAGCTCTGAGCCTGCCCTCGGTGGGGCTTTGTCCCAGATCACCAAGGGGTGGCAGGGCTGAAACCCCACCTGCCCCTCCCTCCATCCCAACACCTTCTGCCCCACCTCGAGCTGAGCTGGGCCTTGGAACAGCCATGAAGGAGTTCCAGTTTTAGCTGGGAGTTAAAAACGGGCTGAGGAGGTGGGAAGGGCTGAGGAAGCAAAGCCAAAGCACAAACCAAGAGTCTGTGCCACCAGGTTGTGCACTGTCAGCAATGAAGAGAGACTGATTTGGTGATCAGAATCTGATTTATTTGTGGGATACAAACACTTTGATACCTTTTTGGGGAGTCTGGTAATGTTTACTGCAATGTTTAGGTTAAAATCACATACACAAACGTGCAATTACAACATCTCTTGCTCGCAGAGTTTAATGAGATTGTCTTTTTCTGGTAAACCTTTCTGATTTCATCTTCTTGCTATCTTCATTTAATTCTCAAAGTTCTGCTTGCTCTTGCCAAGGCATCCTGTTATCAAATCTCTTATGCTAACCAGGTCCAAAGTCCATCATCTGTCTTTATGTCCCCAACATCCCAACATTGCACACATGTCCCTATGGGGTCAGCTGTCTGTCTCTGCCCCCACACACGCTCAGGATGGTTCTTGCACGCTGGGCTTCAAAAGATGAGTCTGGACAAAAAATCTCCCCCTTTTTCGGTCTTCAGAATTGTTTATTATTTCTTATCTAAAAAGTCCCTTCTCTGCCCAAAGGATCTGACCAGCACGGCAGCCAAAGGCACTCTGCCCACCCCCAAGGTGGTCACATCTTCTATAACAAAAACTACGTCTATCATATTTACCTTTTGTCCCCAATACCTATCACCCTCGTCACCAAGTACACCCTCACCCTAGACCAATCCCCAAATGCCAACACCACTGCAGAAGATGGAAGACAGGAAGAAGAAAGAAGAGCCTGGTGGCACATCCTGATTCCTCCATCTTGTCTCTACAACCCCCCTGTAGCAAAACCCCAAAATTTGTGATTCACCCTATAATGATATCTTCCCTTCACCATTCACACCCGAGTGATTCTCACAGGTTCCATTTCCTCATACATCGGTGGCACATCTCTAGATGGATCAAAATGAAGCCACCAAGTGCTTTTGGCAACATTCCAAGACTCCCGAGCCCCCCCAAGGGTTCTGCTCTGGACATCAGGAGTGATGTGCTGAGCTCCCACATGTCCCTGCTGTGGGCTCAGCCCTCTGTGGGTTGGGGCACCAGCAAAAGTGGGTTGGTGTTGGAATTATGGCTCCTCCAAGGAGTCAAGACAAGACTTCTGGGAATTTCAAATCATTTGCTAGACTAGAAACATTCAGAGTAAAAAAAATCTCCCCCTTTTTTCTTCAGATAAAAGGTAAGGAAATAGGTAAAAGCCTAAAACCATAGGATAAGTTCTCAACCAGCCTTAGGGGAGAATATCTACTGTCAAAAATGATGCCAGGTTTAAGATTCTCCAAGACATGGTGGTTTTGGATCAGCAATTAAAGGTCTTCTCCAATCTTATGGATTCTGTGATTCCATGGATCTGTTCTCTGTTGGTCTCTTTGCTCGTGCTTTGTCTTGGGCACATTAAAGATGTCAAGTGCACCAAACCCAGCAGAGCAAGGACTGAGATCATGGCAGGTGCATGGGTATCTCAGCAAGTGCAGCCAGGGTGGGAAAGGAAGGGCAAAGTCAGCTAAGAACTGGAATCAGATATTCAGGGATGAGGGGAGGAGGATCAGCCTGGCTGGAACTTGGGGGAAAACAAGTCTCACACCTTTGGGACATGGGAGAGACAACTCAGGAGGGCTGCCAGGAATCCCAGAAGCACAGGGGGTGGAAAAGGCCTCTCAGGTCATCCAGTCCAGCTGTTCATCCAGCATTGCCAAGCTCCCTACAAACCCAAGTGAAAAAGAAATCTTTCAGCCAGGACTCCCATCCCCAAGTGCCACATCCACAAAGCTTTTAAATCCTTCCAGGGCTGAAAGGAAAGACTCCAGCACTGCCCTGGGCAGCTGGGCCAGGGCTGGACAACCCTCTCAGTGAGGAAATTTTCCCAATTTCCAACCTAAACCTCCCCTGGCCCAGCCTGAGGCCATTCCCTCTCCTCCTGTCCCTGTTCCCTGGAGCAGAGCCCAACTCCTGGCTGTCCCCTCCTGTCAGGAGCTGTGCAGAGCCACAAGGTCCCCTCTGAGCCTCCTTTGCTCCAGGCTGAGCCCCTTTCCCAGCTCCCTCAGCCTCTCCTGGTGCTCCAGACCCTTCCCCAGCTCTGTTCCCTCCCCTGGACCTGCTCCAGCCCCTCAGTGTCCTGTGAGAGCCCCAGCAGTGACCCCAGCACTGAAGGGGGTGTCAGCAGCGCCAGCACAGGGTCACTCCCTGCCCTGGGGCTGTGCCCACACCGTGGCTGGCACCAGCCAGGTGCTGTTGGCCTTCTTGACCACCTGGCTCCGTTCAGACACTGTCACCAGCTCTCCCAGGACCTTTCCCAGCTTTCCAGCCCCTCTTCCCTGGGCCTGGAGCTGCAGGGAGCTGGTGGGACCCAAGGCCAGGACCTGGCCCATGGCCTGGTGGAACCTCCCAAAGCTGGGCTCATCAGCTGAGGGATCCCAGCCTTCTTTGAAACTGCAGAGCAGAACTGAATTTTCCACAGAGTCTGTGCCAGGTATGGAATAATCCTGGGATCCATCAGCTCCTGCAGGCTGGCATTTTATATTGCATTGGAACAGACTGGAAGGATCCAGCTAATTCAGTGATGCCACAAAAGAAAGACTCCCTTTGAACTGTGCTGTTATAACTCATTAGACAAAGTGTCCTTACTTTAATTATTCCAGATGATGGCAAAAAGATTAATTTAATGCTCTACACAAAAGATGTCAAGGTTAATGATTCAATCAGGAACAAAACTGCTGGCAGGGAGAAGCCTCCATATGAGAGATGTTTTGATATGAAATGAATAAAAAGAATTAAAGATTAAAGAATTGAAGATGGCACAATAACCCAACCTCCCCCCCAAATGCTGTATTTTCCATTGAAGTTCTTCAAAGTAAACAAACCTTTGCTCTCCCCATTATATTTTTCTCCAAACAAATTCACTCAGACCTTTATTTATTCCACAATGTGCTGGAAAAAACATGGAGCTGGTTGCAGGGGGTGGTGTGAAAATCAGCCTGTTCAAGGCAGCGTGTGTCACCCAATCTGTCCCTTGGCTCTGTGCCTGCAGGGGCTGTGCAGAGCCAGGCTCAGGGTGATATTTAAAGCTCTAATTCATCCCACAATCTCAGTACTACAGGAGCTGAGGGGAATGAAGAGTTTTTTCCAATCAAATCTGACTGTCTGTTTTCCATGAGTGAGTTGAACACGCCGAGGGGAACTCCCCCACTGTGGGAATTGTCACTGCTCTCTGAGTTTCTCACTTCTGCTTAATTGGAGCAAATCCAGAGGAGGCCACCGGGATATTCAGAGGGATTGAACAGTTCTGCTGTGTGGAAAGGCTGGGAGAAATGGGAATGTTCAGCCTGGAGAAGATAAGCTCTGGGGTGACCTCATTGTGGCCTTCCAGTGCCTGAAGGCAGCTACAGGAATCATGGAGAGAGACAATTTCCAAGGGCCTGGAGGGACAGGACAAGGGGGAAAGGCTTCAAGCTGAGAGGGAGTAGTGACAGATTGGATATTAGGGAAAATTCTTGGCTGTGAGGGCCTGGCCCAGGGTGCCGAGAGCAGCTGGGGCTGCCCCTGGATCCCTGGCAGTGCCCAAGGCCAGGCTGGACAGGGCTGGGAGCAGCCTGGGATGGTGGGAGGTGTCCCTGCCATGGCAGGGGTGGCACTTGGTGGTCTTTAAGATCCCTCCCAGCCCAGGCCATTCTATGATCATATGGTCCTAATTAATTATAAAATCACCACTAGGATCCTAATTTTAAATACATGTCTTTAGCAGAGCATTTGAAAGATGTTTCATTAGGGAGGGATTGAAGCCTCGCAGAATTAAAATACTGGCATGCTCAAGGCTGGGCTTTGGCCCAGGGATGGTGACCAGGGCCATGCTTTGCTTTGTCCCCAGCTGGACTGGATGTGCCACTGCACCAGCTGGGCTTTAGGGAGAGCAAGAGCCAAGCTCTGGTTTCACAAGCTAAACACGAGGTTTGCCAGGTCCCTTGAATCTTTGAAATGGAATCATAGAACCATGGAATATCCTGAGCTGGGAGGGACCCTCAAGGATCAAATCCAGCCCCTGTGCCTGCCCAGCCACCCCAATAACCCCACCCAGAGCACCCCTGAGAGCTCTGTCAGGGAGGGGCTGGGAACACAAACCCTGAGAGGAACCCCTGAGGGAGCTGGGGGTGCTCAGCCTGGAGAAAAGGAGACTCAGGGGTGCCCTGATCACTCTGCAGCTCCTGGAAGGTGCCTGTGCTCAGCTGGGGCTGGGCTCTTTCTCCAGGAACTGACAGAACCAGAGCTCACAGCCTCAAGGTGTGCCAAGGGAAATTTGGGTTGGATATCAGGGAAAAGTTTTTTCCAGAAAGGATGATGAAGTTCTGGAATGGCTGCTGGGGAGGGGGTGCAGTCCCCATCCCTGGGGGTGTTTAACAAAGCCTGGATGTGGCACTGGGTGCCAGGGTTCAGTTGGGGTGCTGGGGCTGGGTTGGACTCGATGAGCTTGGAGGTCTCTTCCAACCCAGTGATTCTGGAATTCTGTGAATTCTGTGAATTCTGTGTCCAAAGGCTCCTGGAGCTCTGGCAGCCTTGGGACCATTCCCTGGGGAGCCTGGGCAGTGCCCAGCACCCTCGGGGGGAAGAACCTTGCCCTGAGCTCCATGCCAAGCCCTGGCCCAGCTCCAGCCCTTCCTGGTCTCCTGTCCCTGTCCCAGAGCTCAGCCCCTGGCCCTGTGCCTCCCCTGGGGAGGAGCTGCAGCCCCCCAGGAGCCTCCCCTCAGTCTCCTGTGCTCCAGCTGAAGGAGCCAAGTGCCCTCAGCTCTCCTCAGCCCCTTCCCCAGCTCCGTGTCCCTCCTTTGGGCAGTCTCCAACAGCTTTGGATCCTTCTTACATTGTGGTGACCATTTTTAGTTAAATCTGTAAAAACCGGATGTAAAATATACCAGAAAATCTCATTATAAAGCCAAGCAGAGCTGCCTCTGTTCCTTGTTGCCTTTTCCTTCTAGTAAATGTTTGCCCCTTTCATTGTGAAAAGCCCCAACACTTTGTTTTTTTCAGCTGCATGGTGACAAGGGCCAACCTCTCCCTGCCCTCCTCCCTCAAAGGCTTTTGTGTTTCCATGTTGCTAAGGAGGGATGACCTGGGAGCTCTGTACCTTGTTGGCTTTCCCTTCTCTTCCCTCACACCCCAGACTGCTCTGTGTGACTTCAGCCTCTATCCCTTGGCAGCCTCCACCAGAAGGAATGGATCCAGCATGGAATTTAATCTGTAGTTGAACAGCCAGACAGAAGGGAATGGGCAGAGGGAAAGGTTTTCAATGCTCTGCTGTGAAACTACAGCAATACCTGGTGCAGCTGAGGTGCTGTTGGATTATCCCACTAAAGGGAGCCCAGGCTGGGGCAGGGCAGGGCAGGGACACCTCCCACTGTCCCAGGCTGCTCCCAGCCCTGTCCAGCCTGGCCTTGGGCACTGCCAGGGATCCAGGGGCAGCCCCAGCTGCTCTGGGCACCCTGGGCCAGGGCCTGCCCACCCTGCCAGGGAACAATTCCTGCCCAAGATCCCATCCAGCCCTGCCCTCTGGCAGTGGGAGCCATTCCCTGGGTTCTGTCCCTCCAAGCCATCAATCAGTCTCTCTCTCCCTTTCCAAAATCTTTCCTGCAGGCTCCCTTCAGGCACTGGAAGGCCACAGTGAGGTCACCCCAAAGCTTCTCCTCTCCAGGCTGAACAGTCCCAATTCCCTCAGCCTTTCCTTACAGCAGAGCTGCTCCATCAGCAGCAAATCCAGCAGGAAAAACCACCCCAAACTCCTGAGGGTGCAAGTACAGGACAACCAATCCTGAAAGAAACTGCTGGCCCAGCTTCAAAACTGCCTGAGCTTTAGTTAATCTTTTATGATTGATGTTCTCTTCTATTTCCACGTTTTACTGCTTTGTTTTCTGAGGTTTAGGATGGCCTCTAGTGGCCCTCAGGATGTGAGAGGTGAGACCCCCTTTGGTTTGGCTAGGCAGAGCAGCACAGAGCAGGGACATGGGGACAAGGCCAGGCTGTGCCCTGAGAGCAGCCCAGGCTGGCACTGCACCAGCTCCAGACAGCAAATCCTCCCCTTGTCAAATAATAAATAATCAATATTAACTATTAGATCAACTGGATAGGAAAAGGGGAATGGGTTTAAGGTGAAGAAGGGGAGATTTAGGTGGGATATGGGGAAGAAATTGTTGGCTGTGAGGTGCTGAAGGACTGGCCTAGAGCAGCTGGGGCTGCCCCTGGATCCCTGGCAGTGCCCAAGGCCAGGCTGGACAGGGCTGGGAGCAGCTGGGACAGTGGGAGGTGTCCCTGCCATGGCAGGGGTGGCACTGGGCGACTTTAATGTCCCTTCCACCCCAAACCATTCCGTGATAACCAATGAGAGGCATTTTTCTCTCTGCAAACAAACACTGAGCATTTCCCAGCTATAATTTAATTTTTTCTCTCTGAAAAAGCTGCCTGTGCAGAATCTCTGCCTAATTAGGGCAGCAGGGACGTGATCAGGCTTAAGGTTTGTGTTTCACTTGGGTATGAAATGAGATCAGTGAGCTCATTGTGGTCCCCAAAAGACACATTTAACATCTCCAAGCACTGCTGGGACACTCAGGTACCTGGACATCCCCTGGAGCAGGGCCAGAGGGAGTCACAGCCCAGTGGGTTCATTGCAAAGCTGGAAATCAGGAGGAAAGGCAGCTCCTGTTGTGGAACTCATCCCAGTTCATCCTCTGTGGTCAGAATGGAGCAGGAGAGGAGGTGATGGGCATCCCAACCTCCTCCAGACCCCCTGGCTCAGCACATTTCTGTCCCAAGTCTGTTTGAGTTGGATTTTCATCACAAAATCACACAGGAATAATTTTTTTTTTCATTAGCAATTTCCTTTTTTTTGGAGGAAAAAGTGGTGTGAGGGATTGCTCCTGCAAAGCCAAATCATCTCCACGTGCTCTGGGAGAGGGTTTTGGGGGAGGGACCCCTTGAGTGACCCCCTGGCTCTTCTCCCACTGTCACTTTGTGTCACCAGCACATTTCCTCATGGTCAGTAATGGCAATGCTGCTGTTGGAGATCAACTTGTTGCCCAGAATTCATCCCACGAACCCCATTATTTATTTCCTGATTTAAGATCCAAATGCTTTTCCATTCATGTTGCCACAACCCCATTTTTACACCTGAAATCTCCCCAAGCAAAGCCTTATCCAGGCCCTGTGGGCGTTCCTGAGGTTTTGAAATGGATTTCCAACCCAAAGTGCATTTTTGTACCTGTGGCTCAGCCCACTGGGCCCCAGTTCTGCCCAGATACCAACAACTTCCTAAACTAAGGAGGGTTTAAGGTGTGTCAGCTGCTCAGCCAACCCACCTCAGCTTGCATTACCTGAGTGACTTCCATAACATTTGGAATTTGCTTGCAGAGGGAGCAGAGTTGTGAGGAGCCCAGAACAACCTCTCACTTGGACGAGGAGCCTCAAGGCAACACCATGACTTGGAAACGCTGCTCTGGGCAATATCTGACACAAAATATATTCATAGTCCTGGCTTTTTATTTCAGCACATGCACAGCAACAGGTAGGATGGACCTTGTGGTGAATTCTTTGGAATTTTTTCCCAGGAATGCTCCAGGGAAACTGAAATTTTAATTGAGGTGGGGGGAGGGTGAAGACTTTAAAGGGAATTATGAATGTGCATTGATATGTCAAATATATGTCTAAATGTTTTTAAAGTTGGGATTAATATTGGCAGAGTGCATTCAAATATTCCTGGAAAATATCTGTACCTGCACGTGCCTGCAGGGCAGAGGCAGGAACTCAAGGCAGAAGGAAATTAAACACTTCCCTTAATACTAAATAATCCACATGGTGCATTATTTTGGGGATGAAAAAGAGAGAAAAAAATCCCAAATAATTAAGACCTCCCCTCCCTGTGGTGGGAGGGGAGGTTTGTTGTGTGTTTTCAGAGCTGTAAAAGGGGACAGGAGTGGGCACTGGCAGAGTCACACACGCTCTGGACCCTTTGGAACTGGAAGTTGTCCTCACTATTTTTCCCTCTGGGCACCCAAAGGAAGGAGACCTGAATCTCTCAAATCTCTTTCAAATTGAAAAAAAGGAAATTTAGATGGGATCTTGGGCAGGAATTGTTCCCTGGCAGGGTGGGCAGGCCCTGGCCCAGGGTGCCCAGAGCAGCTGGGGCTGCCCCTGGATCCCTGGCAGTGCCCAAGGCCAGGCTGGACAGGGCTGGGAGCAGCCTGGGACAGTGGGAGGTGTCCCTGCCATGGCAGGGGTGGGCTGGGATGGGATTTAAGGTCCTTTCCCACCCAAACCAGTCCATGGTTCCGTGAATGTACCCGGACCAGGAAGCAGTGAAGCCCAAATTTTTTCTAGAAAGAGTTCAGGGAGAGACTTTTTAAGAGTTCAGGGAGAGACACTTTTAACAATTTTTAAAATTCCAAGTGAAAACAGGGTGGGTTGTGCCTTTTTGCTTAACCTTGAAGACCCCCAGAATCATCCCCAAAGCTCCTTTGTTTCGATTTTGTTATTTTATTTACATCTGGTTGATTTACCTCCAAATTTGGGATTGTGCCCAAATTCCATTATTTGGATAAGCCAAACCCTTCATAAAACCCAAACCCATTACAAAACCCAAACCCATTACCTGCAGTGATTTCTTTACCCCTGTCTGCAAATATCTGATATCTGAGAGTTGAGCACAAGAAAAAATTGTGCCTGAAGTTTCTTCCTACATAAACCTGTCTTGATGCTTCAGCACTCAGGGGTAAAACTGCTGTGAAGTCTAGGAGCACAAGAATATAAAAATTATTGGGGTGTAGGAAATAACTCCTAGAAAAAAGGTTTCATTGCATTTTTAAAGCCCTAAACCTCCCAAATTTCTCTCACAGAAAGGTTCTACCAATATCTGAAAATGCTAGAATTAGGTGACTAAAGCAACAGCCATGAAGTGGAAATTCAGAATGGAAAGGAAACAAAACCAAAACAAAAAGATAAACTCTTTACATCAGGTTATAAAATAAACAAAAAAGAAGTTTAAATCCAGAGAGGTTGGCTGGGGCTTGGAGCAACCCAGGATAGTGGAAGGTGCCCCTGCCTGTGGCAGGGAGTGGGACTGGGTGAGTTCTGGGGTCCCTTCCAACCCAATTCTTTCTAGGATTCTGTAAGTACATAAATTATTGTAGAGAAACCTCTGACTCCTGTTGGGCTGCTCCCTCCAAGGTGCCTCCCAGTCCTGATAGTAAGAGATTCTTTGGGCAAGAGGGATTCCAGGCCCTGGCTGGAACAGTCTTGGCTCTGCTACATCCAGTGGCTGTGTTCGGAGCAGATGGATCAGCAGACCTGGTTCAGATGAAAGGTCCCAAAAGAAAAGCAGCAAGCTCAAATCTGCCCAAGATCACACAGAATCTCAGAAAATCCTGAGCTGGAAGGGATCCTCAGGGATTATCAGTGCAGCCCTGCACAGCCACCCCAACACCCCCAGCCTGAGCAGCCCTGAGAGCTCCTGGAGCTCTGGCAGCCTTGGGACCATTCCCTGGGGAGCCTGGGCAGTGCCCAGCACCCTTTGTAATTAATTAAATCAATCAATTAATTTACTGAAAGAATGAAAAAAAAACCAAATTACAAAAGTCTTCTCCTCATATTCCCAGTCCTGGTTGTTGAGCCCTCTCTGTTTCCCAGCAGGTCTCAGGAGGTTGGTGCCCGCCGTGAAGGACCTGGCAGCCATCGGGGAGAAGCTGCCAGAGGTCCAACTCCCCTTGCTGGGATCTGTGGCAGCGTCAGAGGAGAACTGTGGGTCTGAAACGGGCACAGACACAGCCCTGGGTGACAGAATTCTGCCCTGGTCCCCTCTCCTTGGGCCAAGCACCGTGGATGAGTTGGCCCCACGGCCCCTCAACCCCTCGCTGGTGCTCGCAGAGCCCTCGAGCCACGGCCCAAAGCCCCCCATGACACAAAGGGCACACACATCACTGTCCCTCCACCACCAGGGGGACAGAGGGGACCCTCCCCAGCCTTGTCCTGCTGCAGCCCCTGATGCTGAAGGATCTTCTCCCCTCCCAGCCCTGCACATCTCCGTCAATGCCAGAGCCCAGGGGCTCCAGTGCGGGAGGAGCAGAACTTGGGACCCTTCTGCTGCCACCCTTTGGGCACTGACAGGTCTGGTGGCACCTGGCACTGGGGACACTGGGGATCCTGGAGGGACCCCCTCCTTCCTTGGCCCCAGGGGGCTGCCCAGACCCACTTTGTACACGAGGATTGAGTGCGAGAGGCCACTGAGCTCCAAGGACACCTCTGGGGTGGACATCCTGTCCTGGCTGCACAGCATCGCGGCAGGTGAGGGATTTATGGATTTGGTAAGAGTGATCAGCTGATTCTTTTATTTCATTTAGTGTTTGAAACAGTTTGTCTGGGGGCAGATCATCATCCTTCTAGTGGAAGATCAAGGAATGAGATGATCTTTAAGGTTTCTTTCAACCCAACCCATTCTGGGATCCTGTGAACAATGTCTTCCTTCAGAAGTTTTCTCTCCTCTCCCAGTGTCACCTGAAATGTGTTCATTACCCCTTAAACCAGGGACATTTCACATGATTTTCTGCAAACTTTTCCTCTGTGGTGCATTATGCGTGTCTGGTTACTCCCTCAGAAACTCTCCCTGGGCTGTGGAATTGTTTCAGTTCTTCCTTGCAGGCTCTGGATTCACCCTGCGCAGACCAAGGGATGTTGGGGGTCACTCAACAGCCAAAGATTTTTGTTTGAGCACCCACTCACAGGAAACATTGTCCAGATCCTCCTTTTAGCTTTCAACATTGCATCATGTTCTAATTTTAGGGAGTCACCTGCCTCACAGGTGGGTCTGGGAGTGGGGTGCACCTGGCACAGGAGCTGCTGGGAGGATTTCTGTTCAGACAGCAGTGATAAACTGAGACAATGCCCTAACCCAGAAATAAAGGAGAATAAAATAGGGGGAACCACTTCCTTCCACAGCCCTGGGACGGTTTGGGTTTCAAATGCAGTTCTCAGTTAATGCCAGCAGAAGGAAGTATTTGGTTACAAAACCAACTGGTAAAACCTGATAAATCAATCAGAGTTTAGTGAACGTTCACTGACATGAGACAGGCAAAGACTGAAAGTTGTTATGAATTCTTTCTCAAGCTACTTCATTCCCACTGAGCTTTCCTTGGCCCCAGCAACACAAGTGCAGGATTTATCCCTGTTTCAGAGCTGAAGTTCTCTTAAGGAACTTAATTCCTGGTTCAAATGGCAGGTTTAAAAAGGAAATTATAAATTAACCCTCAGCTTTTCTTAAGGTGCTGCATTCCTCCCAAACCATTCAGGCTTTCCCTTCACTTTCATTTACTGGTGAAATCAGGAGTGTGTGCAGCCAGGTGTCCCTGCCAGGGAGGTGCAAACTCCCAGTTCTGATAAAGGGAAACGATGCTGGGTTATGCAAACGTGACTGCAGACACATCATGAAAGAACAGCTCTTGTTGCAAGGGCTCTCATGTCATCCCCTGCAGCAACCATCACCAGCATATCACAAAGGTGTTTGGCATAGAATCTATTGCCACGAGGAGGTTTTGCCTGCACAAATTAATTAAAATATTTTTAACAGTGTCAGGCCTCCCTCGGTGCAGGTGTGTGTGGAGCTCTTCCATCCAGGATTTTGAGACTCAAACTAAAATAAGCAGAGTCCACTGGGCTGTTTGTACTTAAAGTTCCAAGTGAAAACAGGATGGGTTGTGCCTTTTTGCTTAACCTTGAAGACCCCCAGAATCATCCCCAAAGCTCCTTTGTTTCAATTTTATTATTTTATTTACATCTGGTTGATTTACCTCCAAAGCTGGGACGATTCCTCTCCAAAGCTGGGATGGTTTTTCCACTCCCCTCCAATTTATCAACCTTTTTTTTTACGCAGGGAGATGAAACCAAAGACAGCTCACGTCAAAGAGGCGACCCAGGCAGAAATGAGTCGTGAATCACAAATTGTTTCTCCCTTAGTAACACTTGAGGAAAGGTCAAGGATGTTCAATTTACCCAATTCTTGCACAACCAGGCAGGAACGGGCCCACGTCAGTCCCTCACATCGTGACAGGTGTGCTTGAGGGAATTTCAGCAGCTCTGGGAGGAACCTTGGATCTTTCTGTGTTATCCAAGAAAGAGGGTCTTTGTGTCACAGAAATTTTACAGAGAAATAGCATTTGTGTGAAGGAATCCACGCTTCTAAAACCTTAGTTCCTCAATTAGGAAAACTGAATTCACATTGTTGTTAATGTATATGGCAGTGTTTACTGGTTCTTTATGTGTGAAAAAGATATTTTTAGTATAAACTATCTCCAGCATTTACAAAAAATCCCTTGGATATTCAAGGGATATCCCTTGTCCCCTATGAGTTGTATAAAACAACTTTTGAATCCAATCAAACTGAACATTTCATTAATAACTCATAAAAACCTCCAGCTGAGTGAATTGGAATTGGTGTCCAGAGAACTTCCACGTCATCCAAAAAACATTTATTTTTCTTCAGGCATCTATTGGAAAACTGTCGCTCTATACCTAGACCTGAGCTGGTGATGAAGCCTCTCCATCAGGGATTAAAAAGGTTTTGGGCCTTTCCTCAGTGCAGGGTTTAGTGAGAATGAAATAAAAAGTGATGGAAAATGCAAATCAGAATTTATTTCTTTTTCCTGGGCTCCCCTTGAACAAGAAATGTTGGGTTTGGAAGAGGTGTGAGAGGAAAGAGGAGCAGGATTCTGGAAAGAGAACAGGGACAAGACTTGAGGGATGAAGGGACCCAAACCCAAAGAGAGTCTCTTTACCTGTAGATCAATCCTGATCAGGAATTAAAAGGATAAAGCATCAAACTCAGTATTGGTGATGGCTGAAAAGAATTGGAAACCTTTTCAATTCCCATCTGGAATCAGGGGTGTGGCAGTTCCTCCTTGAACTTCATCTATCCTTAAACTACCCCTTGGATCTGCACGAGCAACGTGTGGATTTGCTGGATTTTGCCATTTATCCGTGGGTTTACCCCTGGGCATTCCCTCAGAGAAGTTCTCCTGAATCCCTTTGCCCATTCTCCAGGGGAGATATCCCAGGGGATGACTGAGACCATGCCAAGTTTGCAGTTTTGGCAGTGGCTGTGCCTTTGATCCTGAGGAACGAGTGCTGGGAAGGAAGGAAGGAAGGATGATCCCAAGGGGCTTTTCTTACCAATCACTCCGAGCTCTTGCTGCTCCCAGCAACCCACAAAGAGCATCAGGAAATGTTTGCTCTTTGTCACTCAGGCCAGAGCTGTGCCACTGAAATGTAAACTCAAAGCCCAGCCAAACTCCTGTCTCCGCGTCCACCCTGAACTTAAATATCTGCGAGATGAATGTGTGATTGTGGCCTCCAAGGGTGTAGACCTGTCCCCATTCCTGCTCATTTCATGCTCAGATTCACTCCTGCTGACCTTTTCAAGCAGAGAGTTTCTTATTTACCTTCCCTAGAGGGAAAGTACCAGGTTCTAATTTGAAAACCCTCGGGTTGTCAGGTACAGGTGTGGCCCAAGCCTCCACCAAGGGCTGGCGTTATGCAAGGGGCTGGAGTTTAAGAGCATTTCCCCCTTGACCATCACACTCATCGTGTCCCCTCCCGTGTGAGGGTCACTCCTGTGCTGCCCAGAGCTGCAGATCCCCAAAGGGAGTTTGGGAAAATTCTTAATCTTGTCAGAAAACTGTAATCTTGTAAGGGAAAAAAGGATGGATTGGACGATAAATTTATCCCGATCGAAGATGAAGGTTTTGTGTGTTATCGTTGTATTGTGCTTCTCTTTTGGTAAGTTAAATTTATTTAATTAGTTAGTTTATCAAAAACTTTATTTGATTACTTAATAGAAAAAAATACCTCATTTACTTTTTTATTAGAAAAACTGTGTCAGCATATTTTTCTGCAGTTGAACAGACTTTGTATATTAAATTATGACCACTAAAATGAAAGCAAAACAGGTTTTATTTCCATCTTCAAACAACATTGATGATTAAATCGATCCAGAATTTGTGATACAACTGAAAAACCACAAATCTCTTTGGCTGATCTTGCTCATAGTCTTGCCAGTTTTTAGCACTTCTGCTCATTAGTTTTTTCATCAGTTAAAAGAAGAAAATAAGAGAGAGGACAACATTTATTTTTCAGATTTATTGAATATAAATGCAGAGGAATTACCAAAGCTGAGCTGATCTAATTTCATGGAGCAAAAGCCAAAATAGAAATTGCACCATTTGTTTTAGCAGGCAAAGTTAATTTTGTTTTCTGAAAGGAGATGAATGAGACGTTAATATTTACTTTTTAAACGGCTCATCTACATTCCTCACTTGAGTTTTGAAATCATAAAAGGGTGGGGGGGACTCCAAATCATCATTGTTAACAGAAAATAATCAAGCTAAAAGTATTTTGAGAGTTTTACTGTGTTTTCCTGTTGTGTATTTTTTTTTTTTAATGGGTAAAAATGACATTATTAATGGCAAGGAAATGACAGAGGGTCTGGAGTTCTCCAGTCTCTGAAATTATATTTCTTATAACATGAAAATTAGCTTTGGAAACACCTCTGAATTTAAAATCTAGAAGGCATTTAGTAATCAAAAATTTCATTTTTTTTTAAATCAAGGTGTAATTATTTGAGTTCTATATGGAAAAGCACTTTTGTGGTAGTGGTTACTCAAAGGTTTATAATTTTTATTTAATGGAATAAATAGGACACTTAGGACTTGAAGTCCCAGTGACTTACAGAACTCCCCCAGAGTTAATTAATTAATTAATTAATTCAAATTACTAGAGACTATTTAAATACATTGGTGCCAATATATAAAATGTCTTTGTTCACACAAGCAGCAGGTTAATTGGAATTAGTTTTAAATTAAAGGCAATTAAGGCAGTTTTAGTTCTGAATTAGAGGGGAAACACTGGAGCTGAACATTGCTTTAAAGTATTTGGGCTTGAAAACATTTGGAGTTTTTAATATTAATAAAATTATGTTAATTTCAATTAATTTACCATGTCTTGGTAAGATTTAGTCTGGTTTTGC
This sequence comes from Haemorhous mexicanus, assembly GCF_027477595.1. Classification (NCBI taxonomy): domain Eukaryota; kingdom Metazoa; phylum Chordata; class Aves; order Passeriformes; family Fringillidae; genus Haemorhous; species Haemorhous mexicanus. The sequence continues at coordinate 3,300,136 of NC_082369.1, forward strand.
CTGAGCTGGTGAATAGAAATCTGCATGAGGATTCCTGCCCAGAGCCAGATTTTAAGTGCAGGTGGACATGAAAATATTTCACTTTCCCCACTGCACTGCAAAAGAAATCCAGCTTTGGAAACCCCTGTTAGGAATTCCTGACTGGGATCAGGAAATCCCTGCTGTTCCAGTGAGAAAACTTGGATATTTTGGTGAATTCTTGGTGGATTGGTGTTCCTTTACAAGGACGAGGGTCACTAATTCTAGAATTTGCAATTCAATCTGAATATTTTAATGTCTGCAAAATTAGTGCTGAAATATGAATATATCTAATTAGTGTTAGAAATGTGTGGTTCCAGGTTGATTCCCAGAGGAATTTGGGATACAGAGAGGTGGGATATGGAGAGTTTAGCTCTGTGCATCACCAGATCCCTCTGCTAGGGGAGGGTTTGGTTCCCCTCTTTCAGCATTCTGAAAAATCCCAGATAACAAGTCTATTGGGCATGGCCAGGAGTGGCTTAAAACCTCCAGGCAGTACAGAAAAAAAAGGAGGAATTTACCCATTCCCTGGGTGTTTATATAGCAAATAACTTATATGTTAATATAGAAAATAGTATATACAAATATAAATGCACCAAGGTACAGGGATTCCAGTGTTACACATTTTAGGGGAAAACCCTACTTATTACTGACATTTATAGAGATCTGTATACTTTTTAAAATAAGAAATATATATTTATATATGTTCATAATTATAATTATTTTTATATGTTTACTTATATTTATAGGTTTACTTATATTATATAATAGGTTTACTTATATTATATTATATCATATTACACTACATTATATTATATCATATTATATTATATTATATTATATTATATTATATTTATTATATTATATTATATTATATTATATTATATTATATTATATTATATTATAAATAGGGTTATTTATATTTTATATTTATGTTTATAGTTATAGTTATAGCTACAGTTATTTGTAGTTATAGTTCTGTGTTCATTTTTATTTTATATTATTATATTGTTATATTTATATTCAAATTTATATATACATTAACATTTACATTAATTTCATTTAGTTAATATACATTCATTTCTATTTCTATTTTATATATATATATATATATATATATATATATATATAAATATTTTATAACACAGAATGGTTTGGATTGGAAGGGACCTCAAAGCCCCTCCAGTGCCACCCCTGCCATGGCAGGGACACCTCCCACTGTCCCAGGCTGCTCCCAGCCCTGTCCAGCCTGGCCTTGGGCACTGCCCGGGATCCAGGGGCAGCCCCAGCTGCTCTGGGAATTCCATCCCCAGCCTCACAAGAAAGAATTTCTCCCCAATATCCCATCCATCCCTGCCCTCTGGCAGTGGGGAGCCATTCCCTGTGTCCTGTCCCTCCGATATTTTTATGTGCTGCTCTAATTCTGAAAACTCTGCAATGTTCAATGTCGTGACCATCAATGTGAATGCAAATGACAAGAACAGGTCTGTGAGTGGGAACAAGCTTGAGGAGCTACTACCAATTTACTCGTTGCCACATTGGCTGCCCCTTCCTTTCTCTGACTCTTCTCTGACCTTCCATTCTGTTCTAATATTACCACACCTGTTATTTGTAATCTGCTCTTTTCTAAGCCCTCTCACGCACAAAATACCGGAGCATCACTTGATTGAGTCTGGAATCCAGAAAGACAACAGAGATTTAGGAATGGGGAAGAGACAGGGCATTATTTTTGTATATAACAGACAGAGCTGGGCCTTGCTCTGGGCTGGATCTCGGGTGACAAGTCCTGTGGAGAGGGACAGCTCAGAGCTGTGCTTTGCACAGTGTTCGTGTGGCCACACAGCCCCTGACAGCACAGGGGGCTCCAGGTGGGTGCACAGCAAACTCAGGGAGTGCAAAAACCCCACAGAAACTCTTCCCTTCCATTGTCTAGCTGGTGAGTTTTGACAGCAAAGAGATTTGATGTGACTCTGCCCTGCTCAGGTGAGATTCCAGCTGCAGAGCTGCCTCCAGCCTGGGGGTCCCAGCGCTGGAGAAAGAGTCCAGAGGAGGTTCCAGGAGGATCAAAGGGATGGAGCAGCCCTGCTGGGAGAACTGGGGTTGTTCAGTCTGGAGGAGAGAAGCTTTGGGTGACCCTGTGGCCTTCCAGAACCTGAAGAGAGCCAACAAGATGGGGTGGAGAGAGAGAGAGTGAGAGTGAGAGAGAGAGAGAGAGAGAGGGAGAGAGACAATTTCCAAGGGGCTGGAGAGACAGGATGAAGGGAAATGGCTTCAAAGTGATAGAGATGAGCTATTAGGGAAAGCTTCAGAGGGTGATGAGGCCTGGTACAGATTGCCCAGAGCAGCTGTGGCTGCCCTATTCCCTGGCCTGGAAGTGTCCAAGCCCAGGTTGGACAGGGTTTGGAGCAACCTGGGATGGTGGGAGGTAGGGATGAAACAAGATGGGCTTTAAGGCAGGGAGGAACCAAACTACGGCTAAACTACAATTCCATGAAGTTGTTTGTGAGGATGCTGGGATGTGATAGTGAGTCCTTCCATTTGAAAGAGCTTGGTCTGAGTCCCCCTCTCCCTTTCTCCATCCTTTCTCTCCTGATGGCGCTGCCTGAGGCAGGATGCCAGCCCTGCTCATTTCCTGGTGGGTGTCAAGCCCGAGCATTACTAACCAGCCTGGAATGCTTTACCAGAAGAGAATCTCCTGAGGTGACACAACCAACCTGACAGGGGAGAGACCGGGGTGTGATTCCAGTGCCAGATTATTAATAGAATGAGCCCCTCCTTAGAACCACACCATGGAGATGGCTTGGAACATTTGTGTTCACCTCAGGGGAACAGGGGAATTTAATTGGGGTGACAAACCCATGGCTATTGTGTTGTCGTCACTGAAAGAGTCATGGATGAATAGCAGATTTTTTTAGGTGTTGCCAATTCAGAAAGCATGAAAAAACCAGAGTATTAATATGTAATGCTTACGTAAAAAGCAGCTGGAAAAATGTTGGACTTGCTCAGAGTGTTTTTCCTGGCCCCCATATTCACCTATTTAGATATCTACTACTCCTTTGAAATCTGGGAATTACTGACATAACTGATGCCCCTCAGTGAAATATATATTTAAATCCCAAAACAGCTCAGTGTTCTTGAGAAGCTGTCACAGAAAACTTTGAACAGCCTGTCTTTGACCTTTTTTCCATGGAAACCTGGGGACATCAAAAAGATGGGGTTGGGTAGGAATGTGGTTTCTCATTGGAAAGGAAGGAGTTTGGGGAATTCTCTGCTAACTAGTTTTACTGCAAAAAGCAGAAGAATATTTAAACTAGTTACTAAATAATAACAAGACCATATAAAATAATAAAGTCTTAAGAAGTAAGAAAAGGAACAAACTGGTACAGCCTGATTCAATTTCCTTTTTGACAAAAGGCTTCAGCCAAAGGCAAACCCTCAGCTGGACTAAGAATTTAATCAGAGAATAAATTTTAACAGTGATTGACATAGCACTTTCCTAAAAGAAGAAATCATCCAGGGTGGAGGCAAATCCTCATAGATGGCTGTTACTGTTCTTTTCTTGGTTTGGATGAGAAAACTTGTATTAAAAATACATAAAAATTAATGCCTGGCAGTTAGTGAGATTACTTTTTAAATGCCATCAGTTCTCCACCTAGGTTGCTCTTAATAATTTGAAATATAATCTATAGAATAATAAAAGTTAGAAATCTTGCAAATATTTTGGAAGACAGGATTAGAATGAAAATTATTCAGAAAAAAAAAAGAATGGCTCTTCTGAATTGCAGTGGAGGAAATTGAGATACCTTGCACATGCAAATGCACATGTTCAGGTGCAAAGAACATTTTGGTTTTTTTGTTCTGTGAAGATCTCTTCAGAGAACCTCCAGCTGGACATGTTTGTTGATTTCAGTGCATGAAGGAAGAGATAAAGTGCAAGATGTTTTGTGATAACACCATTGTTGAAGGGGTAAAGGTCCAGTGATCATTCAACCTGTTGGACTGAGTTCAGAGGAGGCCCCCAAGGTGAGCAGAATGACAGAGCAGGTCTCATGTGGAGCCAGGCCGAGGCAACAGGGATTGTCCAGCCTGTAGATGAGATGGCTCCAGGGAGACCTTAGAGGTCTTCCCAGTGCCTAAAAGGGCTCCAAGAGAGATGGAGAGGGACTTGGGACAAGGTATGGAGGGACAGGACACAGGGGAATGGCTTCAAGCTTACAGAGGGTTCATTTAGGACAGGTATTAGGAAGGAATTGTTCCCTGTGATGGTGGTGGCACAGGGTGCCCAGAGCAGCTGTGGCTGCCCCTGGATCCCTGCAAGTGTCCAAGGCCAGGCTGGATGGGACTTTGAGCAACCTGGGATAGTAGAAGATGTTCCTGCCCATGACAGCGGAAGGAACAAGAGGATTTTCTGGATCCCTTCCACCACAAACAATTCTGTTACTGTATACTAACATAATACGAGGCAGTTCTTGATCAGCATATGATCCATGAGTCTCCTATGTATTAATATCAGATGAGATGTAAATATAGGAATATATTACCAAAAAACCTGGAAAAAGAAATCTCTAAAGTATGACTTAGTGAAAAGAGTAAAAATGCACTAAAAGATTTTAGAGAAAAATGAATACACAGCAATTCTTTTGAATAATATAGAGAATTAAGAATACCAGACATTTTAAAAAACTAAATGAAAAATCAATTCCTATAACAGGAAATTCGGAGACAACAGAAAGGAAGTTGAGAGAACAGACCACAAAAAGGCCAGAAGAAACTACAGACATGAAAAGATCTGCTGCAACGACTGCAAATGAGAAAACACCCACAACAAATATGATTTCCAGGACAAAGGAAAGGTCAAACACAACGGATGGTAAAACATCGGTTTCAGAAACATCCATGAACATGGCACACTCATTGGCGAGTGCACAGGCCACATCGCCTCCCGAGTCTCCGGCTGCAGCCTCTTCCACTAGAGCTGACACGTCTCCATTGGAGCCAAGCTCCACAGTCCTCTCGACCGTGGAACAAACCTCCAAACCAAAGGCTTCAGCCACCACAGCCATGCAATCCAGCCCCACGGAGAGTCCCTTGAGTCAGCAGGCCACCACTGCAGAAAGAGAGGCAACAACGGCGAGCAGCACGGTCCTCACCCAAACATCCACCTCTGCTCCTGGGACAGGACCAACTTCTGCCACCACTTCTGCTGCTCCTCTGAGCTCTACTCTGGAGATCTCTTCCTCAACTTTCACCACAGCGACACCCAGCAGCAGCACTGTTCTTGAGACGACCTCCACAGCTGCTGGTCTGGCCACATCACTTGTTCAGTCCACCACAGCGTCCACCACCACAAGTCCAGAAGCCACCACCTCCTTTGTGCAGTCCACATCTGAGTCTATGCCTTCAGTCTCTTCAGCTCGGCTCGAGACGTCCCCACATGTCACAACCTCCACAATCATGTCAACCACAGGACAAAGCTCCGGCCCCAAGACGTCAGCCACAACTGCAATCCAATCCAGCCCTGCTGGAACATCCCCTGGTGACTATGTAGCCATCCCAGTGACAAAGATAGGAGCGGCGACCACCACTGGCTTTGCACAAACGATGTCCTCTGCTCCTGGGACAAGATCAATTTCTGCCACCACTTCTGCTGCTCCTCTGAGCTCCACTCTGGAGATCACTTCCTCGACTTTCACCACAATGACACCCACCAGCAGCACTGTTCTTGAGACGACCTCCACAGCTGCTGGTCTGGCCACATCACTTGTTCAGTCCACCGCAGCGTCCGCCACCACAAGGCTGGAAGGTACCACCTCTGCTGTGCAGCCCACAACGGAGCGCGAGTCTTCGACCTCAGTCCCTTCAGCTCGACCAGAAACGTCTCCACTTGTGACAACCTCCACAATCCTGTCGACGACAGCAGAAAGCTCCAGCCTAAAGACTTCAGCAACCTCTCCAGTGCAATCAAGCCCTACTGGGACATCCACTCCTGAGCAGGTCACCACTGAATTGGGACAGACAACGGCAACCTCTGCGGTGCATGCACAAACATCCTCCGCTGCTGCTGGGACAAGCTCAACTTCTGCCACCGCCTCTTCTCTTCCTACGAGCTCTGCTCAGGAGAGCAGTTCACCAGCTCTCACCACAACAACAAGCACCACCACGCCCTTGCAGACAACCTCAACCGCTGCAGCTACGGCAACTTTAACCTCTGAGCCCAGCACGGTGCCCACCGCCTTGACAACAGAATTCCCCACCTCGAGTGCACAGGCCACATCGCCTCCCGAGTCTCCGGCTGCAGCCTCTTCCACTAGAGCCGACACGTCTCCATTGGAGCCAAGCTCCACAGTCCTCTCGACCGTGGAAGAAACCTCCAAACCAAAGGCTTCAGCCACCACAGCCATGCAATCCAGCCCCACGGAGAGTCCCTTGAGTCAGCAGGCCACCACTGCAGAAAGAGAGGCAACAACGGCGAGCAGCACGGTCCTCACCCAAACATCCACCTCTGTTCCTGGGACAGGACCAACTTCTGCCACCACTTCTGCTGCTCCTCTGAGCTCGACTCTCGAGACAACTACCCCATCACTCACCACAGCTACACCCACCACCAGCAGTACTGTTTTTGAGTCAACCTCCTCAGTTGCTGCCCTGGGCATATCCGCTGTTGGTTCCAGCAGTAAATCCGCCACCACAAGGCCAGGAGGCACCACCGCGGCTGCGCAGTCCACATCCCAGCCTGCGTCTACGGCTTCAGGCTCTTCAGCGCGGACAGAGACGTCTCCAATTGCGACAACCTCCGCAATCCCGTCAACCACAGCAGAAATCCCCAACCTCATGGCTTCAGCCACCATTCCAGTCCAATCCACCTTGGCTGAGACACCAACTCGTGACGAGGTCACTACGGGAGGGACAGGAACGATGGCGACCTCTGTGGTGCATGCACAAACATCTTCCGCTGCTGCTGGGACAAGCCCATCTTCTGCCACCGCCTCTTCTCTTCCTACGAGCTCTGCTCAGGAGAGCAGTTCACCAGCTCTCACCACAACTACAAGCACCACCACGCCCTTGCAGACAACCTCAACCGCTGCAGCTACGGCAACTTTAACCTCTGAGCCCAGCACGGTGCCCACCGCCTTGACAACAGAATTCCCGACCTCGATTGCACAGGCCACATCGCCTCCCGAGTCTACGGCTGCAGCCTCTTCCACTAGAGCCGACACGTCTCCATTGGAGCCAAGCTCCACAGTCCTCTCGACCGTGGAACAAACCTCCAAACCAAAGGCTTCAGCCACCACAGCCATGCAATCCAGCCAGATGGAGAGTTCCCTAAGTCGGCAGGTCACCACTGCAGCAACAGAGGAAACCATGGCGAGCAGCACGTTGCTCACCCAAATGTCGACCACTGCACCTGGGACAAGGCCGACTTCTTCAACCACTTCTGCCGTTCCTCTGAGCTATACTCTTGAGACAAGTACCCCATCTCTAACCACAACTACACCTACCAGCAGCACTGTTCCTGAGCCAACCTCCTCAGCTGCTGGTCGGGCCAAATCCACAGTTGGATCCACCAGTATATCCAAAATCACAAGGCCAGGAGACAGCACGACGGCTGTGCAGCCCACATCCCAGCCTGAGTCTACGGCTTCAGACGCTTCAGCTCAGCCAGAAATGTCTTCACTCGTGACAACATCCACAATCCTGTTGACGACAGCGGAAAGCTCCAGCCTAAAGACTTCAGCAACCTCTCCAGTGCAATCAAGCCCTACTGGGACATCCACTCCTGAGCAGGTCACCACTGAATTGGGACAAACAACGGCAACCTCTGCGGTGCATGCACAAACATCCTCCGCTGCTGCTGGGACAAGCCCATCTTCTGCCACCTCCTCTTCTCTTCCTACGAGCTCTGCTCAAGAGAGCAGTTCACCAGATCTCAAAACTACAAGCAGAACCGCGCCGTTGGAGAAAAGCTCTACTGGTGCAGCTACAGCAACTTTAACCTCTGAGCCCAGCACGGTGCCCACCGCCTTGACAACAGAATTCCCCACCTCGAGTGCACAGGCCACATCGCCTCCCGAGTCTACGGCTGCAGCCTCTTCCACTAGAGCCGACACGTCTCCATTGGAGCCAAGCTCCACAGTCCTCTCGACCGTGGAACAAACCTCCAAACCAAAGGCTTCAGCCACCACAGCCATGCAATCCAGCCCCACGGAGAGTCCCTTGAGTCAGCAGGCCACCACTGCAGCAACACAGGAAACAACGGCGAGCAGCACGGTCCTCACCCAAACATCCACCTCTGTTCCTGGGACAGGACCAACTTCTGCCACCACTTCTGCTGCTCCTCTGAGCTCGACTCTGGAGACAACTACCCCATCTCTCACCACAGATACACCCGCCACCAGCAGTACTGTTTTTGAGTCAACCTCCTCAGTTGCTGCCCTGGGCATATCCGCTGTTGGTTCCAGCAGTAAATCCGCCACCACAAGGCCAGGAGGCACCACCGCGGCTGCGCAGTCCACATCCCAGCCTGCGTCTACGGCTTCAGGCTCTTCAGCGCGGACAGAGACGTCTCCAATTGCGACAACCTCCGCAATCCCGTCAACCACAGCAGAAATCCCCAACCTCATGGCTTCAGCCACCATTCCAGTCCAATCCACCTTGGCTGAGACACCAACTCGTGACGAGGTCACTACGGGAGGGACAGGAATGACGGCGACCTCTGTGGTGCATGCACAAACATCTTCCGCTGCTGCTGGGACAAGCCCATCTTCTGCCACCGCCTCTTCTCTTCCTACGAGCTCTGCTCAGGAGAGCAGTTCACCAGCTCTCACCACAACTACAAGCACGACCACGCCCTTGCAGACAACCTCAACCGCTGCAGCTACGGCAACTTTAACCTCTGAGCCCAGCACGGTGTCCACCGCCTTGACAACAGAATTCCCCACCTCGAGTGCACAGGCCACATCGCCTCCCGAGTCTACGGCTGCAGCCTCTTCCCCTAGAGCCGACATGTCTCCATTGGAGCCAAGCTCCACAGTCCTCTTGACCGTGGAACAAACCTCCAAACCAAAGGCTTCAGCCACCACAGCCATGCAATCCAGCCCCACGGAGAGTCCCTTGAGTCAGCAGGCCACCACTGCAGCAACACAGGAAAAAACGGCGAGCAGCACGGTCCTCACCCAAACATCCACCTCTGTTCCTGGGACAGGACCAACTTCTGCCACCACTTCTGCTGCTCCTCTGAGCTCTACTCTGGAGATCTCTTCCTCAACTTTCACCACAGCGACACCCAGCAGCAGCACTGTTCTTGAGACAACCTCCACAGCTGCTGGTCTGGCCACATCACTTGTTCAGTCCACCACAGTGTCCACCACCACAAGTCCAGAAGCCACCACCTCCTTTGTGCAGTCCACATCTGAGTCTATGCCTTCAGTCTCTTCAGCTCGGCTCGAGACGTCCCCACATGTCACAACCTCCACAATCATGTCAACCACAGGACAAAGCTCCGGCCTCAAGACGTCAGCCACAACTGCAATCCAATCCAGCCCTGCTGGAACATCCCCTGGTGACTATGTAGCCATCCCAGTGACAAAGATAGGAGCGGCGACCACCACTGGCTTTGCACAAACGATGTCCTCTGCTCCTGGGACAAGATCAACTTCTGCCACCACTTCTGCTGCTCCTCTGAGCTCCACTCTGGAGATCACTTCCTCAACTTTCACCACAATGACACCCACCAGCAGCACTGTTCTTGAGACGACCTCCACAGCTGCTGGTCTGGCCACATCACTTGTTCAGTCCACCGCAGCGTCCGCCACCACAAGGCTGGAAGGTACCAGCTCTGCTGTGCAGCCCACAACGGAGCGCGAGTCTTCGACCTCAGTCCCTTCAGCTCGACCAGAAACGTCTCCACTTGTGACAACCTCCACAATCCTGTCGACGACAGCGGAAAGCTCCAGCCTAAAGACTTCAGCAACCTCTCCAGTGCAATCAAGCCCTACTGGGACATCCACTCCTGAGCAGGTCACCACTGAATTGGGACAAACAACGGCAACCTCTGCGGTGGGTGCACAAACATCCTCCGCTGCTGCTGGGACAAGCTCAACTTCTGCCACCGCCTCTTCTCTTCCTACGAGCTCTGCTCAGGAGAGCAGTTCACCAGCTCTCACCACAACTACAAGCACCACCACGCCCTTGCAGACAACCTCAACCGCTGCAGCTACGGCAACTTTAACCTCTGAGCCCAGCACGGTGCCCACCGCCTTGACAACAGAATTCCCCACCTCGAGTGCACAGGCCACATCGCCTCCCGAGTCTACGGCTGCAGCCTCTTCCACTAGAGCCGACACGTCTCCATTGGAGCCAAGCTCCACAGTCCTCTCGACCGTGGAACAAACCTCCAAACCAAAGGCTTCAGCCACCACAGCCATGCAATCCAGCCCCACGGAGAGTCCCTTGAGTCAGCAGGCCACCACTGCAGAAAGAGAGGCAACAACGGCGAGCAGCACGGTCCTCACCCAAACATCCACCTCTGTTCCTGGGACAGGACCAACTTCTGCCACCACTTCTGCTGCTCCTCTGAGCTCTACTCTGGAGATCTCTTCCTCAGCTTTCACCACAGCGACACCCAGCAGCAGCACTGTTCTTGAGACAACCTCCACAGCTGCTGGTCTGGCCACATCACTTGTTCAGTCCACCACAGCGTCCACCACCACAAGTCCAGAAGCCACCACCTCCTTTGTGCAGTCCACATCTGAGTCTATGCCTTCAGTCTCTTCAGCTCGGCTCGAGACGTCCCCACATGTCACAACCTCCACAATCATGTCAACCACAGGACAAAGCTCCGGCCCCAAGACGTCAGCCACAACTGCAATCCAATCCAGCCCTGCTGGAACATCCCCTGGTGACTATGTAGCCATCCCAGTGACAAAGATAGGAGCGGCGACCACCACTGGCTTTGCACAAACGATGTCCTCTGCTCCTGGGACAAGATCAACTTCTGCCACCACTTCTGCTGCTCCTCTGAGCTCTACTCTGGAGATCACTTTCTCAACTTTCACCACAATGACACCCACCAGCAGCACTGTTCTTGAGACGACCTCCGCAGCTGCTGGTCTGGCCACATCACTTGTTCAGTCCACCGCAGCGTCCGCCACCACAAGGCTGGAAGGTACCAGCTCTGCTGTGCAGCCCACAACGGAGCGCGAGTTTTCGACTTCAGTCCCTTCAGCTCAACCAGAAACGTCTCCACTTGTGACAACCTCCACAATCCTGTCGACGACAGCGGAAAGCTCCAGCCTAAAGACTTCAGCAACCTCTCCAGTGCAATCAAGCCCTACTGGGACATCCACTCCTGAGCAGGTCACCACTGAATTGGGACAAACAACGGCAACCTCTGCGGTGGGTGCACAAACATCCTCCGCTGCTGCTGGGACAAGCTCAACTTCTGCCACCGCCTCTTCTCTTCCTACGAGCTCTGCTCAGGAGAGCAGTTCACCAGCTCTCACCACAACTACAAGCACCACCACGCCCTTGCAGACAACCTCAACCGCTGCAGCTACGGCAACTTTAACCTCTGAGCCCAGCACGGTGCCCACCGCCTTGACAACAGAATTCCCCACCTCGAGTGCACAGGCCACATCGCCTCCCGAGTCTACGGCTGCAGCCTCTTCCACTGGAGCCGACACGTCTCCATTGGAGCCAAGCTCCACAGTCCTCTCGACCGTGGAACAAACCTCCAAACCAAAGGCTTCAGCCACCACAGCCATGCAATCCAGCCCCACGGAGAGTCCCTTGAGTCAGCAGGCCACCACTGCAGAAAGAGAGGCAACAACGGCGAGCAGCACGGTCCTCACCCAAACATCCACCTCTGCTCCTGGGACAGGACCAACTTCTGCCACCACTTCTGCTGCTCCTCTGAGCTCTACTCTGGAGATCTCTTCCTCAGCTTTCACCACAGCGACACCCAGCAGCAGCACTGTTCTTGAGACAACCTCCACAGCTGCTGGTCTGGCCACATCACTTGTTCAGTCCACCACAGCGTCTACCACCACAAGTCCAGAAGCCACCACCTCCTTTGTGCAGTCCACATCTGAGTCTATGCCTTCAGTCTCTTCAGCTCGGCTCGAGACGTCCCCACATGTCACAACCTCCACAATCATGTCAACCACAGGACAAAGCTCCGGCCCCAAGACGTCAGCCACAACTGCAATCCAATCCAGCCCTGCTGGAACATCCCCTGGTGACTATGTAGCCATCCCAGTGACAAAGATAGGAGCGGCGACCACCACTGGCTTTGCACAAACGATGTCCTCTGCTCCTGGGACAAGATCAACTTCTGCCACCACTTCTGCTGCTCCTCTGAGCTCCACTCTGGAGATCTCTTCCTCAACTTTCACCACATTGACACCCACCAGCAGCACTGTTCTTGAGACGACCTCCACAGCTGCTGGTCTGGCCACATCACTTGTTCAGTCCACCGCAGCGTCCGCCACCACAAGGCTGGAAGGTACCAGCTCTGCTGTGCAGCCCACAACGGAGCACGAGTCTTCGACCTCAGTCCCTTCAGCTCGACCAGAAACGTCTCCACTTGTGACAACCTCCACAATCCTGTCGACGACAGCAGAAAGCTCCAGCCTAAAGACTTCAGCAACCTCTCCAGTGCAATCAAGCCCTACTGGGACATCCACTCCTGAGCAGGTCACCACTGAATTGGGACAAACAACGGCAACCTCTGCGGTGGGTGCACAAACATCCTCCGCTGCTGCTGGGACAAGCTCAACTTCTGCCACCGCCTCTTCTCTTCCTACGAGCTCTGCTCAGGAGAGCAGTTCACCAGCTCTCACCACAACTACAAGCACCACCACGCCCTTGCAGACAACCTCAACCGCTGCAGCTACGGCAACTTTAACCTCTGAGCCCAGCACGGTGCCCACCGCCTTGACAACAGAATTCCCCACCTCGAGTGCACAGGCCACATCGCCTCCCGAGTCTACGGCTGCAGCCTCTTCCACTGGAGCCGACACGTCTCCATTGGAGCCAAGCTCCACAGTCCTCTCGACCGTGGAACAAACCTCCAAACCAAAGGCTTCAGCCACCACAGCCATGCAATCCAGCCCCACGGAGAGTCCCTTGAGTCAGCAGGCCACCACTGCAGAAAGAGAGGCAACAACGGCGAGCAGCACGGTCCTCACCCAAACACCCACCTCTGTTCCTGGGACAGGACCAACTTCTGCCACCACTTCTGCTGCTCCTCTGAGCTCTACTCTGGAGATATCTTCCTCAGCTTTCACCACAGCGACACCCAGCAGCAGCACTGTTCTTGAGACAACCTCCACAGCTGCTGGTCTGGCCACATCACTTGTTCAGTCCACCACAGCGTCCACCACCACAAGTCCAGAAGCCACCACCTCCTTTGTGCAGTCCACATCTGAGTCTATGCCTTCAGTCTCTTCAGCTCGGCTCGAGACGTCCCCACATGTCACAACCTCCACAATCATGTCAACCACAGGACAAAGCTCCGGCCCCAAGACGTCAGCCACAACTGCAATCCAATCCAGCCCTGCTGGAACATCCCCTGGTGACTATGTAGCCATCCCAGTGACAAAGATAGGAGCGGCGACCACCACTGGCTTTGCACAAACGATGTCCTCTGCTCCTGGGACAAGATCAACTTCTGCCACCACTTCTGCTGCTCCTCTGAGCTCCACTCTGGAGATCTCTTCCTCAACTTTCACCACAATGACACCCACCAGCAGCACTGTTCTTGAGACGACCTCCACAGCTGCTGGTCTGGCCACATCACTTGTTCAGTCCACCGCAGCGTCCGCCACCACAAGGCTGGAAGGTACCAGCTCTGCTGTGCAGCCCACAACGGAGCGCGAGTCTTCGACCTCAGTCCCTTCAGCTCGACCAGAAACGTCTCCACTTGTGACAACCTCCACAATCCTGTCGACGACAGCGGAAAGCTCCAGCCTAAAGACTTCAGCAACCTCTCCAGTGCAATCAAGCCCTACTGGGACATCCACTCCTGAGCAGGTCACCACTGAATTGGGACAAACAACGGCAACCTCTGCGGTGGGTGCACAAACATCCTCCGCTGCTGCTGGGACAAGCTCAACTTCTGCCACCGCCTCTTCTCTTCCTACGAGCTCTGCTCAGGAGAGTAGTTCACCAGCTCTCACCACAACTACAAGCACCACCACGCCCTTGCAGACAACCTCAACCGCTGCAGCTACGGCAACTTTAACCTCTGAGCCCAGCACGGTGCCCACCGCCTTGACAACAGAATTCCCCACCTCGAGTGCACAGGCCACATCGCCTCCCGAGTCTACGGCTGCAGCCTCTTCCACTAGAGCCGACACGTCTCCATTGGAGCCAAGCTCCACAGTCCTCTCGA